>NC_053035.3:127906290-128209321 GCF_002575655.3 Aegilops tauschii subsp. strangulata
CTTCACGGAGCCATTGTATTTTGGCGTGTCTCTTGGGAGTGAGAACCCTTTGGGGAAGGGCTCGTCGCGGATGCGGGGGCCAAAGCAAGGCGGGCCGACATCATCTTCTTCTTCTAGCGCCAGGGATCGCGCTAGGCGGTCGATCCGGTGGCGGGCATCATTCTTGCCGACTCCTTCGCGGTGACCTAGTCGGCCGCCGAGAGTCGGATGCGTGACAGGCGGCGGGGTGGGATATCTCTCCCCACGAGGCGGGGGGAGGCGGATTGCCTTGTCGTTCCACCTCTCAGGGGCGGCCTTCTGCGTCGCGCTCAATGGTGACCCGAGTCCGACTGTGGCTAGCAGCCAGCTCCTTGTCTTTTCTTGTGCGGGCGCCGCTTGCAGTCGGCGTCCGGGATGTCGCGGCATGCTCTCGGCGTGGGGGAGGACTTTCAGCGCGGGGGCCGGCTTCATGTCGTTCTGCGGCCGCGTCGATCAGCTGTTGGATGCGTCTAGTCATGTAGGGGAGCTCATCAGCCCCCAGCCCGTTCAGCTCGTCTACGGCCGCCTGAGCGGCACGCAGGTTCTCGAGTGGTGTGGCGTAGACTGGGCGGTCTGCTCCCAGCATGCTCGCGATGGCCGCGCCGCGCTTCTTGGCGAGGCTGCCTCGGCTCGGCCCGCCAGGAGGCGGCGTACCAAAGGCGGCGCGGTCGACTTCGCGCTGGTGAGCCTCAGTGAGGCGTCTCATGGATGCTATCTTCTGGCCCTCCGCAATGAGGGCGAGGCGGCGTGCCTCCAGAGTCTCGGCGTCGGCGTCGGCCGGGATGGGGACGGACAAGTCATGCAGCGCCGCTTGTAGGGCATCATGGGCGTTCTCGCCCGAGACGGCGCCGTGGCTGATGACCAGCACCTCAGTGACAGCGCTGCTGCCACTGTCGGCTCGAGGGAGAGGGTCGTCGATGATCACCACGTTGGTGGGGAAGGCGTCAAGCGATGCCGTGTCGGAGTCGACAAGCACCGGGTCGGTGGAGCCGACCGACTCCAAGTCCACAGCAAGCTCGCTGGAGACGTGAAGCTGGTCGAGGAGGTTGACGAGGCGGCTCTCAGGGCAGTCTGTGCCCGCGTCGGACGCAGGCTCGTCGGAGATGCGAGCCTCACCAAGAAGATCGGCGAGGCAGCTCGCCGCGCAGGCGTCGTCGACGCCTTGCAGCGCGCCAGGGCAAGCGCCATCGGGCGTAGCGGGCTGGCTACGCTCGCGGGGGAGGAAAAGGGTTCCCGTCCAGAACAAGTCTCCCGACGACGATGCACCTGGCCCCACGGTGGGCGCCAAATGTCGGGAGGTAGGTGCGACATATGCCGACGGGTGGCTTATCATTGTGGGAGCCAGTAAGACATCGCCGGTGCCTGCAAACGGGATAAGGCGAAGACATGCACGCCGGCGAATCTTACCCAGGTTCAGGGCTCTCCGTGGAGATAACACCCCTAGTCCTGCTCTGCGGGGTCTCCGCATGATCACTAGATCAACACAAGTAGCTACAAGTGCTCCTTGAGCTGTTTGGCTAGAGGAGGAAGAAAGGCAAGGCTAGCTCTCCTCTTCCCTCTACGTGGTGGCTAAAACTATCTTCGAGATCAACCCTTTGCATGGGTGCCCTGGGGGGTTTATATAGGCCTACCCCCCAGGGATACAATGGTAATCCGACTGGGTGCGGGTCCCAGCCGTCAGTGTCTGTGCTCGCCGGCTTCTCCGCCGGCCGTTGGGGCCCGCCGACTGGTGGGTCCCGCCGGCAGCCGGCCTCTTGGTCGACAGGCCGGCCCCACCGCCTGGGGGCCTTGTCGGCGGCTGGTTACTGTTGCCTTGCCCCTGATGACGGGGGCTTTGTCGAGGTAAGCGTGGCTACAGTGCCGCCGCCTGGCAGGCTCTCACTGTAGCCTCACCTCGTCTTGTCTCCTTAATGATGCACATACTTCGAGGAAGGGAGGTAGCCGGCTATTGGGAGCTGGCTATGCCTCAGGCCGACTAGGGGAGGCCTGGCCGCCTTCGAACGTCTCTCTGGCTGAAGGGGCCCGCCGCCCGCGGGCCGTACTGGCGCCTGTCGTGGGCGACGTCACGGTCAACATGGCAACAGTGCCGCGCTGGACGGGGGATGGCTGACCCGTACGGCGCACTGTGGCCATGCATGCTCCGGGATTCGGGGGTGGCAGGTTGTACTGTGGCCACGCCCCGTCTCATCACCGTTATGTGGGCGCAGCCGTGGTGGGTGCAGTCTTGGCCGGCTTCCGGGAGTCGGTCTTCTTGTGGCCGGCTTCTGGGAGTCGGTCTACTTGTGGCCGGCTTCTGGGAGTCGGTCTACTTATGGCCGGCTTCTGGGAGTCGGCCATCTTATGGTTATCTTCGGGAAGGTTTTTGGAGGTCGGGTCGCCTTCCGGTAGTCGGCCTGTGAGATAGCCGACCAGGGGAAGGCGGCCCTGTGTTTTGGATACTTGAAGGCCCAATCGGCCTGATAATTTTTCAGAGAGCCAGGGGGAGTCGGTTAGGCTACCCGTGGCCATTTACTCCGACACCCCTCTTAATAGTACGGTGGTCCTATGACTCAATAAAGAGAAGAAGAAGAACGGAATAAATGCTACATCTCCACTTCCTCTTCAATCTCCTCGGACACAGTCACTTTCTTCGGACAGGCACCGAACCAGTTGCTTCACGTCAGCAATTTTTGAGGGGTCACTCTTGTTATCATAATCTTCAGTGATAACCTTCACTGCAACGCAGGAGATTACCTTCGTCGTTTAGATCAAACTCCTCATGACTTTAGGGACCTGTTACTCTGTGTGCACTAGCAAACACATAAGTCCCATACTGTTTATGCAACAAGCTCCAAAACATAAGGGGCCTATCACTGCACCAACACCAAGGGCTTGGGGTGGCTGCTGCCCCCTGCGCCTCCCCCTTTATATAGGCATGGGGGCTGGAGGCTTGCTCTCCAAGCCCCTAGGGCTGGCGGCCAGGGGGACTTGGCCTCCAAGTCTCCCCTCCATATTTTGGGGGCTAGGGTTTCTCCTAGGCGCATGGGCCAAGGGGGTTGTGGCACCTAGCCCATGTAGGGCTAGTGTGCCCCCCTTGGGTCCATGTGGACCCTTCGGGGCAGGTGGACCCCCAAAACCTTCTAGAGTCCCCGATACAAATATCAGAAAAATGAACACTTTTCGGAACCCTGGAACCACTTTCCTTATATGAAACTTATGTCCGGACCATTCCGATGCTCCTCGTGATATATCGGGTTCCATTCGAGACTCCGAACTATCTTCAATCTCACCATTATGAATATCCCATTACCACTCTAGTGTTACCGAACGTTAAGTGTGTGACCCTACGGGTTTGAGAACATGCGGACATGATCGAGGCCACTCTTCGATCAATAATCAATAGTGGGACCTGGATGCCCATAATGATTCCCACATATTCAACGCAGATCTTTATTGGTTTGAACCACAATGTCGAGGATTGAACAATCCCGTATTCCGTTCCCTTTGTCTCATGATATTTTACTTGTCCGAGATTCGATCGTTGGTATCAACATACCTAGTTCAATCTTGTTACCGGCAAGTTCTGTTTACTCGTTCCACAGTACAATATCCCTGTGACTAAACAGATTAGTCACATGATGCAAGCTATCGTATTACCGAGAGGGCTCAAAGATATCTCTCTGTCACATGGAGTGACAGATCCCAGTCTTGATCCATGCAACCCAGCTAGTACCTTCTGAGATACCTGAAGAGCACTTTTATGATCATCCAGTTACGAAGTGACGGTTGATACCCACAAAGCATTCTTCCGGTATTATGGAATAGCATGATCTCATGGTCCAAGGAATAAATACTTAACATTAAGAAAACTATAGCAATTTGAACTTAGTCACACGATCAGATGCTACGCTTATGATTGGGTCTGTCCATCACATCTTCTAATGATGTGATCCCGTTATTAAATGACAACTCATGTCTATGGTTAGGAAACCTTAACCATCTTTAATCAATGAGCTAGTCTAGTAGAGGGTCACTAGGACACAATGTTTGTTTATGTATCCACACATGTATTTAAGTATCCGGTTAATGCAATTATAGCATGGAGAATAAACACTTATCAAGAACAAGAAAATATGATAACTGCAACTTTTTTATTGCCTGTAGGGCACGTTTCCAACAGAAACAACCCCCCAGCATGAACACCTCCCACGCAGGACCCCTCTAATGGACCACAACGCCATTCCCCTGGATAAAGAAAAATAAACTAGTTTTTGTTGTTACTAATAAAGCCCAATTTTTGCCAGTTTTTCTCTAGCTAATAAAGACCAATTTTCGCCATGCTATGAGGAAAATGCCAAGGTCTAAAAATAGACTTGACATGATAGAGAATGATAAAAAAGAAGATAGCATGGATTGTTTAGTAACTGTTTTTGCCATGGTTCAATCTAAAAAATTCGTAGACCATGAAAAAATATGCCATCGTCTTTAAAAGCAAAATTGCCATGCTAAAAAAGATTTGTCTTTTTTGCAAGGGCCGAGAAAATTCAAATCAATTTGCATTTGTGCACGCGTGGCAAAAAATGGAGAGTAAATTTCTAATATATTTTTAACTACATACATGAAGACACGAAAAATGCGGATTAATTTTGCCATCACGTGTAACACAAAAGAAGGTGTACCAATATGTTGTTTAGTAGTAATGGCCATGTTTGCTAAAGTAAAATTTACTATGGCCCCACATGAAAAGAAAAATTTCACATGAAAAAAGATGAAAAATAAAAAATTGCCATCAATGTAAAAGTGCCATGGAGATTAAAAAGAAAATTTCCCTTGCCCGTAAAGAAAAATTGCCATCGCAAGAATGAAAAGTGAATTTGCCATGTATGTTGAACTGAAATTGCCATCTATATTAATGAAAAATTGCCATGGAAATAAAAGGTGAATTTAATATGGCTAAAGTAAAAAAGTAAAATTTTACATGGCAACTAAAAGAAAATTTTGGCATGGTACAAAGTAGTTTTTGTACGTATTTTTAGTACTGGAATATGCGATGATACAAAAGTAGAAATTACCATGATAAAGTAAATTTAACATGGTCCTATGAATGCAAAAATCCCGTTAAAAATATGAAAGTTTAGCACAATCATAAGCCCTTTATCTGTGTGAATGCAAAAATCTCCTGCTGGTTTGCGCTTATTTAATCCCTTTATTTGTGTATGTTTAGCACAATCATAAGCCCTTTAGAATGCTAAAATCTTCAGATCTTCGCTCTTGTAGTTCCACTAAACTGAACTTCTCTAAAATACACCAACCAAAGCTTAGTCTTAGATATTTTGTTTGTAATGTAAATTCTTGGGTGATTACTCCACCATTACAATGATGTTTATAGCTCCAAAATGATTGTATATATATGACTGATTGATACAAAAGCTGGACAGTTATGTCGAACCCTTTTCTCTTGCTATGTGCTTGCCTGTAGCTTTTTGTTTTAGTTAAACAATTATGTTTTCCGTTTCTGCATTGGGACCCATAGTAGATGCGAGCATTAATTTCTTGGCAGTTATTTGCCACCCGTGCTAATGTGGATCAGGGAGTGGATTGATGGATATCATAATTTTGGTTCCTTGCTTGGAATGAAGTCTGTTTGGGTGTTTCCTATATTGTTTATTTCCTATATTATTTTGCTTGCGAAGTTCAGATTCAACTTAAAGAACAAGGACTGTTTGTGCTTTCTTGTGGAGACGTGAGAATTTGGTTTGCTTTGAAATATTAGTTCTTCCTAAATCCTATTACAATTACATCAGACTATAGTTAACTGGAATATATTTTTCGCTTAGACTGATATAAGCTCCCGGAATATCATTAATGGAAGAAGACTGCACATAATCCAGTCAACCATAGATGTGTTCAGGATGTGCTTTGGCCTTGGGATTATACTGTTTTTATTCTAGATGTTGTGGTCTTATTAGCGAGTTCAACATGTCTTTTGTCGGGCCTTATATGGCTAGGATGCATATCATGTTAGGATAGAGTCAGTTCATGCATTCTTATGCTATTTTCATGTGATTTTATTCATTTTTATACAGAGTCAGTTCATGTGTTCTTATGCTTTATTATTTATCAACTGAGGCATGATTGTTGTGTGCACTTCTTATTGAAGATGATTCTGGTGTTGTTTGTTTAACAAACGAAAGAGAGGCTCGATATGCACTTCTTACTGAGGTTGCCGCTCCCGCAACTGCTCGACCCTCTCTCCCTCGGCGTCGAGCGGCTCATGGCGATGCTGGATCCAGTGTCCGTCGTCGTCGTGCCTCAGACTCGGAAGGTGGAACACCAGTCACAGAGGTGCACCGGTCACATCTCCGTCGATGTTGCCCAGCCTGTTGGCTCCATGTGACAAGGCGCGCGGATCCACTCCTATGCTGCCGTCGGGTCGTGTTTGCCCTTCTACAGGTCAACCAGTTAAATTCCGCATACCTTTTCACACTTGATTTGATCTCTGTAGGTTTATTGTATTTTGAATTCCTTCGTGATCTGCCATTTCTGAGTATGTATTTCAGCCGTGAACAGTTGGAGTATTCATCTTTGATTTTAGAATAAATCCGAGACGCTCCATCGATCTACCGAGGACCAAGCAATCACACCAGCACGACACTAGGATTTGTTAACGAGGTTCACCGATATGGCTACATCCCGGGGCATGACTACGGGCGCTCCTTCCCATGACACCATCACAATACTGCACCCTGGCCACCCGGGTGCCGGCACACGCCACCGGCTCCCCCGCATGCCTGTGCTATTATGTTGGCATAGGTTACATCCTGTGTCTACCCCCGCTATATATGAGAGGCCTAGGATACAAGTGTCCTAATAGGACACGACTTCTATCCTGTCTACACACAGTCTAAAACCAAGTCCAACTGTAACCTACCTTGTACAATAATATTTGACACAACTCTAACAAACTCCACCTTGGCGAATATTCTCTATCACCTTGGATTCATCCATGCGTCGAACCTCCATGTACATTGGACTGGAGATACGCCATGAGCATCGCTGCTACTCCCAGACTCCATATGACTCCACCTGCAACTGTAGTCTCTTCTTGTCTTCTTCACGGTCAACACTCGAGCAAAAAATTAAGTTCATCATTACTCTACTTTGTGCTCCCTACTTCCGGAGAATCCGTTCAACGCCATCAGACACCAACCACTGTCTGCGTGAAAATGAACAACTCACAAATTGGACGCCACATATAAGACTTACCTGAACTCAACGTCATCGCTCTTTCTTGACTGCTTGTCTAAAACTTGAAGGAATTTCACCGTCGCCCTGTGTCACCCTGAGTCAAATTCACAGTTGTCTCACATTTTTCTCGGATAGTCTCTAACATGTCCCACAGCTATAGCACTCTGCCTCCTTCTGTATTTGTCATCCGCACTTTGCCATGTGCACTGAACACCACAGAATATACGGTCGTGTACTCACTCAGCTTTTGACAATTTCAGACTTTCCGTCACTCTCAGATTCTCCACGGTCAACTCCTGTCCATCAACTAGCACCGATAGACCCAGTCACCAACTTGAATCTGGTACTCGTCAACACTGCTTTAGCACCCCCTGCACAATTTGTCTGACCACATGTCTGACCACGAGTGCCTTGGCCTGTCGCTGTGTCCCGTGCTTACTGCACGCCTCGCTTCTATCACCGCGCCGAGCCTCTGTTGTCCTAGTCGAGTCTCCCGGGTAGCTAGCCCCCACTGCCTCAACCCCCACTGCAGAGAACCATCGATCATCACCGACCAATGCCGAGTATCACATCTCCATCATGAAGGAAATATGCCCTAGAGGCAATAATAAAGTTATTATTTATTTCCTTATATCATGATAAATGTTTATTATTCATGCTAGAATTGTATTAACCGGAAACATAATACTTGTGTGAATACATAGACAAACAGAGTGTCACTAGTATGCCTCTACTTGACTAGCTCGTTGATCAAAGATGGTTATGTTTCCTAGCCATTAACATGAGTTGTCATTTGATTAACGGGATCACATCATTAGGAGAATGATGTGATTGACTTGAGCCATTCCGTTAGCTTAACACTCGGTCGTTTAGCATTCTGCTATTGCTTTCTTCATGACTTATACATGTTCCTATGACTATGAGATTATGCAACTCCCGTTTACCGGAGGAACACTTTGTGTGCTACCAAACGTCACAACATAACTGGGTGATTATAAAGGTGCTCTACAGGTGTCTCCAAAGGTACTTGTTGGGTTGGCGTATTTCAAGATTAGGATTTGTCACTCCGATTGTCGGAGAGGTATCTCTGGACCCACTCGGTAATGCACATCACTATAAGCCTTGCAAGCATTGCAACTATTGAGTTAGTTGCGGGATGATGTATTACGGAACGAGTAAAGAGACTTGCCGGTAACGAGATTGAACTAGGTATTGAGATACCTATGATCGAATCTCGGGCAAGTAACATACCGATGACAAAGAGAACAACGTATGTTGTTATGCGGTCTGACCGATAAAGATCTTCGTAGAATATGTAGGAGCCAATATGGGCATCCAGGTCCCGCTATTGGTTATTGACAAGAGAGGTGTCTCGGTCATGTCTACATAGTTCTCGAACCCGTAGGGTCCGCACGCTTAACGTTCATTGACGATATAGTACTATGAGTTATGTATGTTGGTGACCGAATGTTGTTCGGAGTTTTGGATGAGATCACGGATATGACGAGGAACTCCGGAATGGTCCGGAAGTAAAGATTGATATGTGGATAGTAGTGTTTGATCTCCGGAAAGGTTCCGGAATCCATCGAAAGGGGTTCCGGATGTTTCCCAAAATGTTTGGGCACAAGAACACTTTATCCGGGCCAAAGGGGAAAGCCCACGAGGTTTTTGGAAAGCGCAAAAGGAGGTTTTTCGGAGTCCAGGGGCCAGACGCCAGGGTCCCTGGCATCTGGGTCCATACGCCGGAAACCCTGGCGTCTGGCCCTGGAGTCCGAGAAGGACTCTTGCCTTTTGGGTGAAACCGACTTTGTGGAGGCTTTTACTCCAAGTTTCGACCCCAAGGCTCAACATATAAATAGAGGGGTAGGGCTAGCACCCAAGACACATCAAGAAACACCAAGCCGTGTGCCGGCAACCCCGTCTCCTCTAGTTTATCCTCCGTCATAGTTTTCGTAGTGCTTAGGCGAAGCCCTGCGAAGATTGTTCTTCACCAACACCGTCACCACGCCGTCCTGCTGCCGGAACTCATCTACTACTTCGCCCCTCTTGCTGGACCGAGAAGGTGAGGACGTCACCGAGCCGAACGTGTGCAGAACTCGGAGGTGCCGTGCTTTCGGTACTTGGATCGGTCGGATCATGAAGACGTATGACTACATCAACCGCGTTGATATAACGCTTCCGCTTACGGTCTACGAGGGTACGTAGACAACACTCTCCCCTCTCGTTGCTATGCATCACCATGATCTTGCGTGTGCGTAGGGAATTTTGAAATTACTACGTTCCCCAACACATCAAACCACTGTACCCAGTCTGAACCACGTGTCTCTCGCCTTCCCGCTGAAATAGGCTTCGACTCTCCGAATTCTTACGTCGTAGCCCCTCCATCAGCACAGAGTGAAATTGTCCATCATACTCCAGCTCCACCTTCAACATGACCCCATGTAGCTGGCCGTGCTACCCTGCGCCCCATCGACTTCAAGCTCTCTCATGTGTGCACCATCTTGAATCAACACCGCGCCATAGTCTGTCGAAGCTGCACAAGCCCTCAGGCCTGCACCACGTGTTTCCACGCCCCAGAAGTTGGCCACCATCAGCATCACGCCTATGTCGTCATCGCTAAACTCACCGCCATCTTCTGCTTTGACCAACCTCCAGTCCATCAGACAATCCAGTCCGACCCAGCCGAAAATTATCCGACTGCAACCATGCTCCACCCTGCGCCGTGTCCGCCCGCACATCTCTGTGCCTTGCTTGACGCCCTGTGTATGCATGATCCATCTGCCAGGCTATTCAAGCCTTACACGTACGCCGCCCTTTGTATCTTTATCACTTCCTTTGATAATGATTCTGTGGCTAACTCCCATGTACAATCCCTGAGTGCAATTAGCAGCAAACTTGATAAAAGAAACAACTTCCATGCAAAACTGACTTGAGTCTTTCACAACCTTTATTTCTTTAATTCCCATCACTGCACTACGCTCCTCCCAAGAAATCAATTGAGTTTTGCCCTCCAGAACTCCAATCACATGCAACGACTCACATCGGGCTTCCTTTTTTTTCACAAACAAATCTCAGTTTTGCCTCTGCGAATTCTGCAGCTTCCTGCCCGCACTCGTCCACAACTTCCTGCACGTGCCACGCACGCCGGCCTCACCAGGCTTCGGCCCAGTCCCGCGCGCCGTGGCCTCCTCCGTGGCTCGCCTTGCATCCTGTGCAGCTGCACCAGCCACCCAACTTGGGCCGCCTTAGCCACACGCCTGCAGGCCCCTTCTAGGCCTTAGCGTGCCTTGCACAAGCCAGCCGCCTGGCAACCTTGCCGATGCCACATGCCGCCACGGGATTCCTGCTGCTGCACGGTTGATCTTCTGTTGACGTCCGCGTGTACCATGCGTCGACTGATTCGATCGAACCGATCTCGCAAGTTCTCTGGAACATGTCATCGCCGCTTTAGAAACATATCTGCCGCCAACTTCTCGACGAGATGCTTTTGCCTACGCGCCCGACGCTGTTCGCTCCGCTCGATTCCCGATTGCTTCTACCCGATCTCGTCGACAGCGCACCAAACGACCTCCACAGAACAATCACTTCCACACATCGTCTTTGCGCCGAGCTCGACCACGATCCATCCTCTAAATCAACGAATCCGCTGCCTCTTCGAAACCTTGCTCATGATACCACTTGTTAGAATAAATTCTAGGCCACCGTCGATCTACCGAGGACCAAGCAATCACACCAGCACGACACCGAGATTTGTTAACGAGGTTCACCGATATGACTACATCCCCGGGGCATGACTACGGGCGCTCCTCCCCATGACACCGTCACAATACCGCACCCTGGCCGCCCGGGCGCCGGACATGCCACCGGCTCCCCCGCGTGCCTGTGCTATTATGTTGGCATAGATTGCATCGTGTGTCTCCCCTCGCTATATATGAGAGGCCTAGGATACAGGTGTTCTAATAGGACACGACTTCTACCCTGTCTACACACAGTCTAAAACCAAGTCCAACTGTAACCTACCTTGTATAATAATATTCGACACAACTCTAACATTTGATATATGCATTACTTCTCTGTGCATGCTAGAAACACGGTTGCCATGGGCTACTCTGTTGAAGATCTTCCTGACATAATGGAAGACACAAGCAGTCGCTTCGAAGGACATCTGGAAAAAGGGTGCGCCATTAGATGCCGCCTCTCCTAATTATGACTGTTACTAGGCCTATCAAGGTGATTTCATCTTACTGCACTAAATTGGAATTATTGTCCATTAACTCCTAAGCAATAGGGTTGCTAGAATATTAAAGTCTCACCACAGAGTTCACTTATTGGTATTCCAGTTGGAACACGGGGACCAAGAAAAGAATGTTGATGGAGAGAAGCATCACTATATCAAGAATTATTAAGAGGTGGTGAAATTCTCACCACATTCTTGACATAAAAGGGAGTAATACTCAAAGGTAGAACAAAACATGAGCTGGATAGCAAGGAGCTCCATAACCTGAAGAAGTTTGTATTGGAGGGAAGGCAATAATGTTGTCGATGATAACACAAATCATCGAGGGGCAAGGATGGTATTCTTATTATGAATTCCATTGATATCCAGGAAAAAATCAAAATGTTGACGATGATCATAACAAATTTCGTCGAGAGGCTCCTCGAAGAAGCAATCGAACATCGACTGCATCAAGCTAAAGGACTGATGTAGCGAAATATTAATGGAACCACAGATACGACACAAACTCGGAATCAAGCTTGTTGTTCGAGGTGAAGCAATAAGATGAGGAAATCGATGTAAGCTTAGCTCATCGTCAAAAGTTGTGCTTCGGGAATAAGGACCAGGTAGCACAGTTAAAATCAGCACGATAATGATATAGCCGAGCAGGCTCAGAATGACGTGATCGAGTTCAAACTCGTAAGTAATGAAGGCTACCAAGAGTTGTTTAATCGCGGTGCGGACTCGATTGAGTTATCGGTGTCTTTGAGAGTTTAATAACTCAGAGCCCGTGAAATTTTTTTGGAATCAGTGAGAATGTAGTACTTGATGAAGAACTCATAAGAAGTTATGTAGTTCCGTGATAATCTCGAGATACCAGGGGGTAATACTCGACGACAAATCAAAGTAGAGGCTGGACTGGGGTATTGCTCTGCAGAAGACAAGTGCTTAAACTTGCACGAGAAATAGTATTTAAAGGAGAACATGGTCGGAACCACGATTACAAAGGATCAATTCACCGATACAAGATGATATTATATCAAGGGAGAAGTTATTATTACAAGAAGCTTCCATGATAGGATCTACATAGTGTCCATGGGCATGAACACAAAGTTCAAGGTCGACTCCCACTTCTTCAATGCATAACCTTACATTTACCTCCCATTTTCAAAATTGTAGTGTTGAAAAGTTATCTGACAAAGCGTCAGTAGGGTATAACCCGCATAACTTTCGGGATCACCCAAATTAGGGGAGGCATAGGTTCAACCCATCGGGGCAACTTAGGAATATATACCACAAACTGTAGGAGTAATTAGCACAAGCTCGAAAGTATAGCACAATTGACGAAGCAGAGGATACAAGTCTCCAAAGGCATAAGACACGATTTACCAAAAGGCATTATGTATCTGAGGAAAACTCACAAAGTTATTGAATATGAAGGACTCTATCGGATAATAATCCAACAAAGAATTTGGCGGTACACAAGGATCTGATGTGAGTATCGGTACCCAACCAGAAGAAGAAAGAATGTGAAGGCATCGGATTATTGAAACATCTGAATAATTCGAGGCTAAATACAAATAAATTATGATTTCCAGACCGATGTATCAGAATCAGATGCTCTGATCAGATATGAGTAAGTTGAATAGACTTGGAGGCACAATCAATTGTAACTTGATTGGCCGAGAACCAGCTCATGTGCAAGGTGAAGTCTAAGCTGGAAAGATAAATTCTAGGATCTGCTTGAGGATTGCGAGCATTCGCAACATATTGAATCGATGGACTTAAAATGATAAAGACAAGGATGCCAATAAGATTACGAGACTTATGGGATTAACCATAATGCAAGCAAGCAAGAATTTCAAGAGCAATAGGCTGCTCAGGATTTTTGGAAGATCGAATGGTATTTCAAGGACTTTTGTGAAACACATGATTAACTGGGGATGAGCAAATACTCGGTAAGTGCGAGGGATTACCCATAGGGGTATTAATGCAAAAAAGAGCTGCAAAGCGGTGGGCACAAAGTCTCTAGAGAATATCGGAGAGTATTTTCGGAATCTTCTAGTGCACCAAGTAATTATCTGGAGTAAGGGGCTCTCTGGAGGAAGTAGTTACGAGAGCCTAGAGTTGGCGTTAGTAAAATTATTTAACCCGAATAGAAGAGAGATAAAAGTCCCAGAGTATAGGTCGAGGAATAAAAGATCCTAATACCACCCAATGGCGACGTGGGCCCATGGGCCGCACAGCCATGTTAGTAAAAACAGTTTTCACCAATTAGACTCAACTTCGGCCAAGGAGTGTGGAAGGGGGATTCCTACAGGCAGCCGGCTCTGATACCAACTTGTGACGCCCCCGATTCAATCATACACTAATCATACATGCAAACGTGTACGATCAAAATCAGGGACTCACGGGAAGATATCACAACACAACTCTAAAAATAAAATAAGTGATACATGCATCATAATACAAGCCAGGGGCCTCGAGGGCTTGAATACAAGTGCTCGATCATAGACGAGTCAGTGGAAGCAACAATATCTGAGTACAGACATAAGTTAAACAAGTTGCCATAAGATGGCTAGCACAAACTAGGATACAGATCGAAAGAGGCGCATGCCTCCTGCCTGGGATCCTCCTAAACTACTCCTGATCGTCGGCGGCGGCCTGCACGTAGTAGTAGGCACCTCTGGTGTAGTAGGAGTCGTCGTCGACGGTGGCGTCTGACTCCTGGGCTCCAACATCTGGTTGCGACAACCGAAGAATGGAAAGGGGGAAAAGAGGGAGAAAAGCAACCGTGAGTACTCATCCAAAGTACTCGCAAGCAAGGATCTACACTACATATGCATGGGTATCTGTGTAAAGGGGCAATATCGATGGATTGAACTGCAGAATGCCAGAATAAGAGGGGGATAGCTAGTCCTATCGAAGACTACGCTTTTGGCAGCCTCCATCTTGAAGCAGTAGAAGAGAGTAGATGGCCAGTTAACCAAGTATCATCGCATAGCATAATCCTACCCAGCGATTCTCTCCTCGTCGCCCTGTGAGAGAGTGATCACCGGGTTGTATCTAGCACTTGAAAGGGTGTGTTTTATTAAGTATCCGGTTCTAGTTGTCATAAGGTCAAGGTACAACTCCGGGTCGTCCCTTTACTGAGGGACACAGCTATTCGAATAGATAAACTTCCCTCAAGGGGTGAACCACATTACCCAACACGCTCGATCCCTCTGGCCGGACACACTTTCCTGGGTCATGCCCGACCTCGGAAGATCAACACGTCGCAGCCCTACCTAGGCACAACAGAGAGGTCAGCACGCCGGTCTAAATCCTATGCGCGCAAGGGTCTGGGACCATCGCCCATTGCACACCTGCACGTTGCGATCGCGACCGGTAAGCAGACCTAGCCTTCCTAATACAAGAGCAGACGTTCTAGTCCAATCCGGCGCGCGCCGCTCAGTCGCTGACATCAAGAAGGCTTCGGCTGATACCACGACGTCGAGTGCGCATAACTGTTCCCACGTAGTTGGTTAGTGCGTATAGGCCAGTGGCCAGACTCAGATCAAATACCAAGATCTCGTTAAGCGTGTTAATTGAAGTATCCGCGGACGTCGACCAGGGCCAGGCCCACCTCTCACCTAGGTGGTCTCAACCTGCTCTGTCGCTCCGCCACAAAGTAACAGTCGGGGGCCGTCGGGAACCTAGGCCCACCACTACCGGGATGGAAACACCTGTCCTTTCAGCCCCCACATCGGAATCACTTGCGGGTACTCTACGAGCCGACCCGACTTTAGTCACCACCATGTATCATGTATAATAGTGTAGTATGTATATACCCGTGATCACCTTCCGAAGTGACCACGACCCAATAATATAGCATAGCAGACGGACAAGAATGTAGGGCCACTGATGGAATACTAGCATCCTATAATAAGCATTTAGGATTGCAGGTAAGGGTAACAACTGTAGCAACAATGACAGGCTATGCAACAGAATAAGAGCTATTGAATCAACAACAGTAGCAAACCTAATGCAAGAATAAGAGAGAAGAGTGGGTGATATCTGGTTGATCAAAGGGGGGGCTTGCCTGGTTGCTCTGGCAAGAAGGAGGGGTCGTCGTCGATGTAGTCGATCACGGGGGTATCGGCGGCGGTCTCGAGGTCTACCGGAAAGAAGTAATGGAGGGAGGACACAAGTAAATAATAGAGCAATCAAAGCAACACAAAGCATAACATGGCAATACGCGGTGCTAGGGGTGACCTAACGCAGTAGTAGGCGATACCGGCGAAGGGGGGAAACATCTGGGAACGTATTCCCGGTGTTTGACGTTTTTTACAGATGAAACAGAGGTGGATTGTTGCATGTTCGCTATGCTAGGGACGTGTGGTGAACGAATGGACTACACATCCGTATTCGTCTCGTCGTTCTGAGCAACTTTCATGTACAACGTATTTTCATCCGAGCTACGGATTATTTTATATTACATTTCAAAGTTTTAAAACATTTTTAGGAATTATGTTAATTCGATTTAAATAGTAAAATGCTATGCGTACACAGCAGAGGCCAGCCACAACCTATGATCTGTGGGGCCAGGGGACCCGGTTGACCCAGTCAACAGTTGACTGGTCAACAGTGTGAATAGTACATGCGGGACCCCCATGTCATATCTGATTTAACATTTATACTTAGCAGTGGACCCCATCTGTCATTGTCTAATTGATTCTCTTTATTTAGTTAATTTTAACAGATGGACCCATGTGTCATACATTGTAATTGCGTTAACTTAATTAAATGGATTAATTAGCCTTGGGATCCTACCAGTCAGCGTCTCAAGGGCTAATCAACAGAGCCATTTAGTCCATTTAGTCCCTAATAGTCAGGGGCGCGACAACTGGCCGGGGTTAATCGCCGGCGACCTTCTAAGCGGCGGAGATATGCCGAAGGTCCACGGGAGCGGCGGACAAGGGCAACAGAAGGTACCCCACAGTCGCGCGCATCTAGGGGGCTTCGCAGCAGGCGCTGGAGTTGCCGGAATCGTCGGGAACGACGAGTCCCGCGGTGGTGGAGCCACGGTTTGCTCCGCGGTGGTGCACGGGCGCGGCGCGGGCGTGTGTGTGCGCGACCGGTGGTGGTGAGCACGAGCTCTCAACGCGGTGGTGCAGCGAACTTCGACGACAGAAAAAACGCGACGGAGAAACGGAAAGGGGGAACAGGGGGATCAAGGGGAGCCTCACATCGAGTGGCAGGGGAGGCCCGTGAGCTCGGGGAAGCCGTGGCGGGTTGGAGAGGTGGCCGACGAGGCGTGGGCCGCCGGTGACGAGGCGGTCGGGCAGGGGCGACGTCGGGCGGAGCAGAGGGGCATGCGCGAACATGAGGGGAAGGAGGGAGGCCGGATCCGCGACGGGGCCTCCGGGATCCGCCCCTCTCCGGCGACGAGCGGCTTGGCGCGGTATGGACGCGGAGAACCAGACGGCGGCCATGGCAGGAGCTCCAATGCGGCGGTGTCGCGAGGACAGTGGGGCAGAGGCGGCGATTAGGGCTTGCCGGCGGCACGACCGGAGCGGCTCGAGGTGGCGGCGAAGGGCAAGGAGGAGCTCGGGCGCGAGGCACGGCGGGGTCGCGCGGGAGGTCTCCCTCCTGTGGGTGGCGGCGCGCGTGGTAGACGAGGGAGACGTGGGGGGCGAGTGGGGGCGTGGGTAGCTTAGGTCACGGGGGAGTGGGGTTAAGCTGGGGAGGTGAGGGGGCTAGCTGGGCCGGTCTGGTTAGCCCAGGGGCCAGCTGGGCCGTGGCCCAGTGGGGGGGTTCTCCTTTTAGTTATCTTTTTATTTTTGTTTGTTTTAATTTTGCATTTATGTTTTCTTTTTAGTATTAATAGCTTTTAGTTTTGTAAAATTATAAGACCAGTACCTAAATTATTTAGGTTGCAAATTAGCCCACTGCCACAATATATTTTGGTATTTAAAATATTAAGTTCGCATTTTTATAATTTTCAAAAAGGGCATTTATAATAGGTTTAGCTGCTGTTTTATTTGTTTTAGTGCATTTGAATACTTTACAGAAGTGTGGTTTCTTCACCAATATTTAGTATGGATTCTTTGCCACAAACCAAACATTTTAGTCTTAATGTTTCAAAACTTTTGTTGTTTGCCTTTACTTTAAATTCAAATTTCGAATCGGTTTTGATCTAACGCGAGATTAACAACAATAACGGAGGTGACGTGGTATCATTAGTAGAGGGTTACTGTCGTGGAATTGTCACGGCAGATGTCCTCGTGCAAGGACTTAGTCGTGGAGCCATCGCAACTAGGAAGCTTAAAGGGGTTAAACGGGACAAGATACGAGGATTATACTGGTTCGGCCCCTTACGATGAAGGTAAAAGCCTACTCCAGTTGAGGTTGGATTACTTAGGGTTTTGATGACCAGGGAGCTAAACCGCTGCGCCTAGTTACCGATCTGATCTTACTTGTCCTGAACCGCCGCCGGGTCGTCCCTTTATATAGAAAGGTTAACGCCCAGCAGCTCTCAGAGTCCCGACCGGCTCATAAACTGTGTCCGGCTTGGACTCTTAATTATTCTTGCCTTACACTACAAGTCATGCCACAACGGCGGTTTACCACTACGGGCCTTAAGCCGTCTCTGGGCCTTAGACCTATCACTAAACCGCCATCCTTAACCTGTCCTTGGGCTTCTGAACGAAGAGTTGTCGCAACGTAACCCGGCCCATCTACGGCGGGTCACACCAGTAGCTATATCCTCAACATTAGGCCCCAGATTGATTTGAACCAGTTCATGTCAATCTTCAATACCTTAAGAGAAAATCTTCCGGCTTCTGTTTGCGTGAAGGTTATAACCCGCCATGACGTCATCTTCTGGATTCGTGGTAACCCGCCGTGACATCATCCGCCATTAATGCACATTCCGTCCAACGTATCTCATCGGATCCTTATCTTAATAACTATCCCGGAAATCGAGGCGCCTCTGCAGCTGGATAATCATGCCTTCAGCCTCCTCGTTTCTCGCGCCCACTTAACAGCCGTCCCTTATAAATAGGCCCGACCCTTAGGTCGTCGTCACTCTTTCCTTTCCGTCATCTTCCTCCTCTCGACAACCCAGAGTCCGAGCTCCGCCGCCGCCGCCGCGCATCCCGTCTGCACCAACCAAGGCCGCTGCATCGACCTGTCTTGACCAGAGAACCGCGACGCATCTCCGCTGCTCATCAGCACCAGTAAGTCCTCGCCGTCCCGTATACTAGATCCACATTAGGGTTCGCAAGTTCTTCTGTGTTCTTCGTGGTTCCTCGCGATTCCTTCGCAGTTATTCCACAATGGCCCCCTTTGATCCAAGAGTAATGCATAACTTCGGCGGTAGTCGTTTCACGCCCATTTTCAATATTAGCAGACCCCTTTTGCTTGCAAAAAGACCTCATTTAGAGCTTATGAACTTCTCCGTATCAGTTTTTAGGTCTAGAAATTTTTCTTTTCTGGACGATCGTTTGATCCAAAATAATCCCTGTAATCTGTGAAACTTGTTTGTGCAACACTTAGGCAAAAATTGCATCTGTTAACCATGGCGAGTCATATCGCCGGCTTAAAAGAGGCCATGCTTTGTGAAATTTCTGGATCATTCATAATAGAGTTAAATAACTTAATTGCTCATGATATCCATGGCGGCTTAAATAACCTGACACAATTAACCATATATCATTAGGCCCTTTTATAAGCCGCCATCTTGAATACTAAACTGAAGTTTTCCTCCGGCTTAAGTTTGAACCAGAAACTTTATTTTGTCATAGGCTTCCATCTTTCACTCCCGCCTAAGGCTCCCAAAGCACCCATCACATGCAACTGGGTTAGATCCAACGTCACCGACAACACCTTAGCTGATTTCGTGAAAACGGGTTATCTGCCAAAGAAAGAGGTCATGTCCTATCATGCTCCTGACCCGTCAGAAGAGAGGCCTCAACCCAAGGATGGGGAAGTTGTCATATTTACTGATCACATGAACCGGGGCTTTGCTCCTCCCGGCTCAAAATTCTTTAGAGATGTCCTGCACTTCTTTGATCTGCGAGCTCAAGACATCGGACCCAATTCCGTGTCAAACATCTGCAACTTCCAAGTGTTCTGTGAGGTGTACCTCGGAGAAGAACCCAGCTTGCTGCTCTTTAGGGAGTTATTTTACCTGAACCGCCAGAATGAATGTGCCAACGGGCCTAGCTTGGAACTTGGTGGAATTTCAATCCAATGATGGAGAGATTGTCTCTTTCCTTATGCTGAGCCGCCAAGCCACCCGAAAGATTGGAACCAGACATGGTTCTACTGCCAGGACACTTCTCCGGCTGACGAGAACCCTCTGCCCGGCTTTCGCGCCCTGCGTCTGGAGTCAAATCACCCCTTGCCAGAAAAATTATCTCAAGCTGAACGTCAACCACTTACACCCACCATCAACAAAATCAAAGCTCTTCTGGGGAACGGCTTGAATGGTATTGATCTGGTCCGGGTCTGGGTTGCCTGGCGGGTGATTCCTTTAAGCCGCCGCCCCGGCTTGATGTGTGATTACACATGCCAAAAAGATGATCCTCTACGACACAGTCCAGATGAATTACCTGAGGACGTCATTGATGATACAACCAAGTCGCTTCTGAACGAGAGCCTGGCAGATTGCGGGAGAGTGGGCTTAAGCCCTTTCTGCAAGACGAACCCGGCTCCAGCGGTAAACCATTGACCTGAATGCTTCTTCTTCCATTTTAACGATTTTGTCTTAACTCACTAACCTTTGTTGTATTTTACAGGCTAATGATAAATTCTGGAAGGTCAAGTATGACCACAAAGCTGCCAAAAAAGCCAGGAAAGTTAAAAAAGCCGCCAAGAAAGCCGCTCCCCGTAAGAAGGGGAGTAAACCTAGCGCCTCGGACCTGCTTCGTCTGGAAGACACCTCCGAGTCAGAGGTAGCTCTTGACTCTTTAGGCTCCTTTTTTAACCATCTTATTGACACGGATTATTAGCAGGAGGATACTGGAACAAGTCATGAAGTGAATGAAGAGGTAACTATAATTTCATCCGACTCCGAGCCTTTGCCGAGACGGAAAGTTCGAAGAGTAACCCGGAAAGTAGATTTTCACATCCTTTAGCTTATCAAGATCCTCAATTTCTTTTGAAGCGATAGATTTATGAGAGCCGGAGGCAGACCCGGACCAGCAAAGATGCAGACCTCTCCTCCGGCTTACCCGAAGCATCAAGGAAGCGCCGGACTAAGGTTATCTCCGACTTATATCCTTTTCATCCTTTGGCGGGCGTCACTCGTCAACCACTCAATTCTTCTGATTCAAACTACCAGGGAACTTCACCTTCCTCCGGCGACTCAATGCAGTCTAGCTTGCCGGCCTTCAAGACCGCACCCGGGTAATGATGATCAGCTTATTTTGTGCTTATCTTACTCATGTTTTTGCACTAACTCTTTGACTTTCAGTGTACAAGTAAAGCCCAGCAAGAGGGCGAAGAAAAATAAGCCGGCCGAAGAGCCGGTCCTGACTGAACCTGAGGCTTCTGCTCATGAGCCGCCGTCTGCACCAGCTCCTGAAACCACCACTGCTCCATCTGATGAACAAGTTATGGAAGGTTCTGATAACCCGGAGATCCCCAGCCCGGCTCATCCAGATGATCCGGACGTTGTAATCACCCGGACCGAGTTTGTCGAACCGGGAAGACCCACCGTGTTGGCTAGATGCTCTGCCAAGGAAGAACTTCTGGAACGCCGCAGGGCCAGGCTGGACATCACTGACTATGCTAATCTGAGCATTGGAGATATTGTCTCTGGCTATGTTAATCAAGTGCACAACAGCCGGGACCTGGTAACACTCAAGGGCCGGCTTAAACAGCATAGTTGACCCGGTCCTTTCCTTACTTTAATCAAGTAGTTGAGCAACTTTACGCATTAGCCCCCAAGTGCCAAGTACCTTTGCCTGCAAAGTGCTTGGGACTTATTTTCATGAACCGGCACTGTAAATAGAGCTTTTCAGCATACATTAGCCCCCAAGTGCCAAGTGTCTTTGCTTGCAAAGTGCTTGGGACTTAATGTTGCATTATAATCACCCTAACTGTAACCCGGAATTTGTACAGGCCGCTTGTAAGAAATTTGAATCGGAAATCTCTGATCTAAAGAACCGCCTGAAGACTCAAGAAAGTGAAACCCAAAAGGCCAACTCCAAATTTGAAGTCAGCATATCTGCACAAGAGAAACTGAAGAAAAAATATGAAGCAGAAAGAAAAACCTGGGCGGATGAAAAAGCTGCTTTGCTCAGCCGGGCCGAACAAGCGGAGGCCACTCTTACTGAAAGAACCGCCGAGCTATCCGGCTTAAAACGCCATGTATCTCAGATGGTCTCCGCAATCTTTGGTAAGTTACTCTGTAAGTTTCTAACTAGTTTACATCGTTCATTTCTCATAAGTATCTCAATTGCCATCAGCTCACCTGACTTTGTAATGCAGGTCCCAGGAGTTCCAATCTCAACCAGAACGCGCTGACCAAGCTGAAGGCGGTTTACACCTTGGTAGAGCAACTTTACACCGGGTCACAACGTGCCTTAGCCGTTGTGGCTCTGTCAAATGAAGTTCCCACCCACCTGGCGGATGTACTCAGGCGGCTTGCCGTGCTTCCTCAACGCTTCCAAGAGTTAAGACGAGCTTCTGCAAGAGCCGGAGCCATAGCCGCTCTAAGCCGGGCTATGGCGTTTCTACCGGAGCTAGACCCGGCCGACATCGCCCTTGGGTATCCTAGCTTGAAGGAAGTGTTGGAAATATGCCCTAGAGGCAATAATAAATTGGTTATTATTATATTTCCTTGTTCATGATAATCGTTTATTATCCATGCTAGAATTGTATTGATTGGAAACTCAGATACATGTGTGGATACATAGACAACACCATGTCCCTAGTAAGCCTCTAGTTGACTAGCTCGTTGATCAATAGATGGTTACGGTTTCCTGACCATGGACATTGGATGTCGTTGATAACGGGATCACATCATTAGGAGAATGATGTGATGGACAAGACCCAATCCTAAGCCTAGCACAAGATCGTGTAGTCTGTTTGCTAAGAGCTTTTCTAATGTCAAGTATCATTTCCTTAGACCATGAGATTGTGCAACTCCCGGATACCGTAGGAATGCTTTGGGTGTACCAAACGTCACAACGTAACTGGGTGGCTATAAAGGTGCACTACAGGTATCTCCGAAAGAGTCTGTTGGGTTGGCACGAATCGAGACTGGGATTTGTCACTCCGTGTAAACGGAGAGGTATCTCTGGGCCCACTCGGTAGGACATCATCATAATGTGCACAATGTGACTAAGGAGTTGATCACGGGATGATGTGAGTTACGGAACGAGTAAAGAGACTTGCCGGTAACGAGATTGAACAAGGTATAGGGATACCGACGATCGAATCTCGGGCAAGTAACATATCGATAGACAAAGGGAATTGAATACGGGATTGATTGAATCCTCGACATCGTGGTTCATCCGATGAGATCATCGAGGAGCATGTGGGAGCCAACATGGGTATCCAGATCCCGCTGTTGGTTATTGACCGGAGAGTCGTCTCGGTCATGTCTGCATGTCTCCCGAACCCGTAGGGTCTACACACTTAAGGTTCGGTGACGCTAGGGTTACAGAGATATTAGTATGCGGTAACCCGAAAGTTGTTCGGAGTCTCAGATGAGATCCCGGACGTCACGAGGAGTTCCGGAATGGTCCGGAGGTAAAGATTTATATATGGGAAGTCTTATTTTGGTCGCCGGAAAAGTTTCGCACTTTATCGGTATTGTACCGGGAGTGCCGAAAGGGGTCCGGGGGTCCACCAAGGGGGTCCACCAGCCCCGGGGGGCCACATGGGCTGTAGGGGGTGCGCCTTGGCCTATATGGGCCAAGGGCACCAGCCCCAAGAGGCCCATGCGCCAAGAGATAAGAAAAAAGGGAGAGTCCTAAAGGGGGAAGGCACCTCCAAGGTGCCTTGGGGAGGAAGGACTCCTCCCTGGCCGCACCCTTCCTTGGAGGAAGGGCCAAGGCTGCGCCCCCCCTCTCCCTTGGCCCTATATATAGTGGGGGGGAGGGAGGGCAGCAAAACCTAAGCCCTGGCGCCTCCCTCTCCCTCCCGTGACACCTCTTCCTCCCCGCTTGCGCTTGGCGAAGCCCTGCCGGGATCCCGCTACTTCCACCACCACGCCGTCGTGCTGCTGGATCTCCATCAACCTCTCCTCCCCCCTTGCTGGATCAAGAAGGAGGAGACGTCGCTGCTCCGTACGTGTGTTGAACGCGGAGGTGCCGTCCTTTCAGCGCTAGGATCATCGGCGATTTGGATCATGACGAGTACGACTCCATCAACCCCGTTCTCTTGAACGCTTCCGCTCGCGATCTACAAGGGTATGTAGATGCACTCCTTCCCTCTCGTTGCTAGTAATCTCCATAGATTGATCTTGGTGATGCGTAGAAAATTTTGAATTTCTGCTACGTTCCCCAACAGGAAGATGGCACTCCCTTTGACCAGAAAGACTTCGCCGCCTGTGTGAAGAGCGTACGCCCGGTGGCCACTTTGATTGGTAATGATACAGACCTTACCAAGTATCAACCGGGCTATGACGCGGAGAATCAGAGGATCCCAACACCACGCTATGAAGCAATCAGCCTGATTCCTCCGACTCGTAAGCATATCTTCGCCCCTGAAGTTGACCCGGCCGGGTTAATTGATGATGAGGCTCAATTTGAAGCCTTGAGTGGCATTGACTGGAAATTATCAACCTTCCAGGTCATGGACACAGCCGGAGGAGCGGAGAGGGATGACCCGGAAACCTTAGGCCAACAACGCCCTTGATCTCGCAGGCGGCTCATGTGATGTCTTAAAAGACGATGCCTCACCTTTCGGACTCGGGGAGTCATGTAATACAGTAGGACAAACACCTAATTTTGTCGTGCCATCGCGCACGTGTGTAACGCTCAACATTGTTTAAGATGCCCTTTTATATTCTTCCGGGTTATGCTTGATCCTCTGTTTTCCTTATGTTTAAAGAGCTGTCCTTAATTGTCCTGCATAGGAAAACAAATCACAAGTCTCTAGGCAGCTTACTGCATGGAGACACATATTTTACATATAACCCGAAATATGAATCAAAGTCATAATAAACCGGCTCTCAATTATATCTTCGAGATAACCATAACAGCATACCTGCGAGCATTCAAGTACATTTCCGGTTTATGTAACCCGAATAATGAGGTTGAGAACTCAACTCCGGTTCACCAGCACATATAATGCTTATTATGTGCCATCAACATTATTAATCAAGGTTAAGCCGGTGGAATAGGAACCACCCTTGAATGCTTTTGATGTCATCAAAGAACTGGTTTGCAAACCAAGAGATCCCAAAATTTAGGGGCTTCTGATTCGAATACGACCAGAGAACCGTCCCAAAGGGGTTAAGCTAAGATTCGAATGCGGTCATATAGCCCCCAGTGGCTTTGGCGTTGCCGATCAAGAGGGTACTGACAGCTATGTTCTCTTTGGTTCGAATACGACCTATGTTTGAACAGGAAGCCCCCAAATGACCTTGAGAGTTGTTTAACGACGCTGATTCGAATACGATCCACGTCGGTTCCCAAAGGGGGTTGAGCTATGATTCAAATATGATCAAGAAAAACTCCCCAATGAGCTCGGCAATATGCCAATCAAGTGGGTATCGACAGCTATGTTCTCTTTGGTTCGAATACGACCTATGTTTGAACAGGAAGCCCCCAAGTGATCATATTTTTAATGGCTAGATTCGAATACGATCATAAGCCGGATCAACCTCCAAGTGACCATGTAATATTACAATGAAAATAACAATGATACATTTACCTTTGGAGGAAAAAAGGACAGAGGTCCTGTTTTATTATTTATCAGAATATATACATGGCTATAGAAATATATACATTATGAGAGCCGGTGGCTCAAGTGTAATAAGGCCGAAGCTGAGCTATGTTCCACGGCCGGCGGGTCTCCTCATCCGACTTACGTGAATCTTTGTGCTCCCGAACATCGATAAGGTAATATGACCCGTTGTGCAAGTTCTTGCTGACCACAAAGGGCCCTTCCCAAGGCGGGGATAACTTGTGTGTGTCTGTTTGATCCTGGATGAGCCGGAGCACAAAATCACCTTCCTGAAAGACCTTGGACTTAACCCGACGGCTGTGATAGCGGCGCAGGTCTTGTTGGTAAATCGCCGAGCGAGTTGCTGCTATGTCACGCTGTTCATCCAACAAGTCAAGAGCATCTTGACGCGCTTGCTCATTATCCGCCTCGACGTAAGCCGCCACTCGAGGCGAATCATGACGGATGTCGCTAGGGAGGACCGCCTCAGCTCCATAAACCATGAAGAAAGGCCTGTAACCCGTAGACCTGTTAGGAGTAGTATTGATGCTCCATAATACGGAGGGTAACTCCTCCACCCAACAACCCGGCGTCTGTTGCAAAGGGACCAAAAGCCGGGGCTTGATGCCCTTCAAGATTTCCTGATTGGCTCTCTCAGCTTGACCATTGGATTGAGGGTGAGCCACTGATGAAACATCAAGCCGAATATGCTCTCGTTGACAAAATGCCTCCATGGCGCCTTTAGACAGATTGGTACCATTGTCAGTTATAATGCTGTGTGGAAAACCAAAGCGAAATATCACCCTTTTCATGAACTGAACCGCCGTGGCTGCGTCACACTTACTAACCGGCTCTGCCTCAACCCACTTTGTGAACTTGTCAACCGCCACCAAGAGGTGGGTCTTCTTATCTTTGGACCTTTTGAAAGGCCCAACCATATCAAGCCCCCAGACTGCAAACGGCCAAGTGATTGGAATCATCCTCAACTCTTGAGCCGGCACGTGAGCACGTCTTGAGAATTTCTGACAACCGTCACATTTACTGACTAAGTCCTTTGCGTCAGCATGAGCCGTCAGCCAATAAAAACCATGACGAAAAGCCTTGGCCACAAGGGACTTTGAGCCGGCATGATGGCCACAATCCCCCCCGTGAATCTCACGTAAAATTTCTTGACCTTCCTCAGAGGACACACAACGCTGAAAAGCTCCAGTGACACTGCGATGATGCAGCTCGCCATTGATAATTATCATTGACTTAGACCGCCGGGTTATTTGTCTGGCCAAAGTTTCATCCTCAGGCAATTCTCCCCGGGTCATGTAAGCCAAGTATGGCACTGTCCAATCTGGGATAACGTGGAGAGCCGCCACAGACTGTGCTTCTGGGTCAGGAACAGCCAAGTCTTCCTCTGTAGGCAACTTGACAGAAGGGTTATGCAGAATATCCAAGAAAGTATTAGGCGGCACCGGCTTTCGCTGAGAGCCTAACCGGCTTAATGCGTCAGCCGCCTCGTTCTTTCTGCGATCGATGTGCTCTACTTGGTAACCCTGAAAATGTCCAGCAATGGCATCAACTTCGCGGCGATAAGCCGCCGTGAGGGGGTCCTTGGAATCCCACTTGCCTGATACTTGTTGGGCCACCAAATCTGAGTCGCCAAAGCACCTCACCCGGCTTAAGCTCATCTCCTTAGCCATCCGAAGACCATGGAGCAAGGCCTCGTACTCAGCCGCATTGTTAGTACAGGGAAACATCAACCGTAGTACATAACAAAACTTGTCACCTCGAGGGGAAGCTAACACAACTCCAGCCCCCGAGCCCTCCAATTGCCTGGACCCGTCGAAGTGAATAGTCCAGTATGTATTATCCGGTTTCTCTTCAGGCACCTGCAGCTCTGTCCAATCGTTGATGAAATCCACCAATGCTTGAGATTTGATAGCAGTGTGTGGCACGTATTTTAGACCATGAGGCCCAAGTTCTATAGCCCACTTAGCAACTCTTCCTGTGGCCTCTCTGTTTTGGATGATATCTCCTAGGGGTTCAGAACTGACCACAGTAATAGGGTGGCCCTGGAAATAATGCTTAAGCTTCCGGCTTGCCATGAACACCCCATAAACAAGCTTCTGCCAATGTGGATACCGTTGTTTGGACTCAATGAGTACTTCGCTGACGTAGTAAACCGGCCGCTGAACCAGATGTTCCTTACCCGCTTCCTTACGCTCCACCACCACAGCCACACTGACGGCTCGTGTGTTAGCGGCTACATACAACAATAAAGGCTCCTTGTTGACATGAGCAGCAAGGACTGGCGGCTCAGCTAGCTGTCTTTTCAAATCCTCAAAAGCAGCATTAGCAGCATCATTCCAGACAAAGTCATCTGTTTTCTTCATCATCTGATAAAGTGGCATGGCCTTTTCACCCAACCGGCTTATAAACCGACTCAAAGCAGCGATGTGACCCGCCAGATGCTGGACGTCATTTATGCATGCCGGCTTAGCCAGAGAGGTGATTGCCTTGATCTTCTCCGGGTTAGCTTCAATGCCTCTGTGAGAAACCAGAAAACCCAAGAGCTTGCCTGCAGGAACACCAAAAATACACTTGGCCGGGTTAAGCATCATCTTGTAGACCCGGAGATTATCAAAGGTCTCTCTCAGATCATCTATCAAGGTCTCCTTCTCTCTGGATTTAACCACGATATCATCCACATAGGCATGAACGTTGCGCCCAATCTGATTATGAAGACAATTCTGCACGCAACGCTGGTAAGTCACCTGTGCACTCTTGAGCCCAAAAGGCATAGACACATAACAGAAGGCTCCAAAAGGAGTAATGAACGCCGTCTTCTCTTGGTCCTTAACAACCATTTTGATCTGATGGTAACCAGAGTACGCATCCAAAAAACTCAAACGCTCACAACCCGCCGTAGCATCAATAATTTGATCAATACGAGGGAGAGCGAAAGGATCAGCCGGACAAGCCTTGTTTAAATCTGTATAATCCACGCACATACGCCAGGTGCCGTTCTTCTTGAGCACAAGCACCGGGTTAGCTAACCACTCTGGATGAAAGACTTCAACGATAAACCCGGCCGCCAAGAGCCGGGCTACCTCCTCATCAATGGCTTTCCGCCTCTCCTCATTAAACCGCCGGAGGAATTGCCTGACTGGCTTAAATTTCGGATCAATATTAAGAGTGTGCTCAGCAAGTTCTCTTGGTACACCCGGCATGTCAGAAGGTTTCCATGCAAAGATGTCCCTGTTCTCACGGATGAACTCGATGAGCGAGCCTTCCTATTTCGGATCCAGATTGGCGCTAATGCTGAACTGCTTAGATGAGTCACCTGGAACAAAGTCAACAAGTTTAGTCTCATCAGCTGACTTAAATTTCATTACCGGCTCATGCTCCGTGGTTGGCTTTTTCAAAGACGTCATATCTGCCGGGTCAACATTATCCTTGTAAAACTTCAATTCCTCTGTCGCACAAACAGATTCAGCGTAAGCAGCGTCACCTTCCTCACACTCCAAGGCTATCTTTCGGCTGCCATGAACCGTAATGGTCCCATTGTGACCCGGCATCTTGAGCTGCAAATACACGTAACACGGCCGTGCCATGAACTTGCCGTAAGCCGGCCGCCCAAATAAAGCATGGTACGGACTTCTTATTTTAACCACCTCAAAAGTCAGTTTTTCCGCCCTGTAGTTGTACTCATCTCCAAAGGCTACTCAGCTCGATCTTACCGACCCGGCATCCCGTCTGCACCACCCCATGGAAAACAGTGTTGGACTGGCTGAGGTTTTTATCAGTTAACCCCATACGACGGAAGGTCTCATAATAGAGGATGTTGATGCTACTGCCTCCGTCCATGAGCACCTTAGTGAATTTATACCCCCCGACCTGAGGAGCCACCACCAAGGCCAGGTGACCCGGATTATCAACCCGGGGAGGATGATCCTCCCTACTCCACACAATAGGCTGCTCAGACCATCTTAAATAGTGTGGAACCGCCGGCTCAACAGCATTCACAGCCCTTTTATGAAGCTTCTGATCTCACTTGCACAGACTGGTAGTAAACACATGATACTGTCCACCATTGAGCTGCTTTGGATTGGTCTGGTATCCCCCTGCTGCTGCTGCTGATTACCCTGGCCAGATTGCCGATTAAAACCTCCTTGATTACTTTGAAAGTTCTGAGAATTGGAATTTGAGCCACCGCCCGGGCCATGAAAGCCGCCGCCGCCTGAGCCGCCGCCCTGCCCATTGTTGCCATTAAAAGCGTTGGAATTCTTGAAGGCTTTCATGATTGCGTAGTCTTTCCATAGATGAGTGGCCGGCTTCTCCCTAGAGCCATGCCTTGGACAGGGCTCATTCAACAACTGCTCAAGCGTCGGGCCTGACCCGCCGGCTCGGGGAGGTGGTCTCCCCTTACGGCGGTGGTTGTTACCCTATGCATTGGCATTGGCCACAAACTCCATACTGCCATCAGCCTTACGTTTGTTACCTCCCTGGTTCACCGGGTTATGCTGAGGGCCCTTGCCATTGCCATTCTTGTTTCCCTTCCCTGTCCTTTCATCGTCAGACGCGGGATCCTTGGTACTATCAGAGTCGGCGTACTTGACCAGAGCCGCCATCAGCATACCCATATCATTGCAATCGCGCTTGAGCCGCCCGAGCTTCATCTTCAGGGGCGCAAAACGACAATTTTGCTCCAACATTAAGACTGCAGAGCCGGCATCCATCTTATCAGACGAATGTATTATCTCTTTGACCCGGTGAACCCAATGGGTTGTAGACTCGCCCTCTTGTTGCTTGGAGTTAGTCAAATCCACAATTGACATAGATTGCCTACATGTATCTTTGAAGTTTTGGATGAACCGGGCTTTTAGCTCTGCCCATGACCCGATAGAATTAGGCGGCAGTCCTTTCAACCAAGTGCGGGCGGTCCCATCCAACATCATCGTGAAGTATTTGGCCATTGCCGCTTCGCTGACCTCTAGCAACTCCATAGCCATCTCGTAGCTCTCGATCCATGCTCCGGGTTGTAAATCAGCCGTATAATTAGGCACCTTCCTAGGTCCTTTGAAATCCTTGGGAAAACGTTCATTACGGAGAGCTGGCACCAGACAAGGGACACCTCTGGTCCTCGTAGATATACCCGCCTCGATAGAAGCCGTCGGATAAACCGGGAGGGGCTGGTAAGCCGTCAACTGAGGCGCCTGCTCCGCCTCTTGCCGTGCTCTGTCTTGGTCTACCGCGTTAAAGGCTCCATTATGTGCCGGGCCGTGGCCAGCTGGCAAGTCACGGCGCCGGACGTTGCTTGAGCCGGTCGCTGAAACCATGTGTCTGCTATAACTTGGGCTCCGGCCTGGACGAGGGGTTGAATGAATCCTGTCCCAGCTATATGAATATGCCTCCTGTTGCGCCAGAGCCATCTGAAGAAGTTCTCTGACCCGGCGGGTTTCGACCGCCGTTGGAGAGTCACCCTCGATTGGGAGAGCCGCCAGTCGCGCCGCCGCGGCGACCATGTTTTCCAACGGGTTGGCATAATGACCTGGTGGTATTGGCACGTACTGAGGCGTGGTAGTGTTCACACGGGGAGGCCCCATCACTTGCGGCTGAATCGGCGTCCCAGCCCCGGGTGCCGTGATCTCTGGCGGGTTACTGGGCCCTGCACCAGGCGTGTTGAAGAGGTTTCGAGGATCGTAAACCGGAGGGAGTCGAGATTGAGCCTTCTGATGCCTCCTTCTCATGATCTCATTGGATGCGTTCTGATCCATCGTGAGCCGGAAAGACTGTGCCTGAATCAGCTGAGTCTAGGCGTCGAGAGCCGCCCGCTCTGCAGCCATCCTGATCCCTTCCGCTGCCAGATCTTCCTTGGCTCTTGCTATATCCAGCTTTAACTATGCCACCTCCGCATCATGTTGAACTTGATCCGCTGGGACGACCGTAGCGGTTAACAGGGCAGTCATCTTATCTGTGAGATCCATTAGCACCTGAGCCGGCGAGTGCGCAGGGCCCCCTGCCCCAACAGCGGGGTTTTGAACAGGTTGTGCGCCGGCCATGAAGATTCCAACCCGGCTGGGCGGCTCAAAGGGGTCCGGAATACTGTCGCCATCGGAACAACCCTTGAGCCTGCCATCTTGAAGTTGATATAACGAGTTGGTCTCATCTGTGGACGACTCGCCGCCAGAGCGAGCGGCCATCTCATCGCCAGATCCGGATCCTTCAGAGAGTCCTCCATGGACGCATCCCACGAAAGCACGCCTCAAGGCAGGCAGAGTCCGGGCGGGTCTCGCACGCTGAGCTGTCTCGATGAGGTCGGCGCAGAGGTCCGGCTTAGGGCCCGGCTCGCCAATCTTGCCAATGAAAACGTGGATTCCGCCGAAGGGGACCCGGTACCCATACTCGATTGAGCCGGCGTCGGGGCCCCAGCTTGCATCGTCGATGTAGAGCTTGCCGCGACGACTCTTGGTCATCCGGCCCACAGCGTATCCCTTGAGCCCTTCGAAGCTGCCCTTCAAGAACTCAAATCCACCGTGCGCTGGCCCTACGGTGGGCGCCAACTGTCGTGGAATTGTCACGGCAGATGTCCTTGTGCAAGGACTTAGTTGTGGAGCCATCGCAACTAGGAAGCTTAAAGGGGTTAAACGGGACAAAGGACACGAGGATTATACTGGTTCGGCCCCTTACGGTGAAGGTAAAAGCCTACTCCAGTTGAGGTTGGATTACTTAGGGTTTTGATGACCAGGGAGCTAAATCGCTGCGCCTAGTTACCGATCTGATCTTACTTGTCCTGAACCGCCGCCGGGTCGTCCCTTTATATAGAAAGATTAACGCCCAGCGGCTCTCAGAGTCTCGGCCGGCTCATAAACTGTGTCCGGCTCGGACTCTTAATTATTCTTGCCTTACACTACAAGTCATGCCACAACGGCGGTTTATCACTACGGGCCTTAAGCCGCCTCTGGGCCTTAGACCTATCACTAAACCGCCATCCTTAACCTGTCCTTGGGATTCTGAATGAAGAGCTGTCGCAACGTAACCCGATCCATCTACGGCGGGTCACACCAGTAGCTATATCCTCAACATTGGTTACTGTAGCTTAATTATCCGGGCATCACCCTCGCTGACGTGGCTATGGGCCTCTGCTTTAGGATGTGTGCTTGAAATCCAACAGTGAAACGACCGTTCAACGCTGGACATAGTTCCGCTGTTATCATTTCCAAAAAATTAAGAAAAAGCAAAAAAGAAAAGCTAAAAAATACAAAAAGAACCGTGTTGTGCCATATTGTAAGGCCTAGCATTGGGGATCGGCCTTGTTTCGTGGTGGGCTGAAGGCCAACCCGGTTCTTTTGTTTCGCGTGCCCGTCAGTCGGCCCGCGAGGCACGGCCCATATGTCCAGGTTTGATCGTGATTTGTCGTCCACTCCTGTCATCTTCCTCGCTTCGCCCCAAATCCATTCCCCTCCGCCCCCTTTCCGTTGCCGAACAAACCTTCTGCACCCCGATCCGGTTCGGTTTAGTTCGCTGGCGTCTCCACCCGATCGACTCCACTGCAATATGCTATAGCCCGTGGAGCCTGGGGCGTTGGTTGTACGGCAGTAGATTCCCGCGGGATCTGCCGGGGCGCCCGGAGCCGGAGGTATGATCCGCAGAATCTGCTCTGCTCGATTGGTCTTGGTCTACCATCTGGTGGATCGATCGGTTGCAATTGCGCTGATTCTTTCGTTCGTCTGGCCGTTAACTCGTGATTGCGTAAGATGACGCGAGCGGTTGCGCTGCGCTGTAGACGTAGCTTGATCGATCCGTTTTGCCTGACGAAGTTGCTTTTGCATTAGCTTGACTCCAGTCAGGAGAAAATGTAATCATCTGAGCACATACAACGTGGTGCTTGCCTGAGATTGCCTGGCGACGGGAATTCTCCTAGAAGACACGTGGAATTGTCGATCGAAGGGGTAGGATTGAGATGGTTCTGATGTTCACTGGGAAGATTATTTTGGATGCAATTGTTTCACCTGTTTGCACTCTGTTGCAGCTCACCTCCATTTATTATGGGTCAAATTTACAGCCAAGAACATGACGACCCAGTTTTATATCTTATTTGTTTTGTCCGTTTCATTTAGTTCTTAATTACTAAGCTGTGTTCGGATGCCTGTATTGGAGACCTCCATATTGAATTGGTTTCATTTCCAATTTGGAGCGGAAGCTGTAATGGACATGAATACAAATTCACATGTTTGGATGCTCACCGAATTGGGCCATGGAATCTCAATACTAAATCCTGTTCGGTTGACATGCTATGGAATTGCATATGCTTTGTGTTTTATGCATCAAATCAAAATCTGAACAATTTGTGAACACCTTAAGTTAGCCTCCTAGGGTTCCCCTTATCAACAACACCTGCAAAAAATGAACATGTGGTTACTAAATCATGGGAACGGAACAAGGGAAGAACAGAACATGTTGAACATGGACAGCAGGGGAAGAACAAAACAAGGGAAGAGAAAGAAGGGGATCCAGGGAGGGGAATAAGAAGATGGAAGAGGAAGGGAAAGAAGAGGGCAGAGGAGAAGAGGGCAGAGGAGAAGGGGAAGAAGATAAGTGGTGGAGGGGCTGCGCCGACCAGCAAGGTGGTCGAGATGTAGGGCGCGCCGCCGGGCAGCAAGATGACCGGGATGGAGGCGGTTGAGCCGGCCAGCAAGATGGAACTGGCGGAGGTCGCGCTGGCCAGCGAGATGGAAGGGGTGGAGGTCGCGCCGGCCATCGACACAGGTCAGATGTAGGAGCTGCGCCGCCTCTCGCGGCAGAGGAAGGAGCTCTGCGGGGGAGGGAAAGGGGCGGCGGCCGCGAGGGCTTGTAAATAATTTAAAATGAAGGAGGGAAGTTAGGGACTGTTAGTGGGCGGATAGTAGATTGTTTCTGTTGGTATTTACTGTAGATATAAATAATTTAAAATTAATTTTATTTCACCATCAATTTGTTTGTATGCAATTACTATAAATGTATGCAGTAGCTCATCAATTTCCAAACTAATTTAAGTCGTTTTAGCCATAATCATATGGGTAGAAAGAAGGAAAGTTAGAGTATTGTAGCTTCTCTAACTTTCCTTCTCAATGTTAGAGGATCCGGTTCCGAGCGAGACCTGTCTCCAAAGTGGTATGTTTTGCGGGACTGGTCAATTCGACCCAAATCGGAGGCTCACACCTCTGTATCGCGGGAGGACTGCGCGCGCGGAGGCTAATTCGGCTCTGTATTATGTCCGTTTCGGTTCGCTCGATTCGATATACATCCGAATGTCTGAATTGGCAGCTAGTCAATACCATATCCAATTCAAAGGGCCTAATTCAGACATCCTAACGCAGTGTAAATCTAAAAAAATAGTTCTTAATTAATTACTAGTATAAAACAATAATATGCAGAAGTCAACACGATACTTGACAAGCATATTAATTTTTGCCCAAGGGTAATGGCTGGCATGAGTTTTGCCCATAAGTTCATGTATCATTACTAACGATTATTGTTTATTTAGACATTGCACAATTTTGGAATAATTCGTACGAGTAGTCAAAGTAGCTCATAACTTTGTTGGTAATAATAGTGTTTTTTTTCTTCAAGAGTATGCAAATTGCGTACCATATTTTTATAGAAGGCAGAGAAAAATTGTGGAAAACGAGCTGTGGGTTTGCAAAAAAAAATTGTTAATGCTGCAGCACTATTGGATATAATTTGCGATTTTTCTTTCGTTGCCTTTCAAGTCATCTGGTGATATGGTTTCTGCAGAAGGCGACGATGTCAACCCCTGCAAGGAAGAGGCTGATGAGGGATTTCAAACGACTGATGCAGGATCCTCCTGCGGGCATAAGTGGCACACCTCAGGATAACAATATAATGCTGTGGAATGCTGTAATTTTTGGGTAAGACACCGGACTTCATGATTCTATATTTTATACCTACTTTATATAGGTTAGTCACACTGAAGTATCATCTCCTTATGTTGTGTATCATCTCCTTATGTTGTGTTTGTCTTGTTTTTCAGTCCTGATGATACTCCCTGGGATGGTGGTAAGTTTATTTAATAGCCTTTAAGTTTGTTAGAGATTGCGGTTGGGAGAATAATCACAAACTCATGAGCATGTTATCATGCATTCTACTTCCTGTGCCAATAAGAACCTTACCATTTACTTACTGTGCCAATAAGAACCTTACCATTTACTGCCTGTGCCAATAAGAACCTTACCATTTACTGCCTGTGCCAATAAGAACCCAAAATCGACGTGGCTACGCTTCACTTATTTCTTCATGCTGCTCTATTGAGCTCTTCAAAACATCTGGTTCATCTGCATGTTATTTTCTCTTGTTGATGTTCAGCCTAGGAACTTGTAGCAAACATTTTACATCTTTACCAGATATCTTTAGTTATTTTTCATGTCAAATTTACATTCAAACTCTTTATATGTTTTACGTCTACTAGTTCACTGAAGCAATGCCATTCCAAATTTCTCTCGATGTCACAGTTTGGGGTGTAAACATTTGATAAAGTAGTTTGATAATGTTTTAAATACTTGTAAATGACAGTGCATTCTAAGTTTTCTAACTGATGGATTAATTATTTAAATGTTAAACTCATCTGTTATTTAGGGTTTGTTATTTATGTTCCTTTTCTGGTCCTTGCTTGTCATATTTCTAATGTTTTTTCACTAAATTTTGAGCCTTTTGTTTATAACTGAACCAGTATTGAATTCTCAGGTCGAGTCATCTAGTCATATATGATATTTGTTCATGGATTTTGTAGTTTTTTGAAACGAAATATGTATTGGTTTCATGTTACCAGTAAAGCCTTTTGTGCTTACTATGTCAGGTACGTTCAAGCTGACACTTCAGTTTACTGAAGATTATCCTAATAAGCCACCTACAGTGCGGTTTGTTTCTCGAATGTTTCATCCCAATAGTAAGCCTTTTGTGCCCTTGTTTAATACTGATTGTGTGGGTTATCTCCTTCTTTAAGTCTATGATCTTACCAAAGTATTGATGTAGCACTCCAAAGTCAATAAAGAGAACATATGAAATGTGAACTTGCAACAAAATAGGTTAACAGGAACTACTAATCCTAGCCTTTTAATTTGATCGAAATGATTTACATTAAACACCAAAAGCTAGCATCACTTTCATCCAAAGTTGATCTAGTTGCTGAGATTTAAGTTTTCGTTCTCCTATTTTAAGGTCTGTTCCTACCTGCTACTTGCTGAAATCTTCAATTGTGGTTCTATATGCTGCATTGTAGTGGTTTCAGAACACTGAATGTGATAGCGATTGTACAGATTCAAGTAATGCTTCTTTGAGTTGATAAATTTGCCTTTCTCTTTTCTTGTGTCGGTATTAGTGACGATTAGTTTACTATAATTAGAATTCTAGATGGTGACCAATTGCCGTGCAGCCTTTACAGCATATTTGAGAGTACATAGTGTTTAAAGTGACCCTTTTTTTTGCGTCTTTTGTAATTATTCTCTTGTTGCAAGAACCTTATAGTGGCATTATGTTTTCGCTCCCATTCATTTTATTTCCTAAATATTGTTTTATTGCAAGCAGTTTATGCAGATGGAAGCATATGTTTAGATATTCTCCAAAACCAGTGGAGCCCGATATATGATGTAGCTGCTATATTGACATCCATTCAGGTAGATGTCACCCTATCATTAGTTTAGTCAATTCTTGCTAGCGCTAGTTCTCGCAACATGCTGCTTACAACTTGAAGTTTTATCGTGAAATATGACGAGTAAACCCACCCAACAAGGATTCTTTAATTCTCACCAACTTGACTGATACTTCTTTGATATTCATGTGAATTGTTCCGTGTAGAAACTACTACTCCCTCCTGTCTGGTGTGTAGGGCTCCTATTGAAAATTTATTTGTTCCGAAACTACTCAGGAATTTAGCCCGCAATCATTAATTAGACTAATTAATAGGCAGAGCTGGCACTCTCTCTTCCCCTAGAATAACTCCTGGGCGCACCCGAGTCCATTTTTTCCGGTGATGTAAAACAGTTTCACTCATGCACATGTGAAAAGGAATCTATATGTATCTCTTGCCTCCTCTTCCTGATTGCATTCGCATGGATCGCTCGCCTCTTCTTCCCAAAAGCTGAAACGCTCGCATCCTCTACGTATAAAAGCAATGCCGGTGGCCATGGCCAACAACACCGGCGGTGATGGAAGGAGAAGCAGAGGGATGGAGTTGGCCGGGTGGTGCAAGATGGATCAAGAAAGTCGATACTGTTGTTGAGAATTGGGTGAAGTCTTATGGAGATTGGAGATGCCGTGTTGGAGGAGGGCCAAGCCATGGTTGAAGAGGAGGTTCATGCCGTGGTGGAGATGGAGGGCTATGCCATGATCAAAACACAATCTCAAACTTAGATAGAATTACCCATTTTCATGCATACATAACCTAATTAGCCTCGGTATCTGGCACAAACTTCACATCCTCTTCATCATCTACATAATTGCAGGGGTTGCGACCGCAAGCAATGCATATGCCATCTTTATCAAGCCCCACCGCAGTTGAACAATCCTTGCGCCAATAGTTGAGAGGAAGAAGAGGGTTGTCGCACACGTCTCAACGATGCAAGTCCTTTGACGCCGAGAGCCTGCATCCATAGCAAAGAAAAATCGAGTGCTCCCCGCACACCACACTTGTTGCGCAACGGGGCGAATATGCGAGCCTCACATGTACTCCCTCCGTTCCTAAATATAAGTCTTTGGAGAGATTTCACTATAGACCACATACGGAGCAAAATGAGTGAATCTACACTCTAAAATGTATCTATATACATCCGTATGTGGTCCATAGTGGAATCTCTACAAAGACTTATATATTTAGGAACGGAGGGAGTAGAAGAGAGCACGGGGATGGGTTCGGAGGGCACCAAGCGAGTGGTGCGGATGACTTCAATTCGGGCAAACAACTCGTCCATGCGTGCACGACGACGATCATAATCAGCCAACATCGTGCACGACGACGCTCGATGACATTGGCATCATCAACCTTGGCTTGGCCCTCCTCCACCACGACATGGCCAACCTCTTCCCCCATGACTTGGACCTCCTCTTCCACCACGCCTTGGCCGTCCTCGTCCACCACGGCATCTACCTCCACATCCACCACAGCATGGACTTCCACCATGGCATGACCCTCCATCTCCACAACGGCATGAACCTCCTCTTCGGCCACGGCTTGGCCCTCCTCCAACACGGCATCTCCAATCTCCATAGACTCCACCCAATTCTCAACAACAGTGACTTTCTCGATCCATTTTGCATCACCCGGTCAAGTCCATCCCTCTCCTTCTCCTTCCATCACCGCCGGTGTCGCTTTTATATGTAGAGGATGCGAGCGTTTTAGCTTTTGGGAACAAGAGGCGAGCGATCCATGAGAATTCAACCAGGAAGAGGTGAGCGATCCAGGCAGATTCATTTTCACATGTGCATGCGTGAACCCGTTTTACACCACCGGAAAAAAAATGACTCGAGTGCGCCCAGGAGTATTCTAGGGGGAGAGAGAGCGCCAGCTATGCTGATTAATTAGGCTAATTAATGATTGTGGGGCCTTACTCCTGAGCAGTTTCGGAACAAATAGATTTTCACTATGAGCCCTACACACCGGACCTGAGGGAGTATGTTTTAAGTCTTGATTTAGGGAACAGTACATATCAGGGAAATAATCCAGAAAACAGTTACCAATAGTAGATCGCTACCCATTCCCTGTTGACGTAGCTGGTTATGAACAGTGAATGGAGATGGTAAACAATTCATATCAAAATTTATCTGACCGTCTGCTTATAGGCTTGCTGTACAATGTACAGCCATGATGGTGAAATATAAGTATCTGAAAAAGAACTTAACCATACGTACCAGTCCTTGTACCTGCTTTTGTTGCTTCAGTGAGAGTGACTTAGATGCAGCAGATACTAAACAACAAATGTGAAAATCACTAGTCATTTTTATCTGTCAAGCAATCCAGTGTATCTTGCTATATTGGCAAAGTTGTTGTGTATCTGACCTGGCATTGAATAATTACAGTCACTGCTTTGCGACCCAAACCCAAATTCACCTGCCAACTCAGAAGCGGCCCGCCTATTCAGCGAGAACAAGCGGGAGTACAACCGTAAAGTACGTGAGGTCGTGGAGCAAAGCTGGACTGCAGACTAAAGTCGCTGCATCCAGTTGTGATGCCAGCTAATTGCCCGTTAGCGCCTTGAGTCCTATGTACTGAACTGCTTGCAAGGTAATTAAAATGTTACATCATGCTTGTTGTCGTGTATGTTGTTGGGAGTGACATTTTTAGACGCTCAGGATGGAGATTATTGTATCCAGTCTACATATAACATACCATGCTGCCTTTGAATCAGATCGAGCACAATATGGATTTGCTATATGTTAGCTCTGTTGTACTGAATGACACTGCTGAGCATAAGTTCTTTCAAGGAAGTCTCTTTTTAGCTACCAGAGGAATTGCTCAGAGCCTCAGTCAGAGTAACATCATTTGATCTTCCAAACATGGCAGCCAAGAGGCGCGGGCACCTTCTCTTACGTTGTGGAAACCGCGACTGCTTTACTAGAGTTTATTTCTTGAGACTATTGCGGTAGGTGTTGAGAAAATAGCGCCTTCAGTTCGTTTGTCTAAGCCGGGTAGATGGTCAATGTGAGTGCTGCTTAAGAACCCGAGCTTGAGCTTCTCTGGGTGTGGAAAGATGCAAAGCATTACAAACAAAAAGAAAAGGAGGCAAACAATTGAAGTACTGGAATGAAGTTCTATGTTTGCTGAACAGTTCTTGTGACTTGCCTTCGGGTTAGTCATTTCGAATAATGTAGGCAGAGTCGGACGAGAGCCAGTTCGGCTCTCAGGCTAGGCAGCTTCCAAAAATCTGATGTCAGATTTTTAAGCATGGAAAATTGAACATTTTTTAGCTATAAGTTGCCACACTTGCTAAATGAAATTGTCATCCTCATGACAACATAATTTGCCCATCTAGGACGGCTTAAAAATCCAACATTCGACTTGTAGCGAACCAACCTGTGGTTATCAAACGCCAATCCATACAAATCCAAACAAGATCAATTCCTTCGGATCCAAACATAACCTGAGTTTCCATACAAATCCCATCACCTTTTTTCTAATAAAATATCCCATTGCTTTTTTTCTCAACAAAAGAAACGGAAACAAAATAGGGACCAACTTCCACATGAGTACTCCCTCCCTTTTTGTATACAAAGCCATTATTCTATTTTTCAGATAACAAAAAAACAAAGTAAACTAATAAATAGCATGCCAACACCATGGGTAGGAAATTTCCCCCTCGACGTGGAGACCTTGTCCCACCACGAGAACGCCGGTAGTTTCTCTCGAGATGATTCAGGGGTGACCCTCGCACCACTACCCGGCCTTGGAGTAATGTTGGTTCTCTCTCGTGGGCGTGTGTGTGTGTGGTTTCAAAAAGTTTTTGCTCCCGTCTGTTGCTAGGGCTTACAAAGGAAGTGATGGCTTCTGGATCAAGCTCACGTGAGAAGGATGATCTGGAGGATATGATGAACATGTTAGGGCTTTCTAAGGAATACCTTGATGATGTGATTTTTGAAAAGGAGGATCTGCCTCCTCTTGATTCAATTCGTTGTCTAGCCATCATTAGGGTTTTGCATGGTGAAGGAATACAACGAGTTTTGGTTCTTTAAGAACATGTGCACTACTTGGGATCTCGCTCACCCCCTGAAGTTCAGATCGTTAGGGAATAATCTTTTTACAACCCATTTTATTGCCTCAGAGATTGGAACAAGGTCATGCCTGGTGGACCTTGGACTTTCATTGGTAACTCGGTTCTTCTTGCTGAATACGGCAGCTTCTCCAAACCATCATCCATTGACCTGGATCCTTTCAAGATTTGGATCCAAATCCATGATATGCCTAATGGGTTTAGTTCTATGGTGAAACCCTTTGCATCTAAAGTTGGGGAATATGTTTTTGTTGCGTCGGAGAATTTTTTACAGAGCCAGAGTAAAGTTGGATGTTCGCAAACCACTGAAGAATGTGGTGTCTATGGTAAAAGAAAACAAGCGTCAAATTATGTGGTGAAGTATGAACGTTTACCTGACTGGTGCACCGTATGTGGCATGCTGGGGCACCTGTACACTAACTGTGGGGATGGTGTTCATTTGCCGTCGAAGCTCTATTTCAAGGACCTAAGGGCTACTCGTTTCTTGTGGTTGGGAGGCCATGGCCGTGGGGGCCATGGACGAGGCACCAACGGAGGTGGAGGTAACAACAACCAACATCAAGATGATTTTTTCTGAGTAGGAGTATGACGACTTTGCCGTAGTTGGAGAGGAACATGATCTAGATGAAGACGAGCTTCTTCGCTGCTTGGCGATGATACGTAAGAAAGAGCAATTTTTTTCTGAAGTAAAAACCAACCAGGGGGAGGCCTAATCCCTCCTCAGTTTATGATCAAGACATGCTTGATGCGAATGAGCAGAAAAGAGGGAGCTCATGGCCCTTCCGGTAGCAGCGCTACACCACCTGTTGTTGGACAGGAGGGGCTCCCGGTAGCAGCGATTGGGGGGAGTCTCTTGCTACTACTCCAAAGAGGGATCCAAGAGAACCATGATGAATGTTGGGAGTGCAAATTCCCCCCTATTGTATTTTTATGTGAAACACGACAAAAGGCAAGTAGGATAAAAAGATACAAAGGGAGGCTTGGTTTACAAGGTTCTGATGGTGTTGATTGTAATGGTAACAGTGGTGGGCTCACTTTGTTTTGGCATGAGATTTTAGTAGTTGATGTGGTGTTCTCTAATGACCGTTGCATTCACACACATATTGGATCGGGCCGGATGAAGCGCCTTGGAGCCTAAGTTGTGTATACGGTGAACCGTGAGTGGAAGATTGTCATCTAATGTGGTCTTTTCTTCAGAACATGTGCACATATTCTGATCTTACATGGATTGTTGCGGGTGATTTCAGTGAATGCATGTGGGACTTTGAGCATTTTTCTTTGAATACAAGGGCGCCTGGACAGATGCAAGCCTTCCAGGATGTACTAGAAACATGTGATTTGGCAGACCTTGGTTTCAGTGGAATTCCGTACACATATGATAATATGCGGAGTGGTAATTCTAATGTTGAAGTGAGGCTTGATAGAGCAGCTGCAACTCCGGCGTGGAGGAATTTGTTTGATAATGTATTTGTTCGGCATCTAACCTCTGCTTGCTCGGACCACGTCCCACTCCATGTTGCTTCTGATATTTTGTGGACCATCCTGTCAAGCTGAGGATATTGCAATACGAGGTTATGGGGAATGCGAGCCTGCTCTCCAGGAGGTGATTGCTAATGCTTGGAGAGAAGCGGGAGAAAAGAACACCCTTGGTGATGTTCATGCTGTTCTGAGAGTGAAAGATCGTGGATGTCGCCTAGAGGGGGGGGGGGGGGGGTGAATAGGCGCTTTAAAATAATTACGGTTTAGGCTTGAACAAATGCGGAATAAACCTAGCGGTTAATTTGTCAAGCACAAAACCTACAACAACTAGGCTCACCTATGTGCACCAACAACTTATGCTAAGCAAGATAAACAACTAGGTGATAGCAAGATATATAACAAGAAACAATATGGCTATCACAAAGTAAAGTGCATAAGTAAAGGGCTCGGGTAAGAGATAACCGAGGCACGTGGAGACGATGATGTATCCCGAAGTTCACACCCTTGCGGATGCTAATCTCCGTTTGGAGCGGTGTGGAGGCACAATGCTCCCCAAGAAGCCACTAGGGCCACCGTAATCTCCTCACGCCCTCGCACAATGCAAGATGCCGTGATTCCACTAAGGGACCCTTGAGGGCGGTCACCGAACCCGTACAAATGGCAACCCTTGGGGGCGGTCACCGAACCCGTACACTTTGGCAACCCTTGGGGGCGGTCACCGGTACCCGTCAAATTGCCCGGGGCGATCTCCACAACCTAATTGCAGACCCCGACGCTTGCCCGGAGCTTTACACCACAATGATTGAGCTCCGAACACCACCAACCGTCTAGGGCACCCAAGCACCCAAGAGGAACAAGCTCAAGGGTACCAAGCACCCAAGAGAAATAAGCTTCTCAACTTGTAGCTTCCACGTATCACCGTGGAGAACTCAAACCGATGCACCAAATGCAATGGCAAGGGCACACGGAGTGCCCAAGTCCTTCTCTCTCAAATCCCACCGAAGCAACTAATGCTAGGGAGGAAAATGAGAAGAAGAACAAGAAGGAGAACACCAAGAACTCCAAGATCTAGATCCAAGGGGTTCCCCTCACATAGAGGAGAAAGTGATTGGTGGAAATGTGGATCTAGATCTCTTCTCTCTTTTCCCTCAAAAACTAGCAAGAATCCATGGAGGGATTGAGAGTTAGCAAGCTCGAAGAAGGTCAACAATGGGGAAAGAACACGAGCTCAAGAGATAAAGTTCATTGGGGAAGAAGACCTCCTTATATAGTGGGGGGAACAATCCAACCGTTACCCCCCACACCAGCCCCGCAAAGAGCGGTACTACCGCTTGGCCAGCGGTACTACCGCTCCCCCTCGCGGTACTGCTGTTGGGCCCAGAGCGGCACTACCGCGGTGGTCAGGGCGGTACTACCGCATATGAGCGGTACTACGGCCCCCACTACCGCGGCTAGTACCGTAAAACCCGACACGAAAAAAGACCCCTCGAATCGAGGCGGTACTAGCACGAGACCGCAGCGGTACTACGGCTGAGGGCTACCAGCGGTACTACCGCTCTGGAGCGGTACTACCGCTTGTAGCACCCAAGCGGTACTACCGCTCCGGCCCGCGGTACTACCGCTAGGAAACCAAAACTGCCATAACTTCTGCATATGAGCTCCGAATTGAGCAAACTCAAGCTTGTTGGATAGAGGAAGACGAGTAGCATCAAAACATCGAGTGGTTATAGTAAGAAGAGGCAGGGGAGGTATGCCAACAAATAGAGGAGTGAAACCTCCAACCGAGAAGAACCGGCATAACCTCCAACATCGAAAACATCATAGAAGATGCGAGTGAACTCCGTTTTCGATGAACTCGAGCTTGTCATCAAGATGACCATAAGCTCCAAAACTCACAAAGAGAAGAACCAAACAAGAACCAATAAAGATGATGCAAGGATGCAATGGTTTGAGATCTCTATGAACGATACGATCAAGCTACTCATCGAGAGCCCCCCTTGATAGTACGACAATCGATCCTATAACCCGGTCTCCCAACTACCATCATGAGACCGGTAAAATAGAAAACCTATCAAGAGAAAACCTTTGCCTTGCACATGGTCCACTTGAGCTAGATGATGACGATCTTGACTCCCTCAAGTTGGACCACCTTTCTTGGTTGCGTTGGCTCGATGAACACTAGTTGATTGCTCCCCATGCTCCACTATGGGTGAGCCACTCTTCCGCACATCTTCACAAGTCCATTGTCACCACAATGGACGGCAAGCTTCAAGCATTTGATCTCTTCATGATGCTTCACTTGAACTTGCACACCGCAACATCTTCACAAGTCCATTGTCACCACAATGGACGACAAGCTTCAAGCATTTGATCTCTTCATGATGCTTCACTTGAACTTGCACACCGCAACCTAACCCCACAAAGAACTCTCACGAAGATCATGGGTTAGTACACAAAGCGTAATTGACAATGCTTACCACACCATGGGATCGCTTGATCCCTCTCGGTACATCTTCTACGCTTTGTGAGTTGATCAAGTTAATTCACTCTTGACTTAGTCTTGATCAACCAACTCTCTTCATTTGGATGATGTCTTGAAGATATACATGAATGATCACACAATCTTCTTCTCCAAGACATGCTTGCAATAAGCTCAACTCTCACATGACCAATCTTTGGATAATTCCTTAATAACACCTTGGTCACCACATAAACTCCTTGAAACCAACACATGAACTTCAAGAAATGCCTATGGACAAATCCTTCAAATATAACTCAAGGCAACCATTAGTCCATAGATATTGTCATCAATTACCAAAACAAACATGGGGGCACCGCATGTTCTTTCAGAGAGGTACCATGCGAACATTATGTTGCCGGAGCAAGGATAAATTTGGCAATGTTGCTCTGGAAATTGATAAATCTCGCACTCAACTTGAAGAGCTTATGTTGATGAATGTAGATAAATGTGAAATCCGTAGAGTGACGGATAGGATGAACGAGTTGCTCTATAGAAAGGAACACATGTGGATGCAGCACTCACATGTTGTGTGGCTCAAAGATGGCGACCGCAACACAAAATTCTTTAGTCAAAATCTTTTAGGAGGGTGAGGAAAAATAGGATAAAGAAGTTGGAAGATGCTAGTGGCAATATTCTTTCTGACAGTGGCGAGATAGGGCATGCAGCTACAGAATACTTCCAACATATTTTCATTGTTGATCAATCGTTGGATGCCTCGCCTATTGTTGATCTCATTGATCTTGTAATTAATGATGACACTAATGCTTCATTATGTGCAGAATTTTCTGATAAGAAGATCTCAAACGCTTTATTTCAGATTGCTTCGTTGAAGGCCCTTTGTTGTGGGGAACCACGGCTACCTATGGGACCAAGAGTCCCTTGCTGGTTCGGCGGGGGGATGGCACGTTACACAAAGAGCAGAGGGGCGTCGAACAGCACGACAGAGATCACACAGGCAATCTTTACCCAGGTTCGGGCCGCCGTGAGGCGTAAAACCCTACTCCTGCTTTGGTGGATTGATGGTGGAAAAATGGTGGTGAACGCAACACGCTTGCCCGGCAGGGATGCCTCGGGCCAAACGGCTACGCGCGTATGAATGTGTGGGGGGTGGATTCTCTAACCCTTTCTATGGTTGCCTTGGGCCTCCTTTTATAGACAAAGGTGTCACCACAGTGGCAAATCAGTCATTATGCACTGATAAGATAGCAAACAGTGCTATCATACCTAACTTTGCAGGCTGACAGAGCGCATTAAATGCCCCGCTCAACGTCACATCGTAGCTTGCCTGGCAGGCCCTGCCGGGCTGTTTTGCCAGCTTCACATCTGCTCGCCGACACGTCGCAGGACGGGTGTCGCCTGTAGGTATTTCCTATAGAAAGTGGCTGCCATGTGGCGAATAGCAGCCACTTAGTCACTTTGGAGCTTGACACCGCACCGATCGATGACGTGCGTCGTGGTGAGGTGTGGTGGTGAGGTAGTTCTGCCTCCTAGGGCCCGGCAGGCCTTGCCGGGACGAGCTGGAGGCTTGCTTTCGGGGGTGACCCCGTCCTTGCCGGGCTCGCCTGCCCGGCAAGGGAGGCTTTTCCCTTATCAATATCTTGTTCTCCTGACTAGTCTTGGTTTTCTTGTGCTGCACGTTGGTCCTTTGAAGAACTGATTCCTTGTGCTCCACTCTGATCTTGGTGTTGTAATCTTGTTCTCGTGCCTGTGCACAGTCTTGGCAACGGACCCAGGGGTTTGTTGCACCGACAGAAGCCCCCGGGCCTGGCCCGAACGCGCTGCCGGGCGTCGTCGGGGCAGGCCCTAATAAGTGCACTGGCATGGGCGTGGAAGTGGCTGGTCCCCTTGAGATCTTCTTTGCTTCTTCATTAATCTTGAGTCCGGGCCAGTTTCTGGTTTTCCCGCGCGTCGCGTAAAGCCAATCGTGGTGGGGCCATCCTTGTAATGGCCTGTGAATGACTTTAACGCACGGGGAAGTAAACACCAATTCACTCTTCCCACCACGGCTTTATCCTCAGCCACTATGTGGCATGCATCGCTCGGGGTAGGTAACGGAGGCGCATGGCGCGGAAGAGCATCAAGGTGGGGGCCCGGTCTTCTTGAATTTGTGGAGGAGGGCGGCGGTCGCCTGTTGAGGAAGCGGCTCTCTCCTCCGACCTGCCTATAAAAGGAGGGGCGGGAGAAGAGCGAAGGCATTCATCCTCACATCCTTTCTCCTCCATCTTCTGCTCCCTGTGGGTTATGCTAAGGAGAAGAGCCTGGGGCCCGGTCCCAGGCAGTAGCTTGAGGTCGGCGACACCGAATGCTCATGCCGATGCTTGGGGGGGTGAGTTTGGTCCATGCTCGGAGGAGACGCCGCGGACGGGTCGCCCGTGGTGCGGGAGATATCAAGCTTCCCCATTGCGGAAAAATGCTTGTCTCTTCTACCTCGGTCGGTCGTCCGTCGGGTAAGGCGGTATCTTGCCAGGTGCTGCTGTCGCTTGTTGCCTCGGTGACTAGGTTCTTGGCGCCTTCGATGCTCGCCCGGGAGGAAGGGCTAGGGATCGTTGGTAATCCCAGCACTCCCCCCTCCGGTGGATCCATGGCTGATGTCGAAGGGAGGCGCGCCTTCCTGCCCACCAAGATGGGGAGCGGCGCGCCTCGAGCCCCCTGGCCGTCTTGGGCTTCGGCTGTTCCTCTAGGGAAGGCGTCAGGTTGGGGTCCTGGCGCTTCTCTAGAGTGGCGGTGATGGAGAGAAAACGAGGGAAGACGGAGAAGGCGGGTGGCAGGGCGTCAGGTCGGAGTACGATGGCGTGGATGCCTTCGCCTCTGACTGGCGACCCGCCACCTCGTCTTTCTGCTCTTCCCCTCCCTCCTGGCACCATCATCACCAGTCTCTTTGGGTGATAGCCGAGGAGGGATGTTCCCTTGGTTTCTTCGCCTCCTCCAGCAGTTTTTCGGCTGAGCTTTGGTGGATGACTCCACCGGTGCTCAAGCCGGGGCTTCTTGCTGGTCCCGGAGGTGGTGATCAGGGGACCTCCGTGCTGCCCTTCGTGCCCCTCCTTCGCAGCCTCGCCACTCCCGATCTTGTCAGGTCGTGCCCGGCAGGTCGTGGCGAGACCGGGATGGGCCCCTGCTTGGGTGCTCTTTCAGTCCTCCCCTCTTCCCGCCGCAATACCTGGCAGAGGGAAAATGAAAAGAGGAGATTACGGGGCACTTATCTTTTTTCAATCTTAAATCTGTAGGCAATTGTCAAACTTTAGTTCAAATAATGTAATCTGTTGTATCCATGTTTGTATCCTGTAAGTTCTGTACTTGTTTGATCTGCATATTAATGAAAAAGATGAACCTTGCCGGGGATTCGTGCATGTATATGTCCATGCAGAGGTGGAATGCCTCCATATTTTAAATAAACGAGTTTCCCCCGGCAGGCTATCCTGCCAGTACCCTCCATTTTTCTTGCCGGGGAACTAAGCCTACCGGACAAATATTGTGGAGAAGAACCAGCCCCCCGCCAATCTTTTTAATCTAAGGCCACTGCGACCATCCTGACCGAAGTAATGTTCGTGTCAAGGGATGGGAGCGCGAGGTTTTCCTATGCACAAGTATTTGCTTACAGAACACGTATGGACAAGAGATAGAACTTATCTGTTTGGCTCACCGGAGACCGCAGTGTTGGTTCATCTTTCCAGCTTCCTGTAGAGGCCAAGCTCACGGCAGGAACATGCAATTTTATGCAAATGGAAATGATGCAAGATGTGATCTTATCTATATGCATATGCAATGCTCATGAAATGCTTATGCATGCATGCAACTTGTCGGGGGGGCCCCCGCGCTTCATTTATTTCTCAGTTGCTCAGGTTCTGCGCCTGGCTTTGTACAAGGCAACTGAGGCAAGGCCTGTACAAAAGGGTGGCTGCCGGGCAGGGCCCAACAGCCGCGCCTTACGGGTAGAACTTGCGGAGATTCTTAATATTCCATGAGTTTTGCAATTGAATGCCACCTCCGGTCTCCAGACGGACTGCGCCAGGTCTGGTGACTCGAACTACCCGGTAAGGGCCTTCCCACTTCGGCGTCAACTTGTTTGTACCCTTAGCGGACTGAACACGCCTAAGGACAAGGTCGCCTTCCTCAAAACACCAGGCATGAACCCTGCGGCTGTGATAGCGACGCAGGGCTTGATGATATCGTGCAGCATGCGTAGCAGCCCGGAGACGGTTCACCTCGAGAAGCACAACGTCGTCATGCCGGTGCTGATCCTGCGCTACTTCATCATAGGCAAGCACTCGAGGTGACCCGTAAATGAGTTCCATGGGGATAACTACTTCTGCCCCATAGACTAGGGAGAAGGGAGTCTGCCCGGTAGCCCGGTTTGGTGTCGTTCTGAGGGACCAGAGGACTACCAGAAGCTCATCGATCCATCGCCTACCACACTGTCGCAGCGTATCAAAGTTTCTCGTGTTGAGTCCTCGCAGCACTTCAGCGTTCGCCCTCTCATCTAGTCCATTGCTTTTGGGATGTGCAACAGAGGCAAATGAGATCTTGCTTCCGAAGGCATGAACATATTGCATGAAGGCGCGACTCGTGAACTGGGTGCCGTTGTCAGTGATGATCCGGGCAGGGACCCCGAAGCGGCACGCCAATCCTTTCAAGAACTTGATAGCTGACTGAGAAGTCACCTTTCTCATGGCATCTACTTCCGTCCACTTTGTAAACTTGTCGATGGCAACGAACAAGAATTCAAAGCCCCCGGTAGCTCGGGGGAAAGGGCCGAGGATATCGAGCCCCCAGACCGAAAACGACCATGACAAAGGGATTGTCTGAAGTGCTTGTGCAGGCAGATGGATGTTCTTGGAATGGAACTGGCAGGCTTCACACTTGGTGACTAGCTCGACCGCATCTTGGAGGGTCGTGGGCCAATAGAATCCTTGTCGGAATGCTTTCCCAACTAATGCCCTTGATCCAATGTGGGAGCCGCACATGCCTTTGTGTATTTCCGCCAGCAGTTCCTTTCCTTCTTCCTGGCAGATGCACTTCAATTTCACACCGTTGGGCCTTCTTCTATACAAAGTGTTATCGACAAACTGATACATACTGGCCCTCCGGGCTACTCTTTCAGCTTCCTCTTGCTCATAGGAAAGTTCTCCAGTTTGGAGGAAATGGACTATGTGCATTGCCTAAGTTGGAGCCCGCGGCTCGGCAACAAGGACTAGCGGCACCGCCTCATCTGCGGGAGCGCGTACCTCGTCCGCGGGGACCAGCGGCCCGGCAAGAGAGCGCAGCCCGGCAGGCGATGAGGAGTTTCCGGTAGGGTCCCTACCAGGAGCCCTGGGAGGCTCTACTGGGAGAGGCTTACCAGAGTCCCACTTCCTCCTCTTTCTAGCCATTGTTGCCGGGGATACCGAGGGCTGAGTAAGATGGAGAACAAAAGTTCCTGGTTCCACGGGAAGTTTTTGCGCAGCACACTTTGACAGATGATCAGCTATGCTATTTTTCGCACGGGGTACGTGCTCTGTTTGCAATCCGTCAAAGTGCTCCTCCAATCTTCTGACTTCCTCAACATATGCCTCCATCAATGGACTTTGGTAATCCTTGTTGACTTGTCTCATCACAAGCTGTGAATCTCCTCGAATGATCAGCTTCTTGATTCCCAATTCTGTTGCAATCTTGAGCCCGGCAAGGAGCCCTTCATACTTTGTTGTATTGTTGGTTGCCTCCTCCCAAGGAAAGTGCATCTGGACGACGTACTTCAAGTGCTCCCTGGTGGGAGAAACAAGAAGCACGCCAGCCCCTGCACCTTGCAGGGGGAAGGCACCATCGAAATACAAGATCCGTTCTTGGGGTGCTTCCTTGTCGGGGATAACTGTTTCCGGCACTTCTTCATCAGGGGTTGGCGTCCATTCTGAAATAAACTCTGCCAATGCCCTGCTCTCGATTGTTGACGTGCTCTCAAACTTTTGGCCAAAGCTGGATAACTCCAAAGCCCACTCCACTATTCTGCCGGTAGCCTCAAGTTTTCGGAGTATCCTTTGCAATGGGAAGCGGGTGACAACCGTGATCTCATGGGCTTGGAAGTAGTGGCGCAGTTTCCTTGAGGCCATGATGAGGCCAAAAATCAACTTTTGCACACCAGAGTACCTCGTCCTACCCCCTATAACAGTGAGCTAACAAAGTACACTGGGCGCTGCACCACTTTCTTCTTTGCCACGTCCTTGGGGTTGTCCCTACTGCCGTGTTCTTCTCTGTCCTGATTCTTATCCGGCCCTGCCGGGCCTTGTCCAATCTCCGTTTTCTCTACTTCCCGCTGTGCCACCAAGGCTGCACTAACCACTTGATTGGTTGCCGCTAAGTACAGCAGCAACGGCTCTTGTCGTTTGGGGGCAACCAAAGTGGGCACAGAGGACAAGTAGGTTTCAAGTCTTGTAAAGCCGCATCTGCTTCCGGGGTCCACTTCATGGGCCCTGCCTTCTTCAAAATCTTGATGAACGGTAGGGCGCGCTCGGCCAATTTGGAGATAAATCTGCTAAGCGCGGCAACGCACCCTGTCAGACGCCTCACATCCTTGACTGTCCTGGGTGCCTGTATCTGCTCGATAGCCTTGATCTTGTCGGGGTTGGCTTCGACCCCCTAATGGGACACAAAGAACCCCAGCTTGCCGGAGGGAACGCCAAACACACACTTCTCCGGATTTAGCTTCAAGTTGATCTTGCGCAGATTAGCAAATGTCTCCTCCAAATCCTGGATGAGGGTTGATCTGTCCTTGGTCTTGACCACAATATCATCCATATAAGCCTCAATGTTTCTGTGCAAGTGTGGTTCAAAACCAATCTGGACTGCTCTTGCAAAAGTGGACCTGACACTCTTTAACCCGAAAGGCATGCGCACAAAGCAGTACATACCACACGGGGTGATGAACGAGGTCTTCTCTTCGTCTTCCTTGGACATGAAGATCTGATGATACCTAGAGTATGCATCCAAAATGGAAAGCAAATCACAACCTGAAGTAGAGTCCACAATCTGGTCGATGCGCGGCAAGGGAAATGGGTCCTTCGGGCAAGCCTTGTTGAGATCTGTGAAATCTATGCAAAGCCTCCATTTCCCGTTAGCCTTGCGCATGACCACTCGGTTTGCCAACCATGTCGGATGCAATACTCCTTTGACCAGACCAGTTGCTTCAAGCTTCTTAATCTCCTCTGCAATGAACTGCTGCCTCTCCAAGGCCTGCTTTCGAACCTTCTGCTTGATAGGTCGGGCATGTGGGTAGACAACAAGGTGGTACTTGATTACCTCCCTGGGAATACTGGGGATATCAGATGGTTGCCAGGCAAACACATCGATATTCGCCCGTAGGAAGGCAACGAGCGCGCTTTCCTATTTGTCATCAAGGGTGGCGCTGATGGTGAAGGTACCATCAACGCCAGCCAGCCTTGCCGGGACCTTCTTCACATGTGGTGCGGCAACCTTGGATCTCTTGTTGTTGGAACTCTCCGGCAAGTCATCAACAGGCGCAACGCACTCCGAAGAGGTACGCTTCCCGAATTCCTTGCTGGTGCCCCTGCTATCCTTCTTCTTTCCTTTGTTTTCCTTGGCAGGAACTGCCGCTGCTGTGGTCTCTGCCACGACTGTGTCCCGATACATCTTATCCACGCAAATGATTACATCCTTCTCATCTGACGGGATAGAAATGACCCCTACTGGCCCTGGCATCTTCAAGGTGTTGTAGGCATAGTGGGATGCCGCCATGAATTTTGCCAGAGCTGGGCGTCCAAGAATCCCATTGTATGGCAGGGGGAGGTCGACCACATCAAACACAACCTTCTCAGTCCGATAGTTTAGTCCCCCCCCCAAATGTCACTGGCAATGTGATCTTTCCCTTAGGATGACTCCTGCCGGGATTAACTCCTTGAAACATGCCCGTGACCTTTAGTTCTTCCTCTGCTATCTAAAGTTTGCTGATAACCTTTGGGGAAATCAGATTTAACTCGGCCCCGCCGTCAACCAACATCTTTGTGACCTTGAGGTTGCGAATTGTTGGAGAGACCAACAATGGCAAACATCCTACCGCAGTGGTGCGGTCAAGATGGTCCTCTTCGTCAAAGATGATGGGCGTGCATGACCATCTGAGCAGCTTCCGAGTCTCTGCCGCTGGCTCCACGGCATTAACCTCATGCACCCACCATTTAAGTTGGCGGTGAGAGGAGTGCAAAGATGCACCCCTGTCAATGCACAGGGCGTCAGTGGCCTTCTGGAATTCCCGCTCGCTGGTTCCCTCTTCATCCCCTCCATCACTCTCATCATTGCAAACCTCCTTCTCTTGGCCCCTGGTGGGTTTTCCTTGGTTCCGAAAAGCCTTGCCGGGACGATTTGCTTCACCGCCACGGGCCTTACCGCCAGTAGCATTCTGACCTTTCTCCTTATCACGCTTCTCATACTCAGCTCTCTGCCTCTTGACAAGCTGCTCGACCTGATGACACTCTTGGATATCGTGGCCCTTTGGTCCGATGGATCTTGCAGTACGGCCCATCGCCTTCCCCAGCCTTCTCGGCAGCCGCAGCCTCCCGGCAGTCAGCGCACGCGACAGCCTCCTTGCCGGGATCTTCGGCCTTAGCCTTCTTCCCGGTACTGAGCGTGCCCGATCCCTCTACGGTCATCACTGCCTTATCCTTGCGCCTCTTATTGCACTTCTTGCTCTTCTTCTTCTGACTGGTGGATTCATCGTCGTCCTCTGAGTCGATGTTGATGCAATCTTCCTCTCCAGGGAGTTTCCTTCCCTCCTCCATCCGCGCACACTTGTCCACTAAGGTGTAAAGCTCCTTCACAGTCTTGGGCAACCGTACATTCATCTTGGAACGTATCCTGCCGTTGCGCACATTGGACTGGAAGGCAGCTATCACAGCCACTGGATGGATATTTGGGATATTCCTGTGGACTTTGCTGAATCTTTGTAAATACTTGCGGAGGGTCTCTCCTTCTTTCTGTTGGAGAAGTTGCAAGTCGCTGGGCCGTCCTGGTTCTTGATGGCTGCCTATGAAGGCGCCAATGAACTCATGGCACAGGTCAGCCCATGACGAAATAGAGTTCTCTGGCAGGTGCATCAGCCAAGACCTCACATTGGACTTGAGTGCCAAAGGGAAGTAGTTGGCAAACACCTTCTCATCTCTTCCTCCGGCAGCCTGAACAACGATGGTGTAGATGCTTAAGAACTCTGTGGGTTCAACCTTCCATCATACTTCTCTGGTATCTCTGGCTTGAACGTACGAGCAGATGGCCAACGGACTTGCCGTAGCTCACGAGTAAAGGCGGGGCACCCAACCTCGAAAGCCAGGCACCCGTCGTCCTCGAGCACAGGCTCATTGACGTTGAGACCATCACACCCATTGGTACGGCGGTGGTCGTCGCGGCGTCGCTCGATGATGCGCGCGTCTCCCCTCCGCCTGTCCTCTGGTGCTCGCCGTTGGCCTGGACATGCTCGAGGGTCGGAAGAGACCATCGAGACATCGTCAGGTTTTGGATTCTGCCGCGCCCGCGCTGGTTGCCGCGGTGGGGACTGCACCGTGGGGGTGGCCCCTTCTGTATGACCAGCAGCGCGGGCCATTGTCATCGCTTGGGGAGGCCGTGACTGACCAGCCCGCTGCGAGCCCCCAGCCTTGGCGAAGCCAATCAGACTCTGAATGGTGGCTCTCCATTCATCCATCTGATCGACCGCCGGCGAAAACCTCAACAGTAGCTGGGCACGTGCCATGGCCTCCGTAGCGGAGCTTGGCATCAGCGATGATGATGTAGATCGTACCGTCTCCCGGCTTTTGATGGTGCTGGTGGCGACTGCGTCGCGCCCTCGCTATTGCGAGATAGCCACTTGGATGGCACGGTGACGTGGAGAAGGCGATTGAGGGGCAGGGGCTCCGTTGGGCACAGTGGATGGGTCAACCCGTCCAGGGGGTGGCGCGCGCCCTGCGGTCACGCCCGTGGTGGGGGCGGCCGGAGGGTGGTGATTCGTCCCAGTCCTGGTGCCACCACTGTGGCTGTGCCCTTCGGCGAGGGGAAGAGGTACGGATGGAATAACCCCTTCGCTCGTACCTTGCGGAGCATGGCCACCGGGATGTTGCTGATGCTGCTCTCCTTCTGTGCCTCCCGCTCCTGTTTCAGCCGCGGGGGAGGTGGTGACGACGCCACCTGCGACGACCGCGTCCCCTACAGCGCCCACATCCTCGCCTCCGCGGCCCCCGCGGTGTTGGTGACTGCGGGCGGCGGAGCCTTCGAGGTGGACGGGTGAGCTGAAGCACCGAGTTTCTTCTTGGGCGCCATAGTCGATGGAGCGGCAAGATGATGAAGATGACGCGCTGTTCACGCCTTCAGGTTCGCGCAAGTGATCCCCTTACCTGGCGCGCCAAAGATGTCATGGGAAACCATGGCCACCTATGGGACCAAGAGTCCATTGCTGGTTCGGTGGGGGGAGGCATGTTGCACAAAGAGCAGAGGGGCGTCGAACAACACGGCATAGATCACACAGGCAATCTTTACCCAGGTTCGGGCCGCCGTGAGGCGTAAAACCCTACTCCTGCTTTGGTGGATTGATGGTGGAAAAATGGTGGTGAACGCAACATGCTTGCCCGATAGGATTGCCTCGGGGCCAAACGGCTACGCGCGTATGAATGTGTGAGGGGGTGGATTCGCTAACCCTTTCTATGGTTCCCTTGGGCCTCCTTTTATAGACAAAGGGGTCACCACAGTGGCAAATCAGTCATTATGTACTGATAAGATAGCGAACAGTGATATCATACCTAACTCTGCAGGCCGACAGAGCGCATTAAATGCGCCGCTCAATGTCACATCATAGCTTGCCCGGCAGGCCCTGCCGGGCTATTTTGCCTGCTTCGCATCTGCTCGCTCGACACGCCGCAGGGCGGGTGTCGCCTGGAGGTATTTCCTGTAGAAAGTGGCTGCCATGTGGTGAATAGCAGCCACTTAGTCACTTTGGAGCTTGACACCGCATCGATCGACGACGTGTATCGTGGTGAGGTGGTTCTGCCTCCATAGGCCCTGACAGGCCTTGCTGGGACGAGCTGGAGGCTTGCTTCCGGGGGTGACCCCGTCCTTGCCGGGCTCGCCTGCCCGGCAAGGGAGGCTTTTCCCTTATCAATATCCTGTTCTCCTAGCTAGTCTTGGTCTTCTTGTGCTGCACGTTGGTCCTTTGAAGAACTGATTCCTTGTGCTCCACTCTGATCTTGGTGCTGTAATCTTGTTCTCGTGCCTGTGCACAGTATGGGCAACAGACCCAGGGGTTTGTTGCACTGACACCCTTGGACCCAACAGTCTACCCGCCTGCTTTTTTCAACGTAACTGGGGTAATTTAAAGCGTAGTATCATTTATGCGGTTAAATAATTCTTCTGGTCCGGAATCATGCCACCTAAGGTGAATAACACTACTATCGTTGTGATTTTGAAAATTCCTAACCTAACTAAGGTAACTGATTTCAGGTCTATTAGTTTGTGCAATGTCGTTTATGAGGTGGTCTAAGTGCATGGTTAACCAGCTTAGGCCAACGCTTGATGATATTATCTCACCGACGCAGAGTGTATTTATCCTGGGCGCATGATCACTGATAACTCCCTAATTGTGTTTGAGTGTATTCATCACACTAGGCAGAAAAGGACCCCACTAAAAGTTTTTGCGCCTGCAAATAAAACTCTTATGGTAGAGTGGACTGGAATTACATTAAGCAAATGATGCAAAAGCTTGGCTTCACTCACCGTTGGGTTGATAGGATTATGTCTTGCGTGACCTCGGTGAGATACTCCATAAAATTTAATGAAGCCATCTTCGATTCTTTGAACCGTTCGCGTGGGCTTCAGCAAGGCAATTCATTATCCTCATACTTATTTATTTTTGTGGTTGATGGTCTCTTTGCTCTTTTCAACAAGGGCATTGTTTCTGGTGATTTATCACCCCTGAAAATTACAAGAGCTCCTAGTATGTCACACCTCCTGTTTGCAAATGACACACTTTTGTTCTTTAAGGCAAATAGGCAGCATGCAGGTATGTCAAGCAAGTTCTTCAGGTTTATGGTCCAGCTATCGATCAGCTACTTAACCCCTCAGAATCCTCCATTCTCCTCGGTAACTCCTGTTCGGAGACTATCATAGGTTTGCTTAAAGCTGAACTGGGTGTCCCAACTTCTGGTTTTGAACACCCTTGATGGTAGGATGTCGAAGGGAAAATTTCAGAACCTGCAACTTAAGATGACAAAGCGAATGTTCTCTTTCGATGGACACCCTACTCAAGCTGGGAAAGAAGTTTTAATAAACTCTGTTTCATAGTTAATCCCCACTTTTATTATGAGTGTATTTAAGGTCCTGATACGTCTCCAACGTATCTATAATTTATGAAGTATTGATGCCATGTTTACAACAATTTTATATGGTTTTGGTATGATTTGAATGGAACCAACCCGGACTGACGCTGTCTTTAGCAGAACTACCCTGGTGTTGTTTTTTGTGCAGAAATAAAAGTTCTTGGAATTGGATGAAACTTTTTGACGATTTTTTTGGAAGAAAAGAGAAATAATGGAGCAAAGAACCACCAGAGGGGGGCCCCTGCTGCCCACAAGACACCAGGGCGCGCCAGCCCCCTGGCGCACCCTGTTGGGTGGTGGGCCCCCTGAGGCCCATCTTCGTGTGATTCCAATGCTGAAAAATCCTATATATATATATATATAAAGAAACCCCCGAAAGTTGACCTAGATCAGAAGTTCCGCTGCCACAAGCCTCTGTAGCCATGAAAAACCAATCTAGACCCTGTTTCGGCACCCTGCCGGAGGGGGAAATCATCACCGGTGGCCATCTTCATCATCCCGGCGGCCACCATGATGAGGAGGGAGTAGTCCACCCTCGGGGCTGAGGGTTTGTACTAGTAGCTCTGTGTTTAATCTCTCTCTCTCTCTCTCTCTCTCTCTCTCTCTCTCTCTGTCTCTCTCTCGTGTTCTTGATTTGGCACGATCTTGATGTATCGCGAGCTTTGTTAATATAGTTGGATCATATGGTATTTCTCCCTCTCTATCTTGTTGTGATGAATTGAGTTTTCCTTTGAGATTTTGTTGTTATCGTATTGAATACTTTTATGGATTTGAGAGCACTTGATGTATGTATTGCTATGAATACCCGTGGTGATAATTGGGTATCATATTGATTCACTTGATATGTGTTTTGGCACACAACTTGCAGATTCCCGAGGTGACATTGGGGTAATCTATGCATAGGGGTTGATGCACGTTCTCGTCCTTGTTTCTCCGGTTGAAATCTTGGGGCACTCTTTGAGGTTCTTTGTGTTGGATTGAGTATTATGAATTCGAAATTGTTTGATGCATATCGTATAATCATCTCACGGATACTCGTGGTGACATTGGAGTATCTAGGTGACATTAGAGTTGGTTGATGTGTATCATATGGTGTTATTTTAGTACGAAATCTTAGATAGATTGATCAAAAAGGATAACTTGGTGTTATTTTAGTACAAACCTTGGATAGATCGATCAGAAAGGATAACTTTGAGGTGGTTTCGTACCCCACAAATAATCTCGTCTTATGTTCTTCGCTAGATAAGAACTTTGGAGTGATTCTTCCTCGCACGTTGAGGGATGGTTATATGATCCAATTATATTAGCATTGTTGAGAGATTGCACTAGGGAAAGTATGAACCCTAGGTCTCATTTTCAAGCATTGCAATACCGTTTGTGCTCACTTTTGTTACTTGCTACCTTGTTGTTTTTATTGTTCCTATTACAAAAATCAATATCTACTATCATTACTACACTTGTATCACCGCCTTTTCGCCGAACTAGTGCACCTATACAATTTACCATTGTATTTGGTGTGTTGGGGACACAATAGACTCTTTGTTATTTGGTTGCAGGGTTGTTTGAGAGAGACCATCTTCATCCTACGCCTCCCACGGGTTGATAAGCCTTAGGTCATCGACTTGAGGGAAATTTGCTACTATCCTACAAAACTCTGTGCTTGGAGGCCCAACACGAGTCTACAAGAACAAGTTGTGTAGTAGACATCAGGTCCCTCTCGGAGTATGTGATGATCTGAACTGCATGGTGAGGAATTATTATTAGGGACTGGGGAAAGTTAAAAGGAAAATTCATTGGTATGCTTGGCATAAAATGACCCGGTCAAAATCTCAAGGGGCCCTCTATTTTAGGGACATCTGTCTATTTAACCAAGCATTGTTGGCTCAACAAGCTTGGCACCTGCTTGTTTCCCCAAATAGTCTATGTGCGAGATTGTTGAAGGCCATGTATGGGAGAATCAATGATACCGTTTTCACCGGAAATCTGTCTCAAACCTGGCAAGCTGTGTGTCATGGACTTGATCTTTTCAAGAAGGATTTGGTTTGGAGAGTAGCTAATGGACAGAATATACGGATCTGGCATGACCGATGGTTGGTTCGTGGTGCTACATGCTCACTATTATCAAAGAGGGATAAATGGGTGTCAGAACTTCTTGACGATAATGGTGATGGGACTTAATGTGTTTGAACCAATACTTCTTGCGTGTGGATTTCTGAGCAATATGTAGTATACGACCATCTCCCCGCTTTGGTGAAGATTTTTTTGCTTGGGAACCGGAGAAGAATGGCCAATTGACCGTCCAGAGCGCATACTGGCTAGCTGCGGAAGAGCTCTCTACTCCTTCGTTAGCTTCCTCCAGTTGCGCCCCTGACAAAAGAAGAGAAGTTTGCAAACTTATTTGGTCATGCCCAACTCCGCCAAAAGTACTTTCCTGTGATTGTCGTGTAGCAACAAATGCTTTGGCCATGTGGACAAATAAAAAAATAGCAACTCTTGAGGTAAAGAGAGAGAAGAAGCCATCTAGCTACTAGCTCTGGACCCGTAGGTCTATGGTAAACTACTCACACATCATCGAAAGGGCAACAAGGTTGATGTAGAAGCCCTCCATGATCAAATCCCCCTCTGGCAGAGTACCGAAAAAGGTCCCCAGATGGGATCTCACAAACACAGAAACTTGCGGCGGCGGAAAAGTATTTTGGTGTACCCTCTCGTCTTCGGGGAATATCTGGGGATTTATAGAAGAAAGATTAGGGTTGGAAGTGCCATGCCCCCACGGGCGCCCCCTTAGCTTGTGGCCATGTCGTGGCTCTTCTGGCCTCCTCTTGAAACTACCAGGGTGTCTTGTGGTCCAAGGAAAATTGTCAAAAAGTTTCGTTCCATTTGGACTCCGTTTGGTATTGATTTTCTGTAAAGACAAAAATAAGGGAAAAGCAACAACTGGCACTGGAACTAGGTTAATAAGTTAGTCCCAAAAAATGATATAAAATAGCATAATAATGCATATAAAACATCCAAGATTGATAATATAATAGCATGGAACAATAAAAAATTATAGATACATTGGAGATGTATCAAGCATCCCCAAGCTTAATTCACGTTCGTCCTCGAGTAGGTAAATGATAAAAACAAAAAAATGTGGAATGCTACCTAACATGTTTATCATGTAATCTTTCTTTACGTGGCATGAATATTCAGATCCATAAGATTCAAAACAAAAGTTTAATATTGACATAAAAACAATAATATTTCAAGTATACTAAAAAGCAATCATGTTTTTTTCAAAATATCATGGCTAAAGAAAGTTATCCCTATAAAATCATATACTCTTGTCATGCTCCATCTTCTTAACACAAATTATTTATCATGCACAACCCCGATGACAAGCCGAGCAATTGGTTCATACTTTTTAATACACTTCAACTTTTTAATTCTCACGCAATAGATGAGCGTGAGCCATGGATATAGCAGTATGGGTGGAATAGAGTATAATGTGGGAGGTTGTGTGGAGAAGAAAAAAGGAAGGAAGTCTAACATTGACGAGGCTAATCAATGGGTTATGGAGATGCCCATCAATTGATATCAATGCAAGGAGTAGGGATTGCCATGCAACGGATGCACTAGAGCTATAAGTGTATGAAAGCTCAAAAGAAAACTAAGTGGGTGTGCATCCAGCTTGCTTGGTCATGAAGACCCACTACTGCAGGATGCTGCTAACGCGACACTATGATCAGAGACCCTTTGACGAAACTGTGTGCGATGCATTAATCGCAAACGGTGATGTAAAAAAAGTCAAAAAGATGCAAAACATTTGCGATGGTGCATACGTCAAACACGGTTCATATTACAGTTGCGTGTGCGATGCATGACATACGATTAATCCATAAGAATTGTTTGTGATGAGGCAGAACAACAGAAATGGGCTGCTATATAAAGGTGTGTGGGATATACAGCATACATTTTGCTTTGATGAACTGTTTGCTATTAGGCAATGCAACAGAAATGGTTAGCTATATCAAGGTGTGTGTGATATACGTCATACAGTTCACTCGGACGAACTACTTTCGATTAGGGAACACAACAGAAACGGTTCAACTTAACAAGATGTGTGTGATATGCGGCATACAGTTCACATAGATGAACTGTTTGCGATGAGCCAAAAGAACACAAATGATCCGTGTAAACAAGATGTGTGTGATACACGGCAAATAGCCCACTCGGAAGAACTGTTTGCAATGAGAATATAAAACACAGACAGTTACTAGAGTTAATTCGTGTGTCATTCTGTGTGTAGAAAAAACTTTGAAAATTGCAAACTAGTTGCTTGCGATGGCTAGGAGTATCACACATGATGCGTGTGCGAGTACTCATGTGCGATGATTAGTAAGTTACACATATGTTTCCTTATGGTAACACGTGTGCGATAACACGTGACACCGCATACGGTTGTCGGGTTGCGTGCTCCACTTAGTCTTCCCGCGCTCCAGTGAAGGCTTCCCGCACTCCACCGGGGTGAATTGTAAAATCCCCAATTCCCTAGCCAACTGCTAGCTATAATGTTCGTATGCTCATGCCATGGTAATGTTATTCTAGCCGTATCATGTTCAGTTTGTGCATGCCATGTATCATGTTCATGATTGCTTTAACCTGCTACTGCCACGTTGTTGTTTGTCTTGACTGCTTTTGGTTAATTGTGAGCTTGCAAGTACATTCATTGTACTGACCTGGCATGTCATGCCCGTTTGCAGGTCATGCCTGGTTGCTTGCTTGTTTGGTGTGGTTCCTGTGTTCACGATCTAGGTTAAAAGTTCTAGCCAGAGTCCCTGCGGATTGGAGTTCATCACCGTCGTTCGCTGTCCCGCTGCCTCAAGTTGTTATGTTGCTTGCATAGAACAACTGTGGTTGGCGTAGCGCCGCCGTGCCGATGTTATTCATTGTAATATCGGAGACCTTGTATTCGTATTCGTGTTGTAATAGAGAGCTGGTTTGTTCTATGCTAAGCAGTGCCGTATTCCAGAAGACTTCACCTCGATCTCTGGGCTAGAATATGGCCCGTTCTGGTTTCTCTGAGCAGGGGTGCCACAATATTCTTCTAATTCTTTCTCTCTTGGCCTTTTCTATCCTTTTCCTCTAATGTTCCTAGAGCTAGGCCAAACACAAAAAAGATTATAAACCATCGATAAAAAGAGAAGAAATGCAAAAAAAATGGAAGGTTGTTGCACCCATACCAAGCTGCCGGTAGTGCTAATTCGGTTGCTTCATTCTCTTAATTAGCTGCAATCTACTTTGCTACTTCATTCTCCTCTGTATTAGCTTCAATCTGCTCTAATGCTGCATTCTCCTCTGTAGTAGCTTCAATCCGCTCTAATGTTGCATTCTCCTCTGCATTTGTTGCTGCCCTTTGTTCCTCTTCTCCAAATGAAGCATCCACAGGACTGGTACATATCCTAGAAATGCGCCCTAGGGTTCCACATTTTTTGCACTTACGCTGCCTTTTTACATGACCCTCTTCACCTCTTCTGATCCTGTTCTTCCTTGGTCTTCCTGGTGGTCTAGTCAGTACAGGAGAATGTAGTTTGAACCCTGGATTTACTATGTTCCATTGGTCTTTTCCCAAGAGTGCACGCACATTGGAAGCATAAGCAGCCTTGAATTTGACCAGAGAAAAATATTCAGAGATGTATTGATCAACTTCACCATCTTCACCACCTATAATAGTCATTGGATGTAGGGCATGTATGCATAGCTTCCCACGGAGCTGCCATTGCGTACAACTGCATTCCCTAGTTGCTAGGTTAACTGGATATCTTAATTCCCTGTTTTTACTATCAGTATATGTTACCTCAACTTTGTGTGTCGCCGCTCGAATGCATTTCATTTTCAGTCCTCTTGCCTTGGCATGCAATGACTTAATAAGAGATGGGAGCATAAGATGGCCAACATATTTTGTTTCTGCAATTCTTTGCGAAGAGCCATCTTTATCATGATCATCTACGGAATATTATCAAATATTTTCCATATCAGAAGCCCTTTCAATGACTTGATCTTTGCATTGAAACACTCTGCCAGGTTACTGGTCCCATAGTCTACTTTGCAGATTTCATTGAATTTTCTTCTTGACCACAACTTTCCATGATGTGCATCTAGGTACTCCTTCACCACAGGATTGTGAGCATACAACACTCTCAAATGATGCTCATGCTTCCTCTCACTGCATGTGTATGATGCTGGCCATAAGTTCTCATCATAAACTTTACCTTTGAATTTGTTTCTGAAATTCTGCGCTAGGTGTCGCATACATTCCCTATGCTCCACTCTAGGGAATACAATTTCCACTGCACTCTCCAAACCCTTGCGAGCATCTGTGTGTATAGCTAAACCTGGGGGTGTACCTATAAGGTTGCGCAACGGTTGCAGAAACCAGACCCAACTTTCCTCATACTCTACCTCCACCACACCAAATGCAACTGGGAATAGCCAGTTGTGTCCATCAACTACAGAAGCTATCCTCTCCACCTTCCACTCAAAGCAGTTGCATCAACAGCCAAATAGGGCCTGCAACCATCAAGAAACCCCTGCCAACAAGCCTTGAAACAAACAAAAGCCCTCCTGTAGCACTCCTTAAATGACTTCCCTTTTATTTTGTATGTAACTGTATGCTTGTCAATCTCGACAACACTCCCTGGACTAGCAGCTTCCACTTCAGATTTAAATGTGTAGAGCAACTGAAAGCTCTCACTCCAAGGACCATTAATCATGTCAAGAACCTTTCCTTAGCATAGAAAATCCTCATGTAAGGTATATCAATCTTGTACTTCTCAAATAGCTCCCCATGGAGTGTTGTTGGACCAAGTGTTGGTGTTTCTCTCAACCAATCCAGAATTGCATCTGCCACCCACCTAGTCTTTGCTAGCTTTGTTTTAGCCTTCCCTCCTCCCCCTCCAGGTGGAAAAGTGTGCTGGCGTGGGTTCTTTTTTATCTAAAACAAAATGGGACCCGAACAAAATATTGTTAGAAAACATTACACAATGATCTGAAAATAAAATGAATCAATATAAACTGAAATACACAAACCTGGATGAACTTGCTCCTCAACATATGTGATGCATGCAACCTCCATCTACACCTATCATATGGGCAATGAACAGTGAACCTTGTTGGCTCACTCCTATCAACCACATATGTATTTTCAGTGAGAAGGCAATATGTAGTCACTGCATTACGACAGTCCACCATCGACTGGAATATGGTGCCGACAACTAGCTGAGGTCTTCCTTGTTCCACTCAATTGTTGGCATGTCATCACCATCATATTCATCTAAAACTAGGTTGTCGATGTTCTCCTGCCTCTCTTCATCATCAGTGTCATCAAATCTAGCACGGCTGATAGGTTGCTCTTGATATTCATCTTCCATTGCTTGTTTAGCGACATTATCTACAAGATCAGGGAACATATTCTCATCCTCATCATCATTTCAAGGCACCTCTTCGTATGGCTCTGCATCTTGCTCTACATCGGTTGCACACAATATTTAGGGGATTATGTGCATTTTGTAGGCATTAATGCACACAATTCAAATTCAAACAATCGGTGCATGAAAAGGTGCACAAGAACGGTCTGGAAAACCATGCTCATGCTATTTAGTAAATTCGCATGCCTTTTACAAGGAATGAGTAGAGATTTCAAGGAAATGTGTGGCAACACTCAACCACAAACGCATCGTTTATTGGTTTTTCAACTATAGAAAAATGAAATACATGCTTGAGAAACATGACGCCTGGCATGGTGCCATGGTATGGCCTCACCACACCCTGGTAAAAAGTTGAGAAGGTTTGGCTTATGTCGTCATGCATGCCCTTCATAAATCTAACCATCACCGAGGAAGTTTCATGGTTTCGAGGGGGAAATCACCAAGATTGAAGGGGAATCCAAATTTCCCTCCTAGTTTGTCATTCAATTTTTCTCTATGATCAACATACCCCCTCCAAAGCAACATGTTCAAATTTGGCATTTTTCCGGGCTCATTTACCATATTTAGGGGATTATGTGCATTTTCTAGGCATTAATGCACATAATTCAAATTCGAACAAGCGATGCATGAAAAGGTGCACAAGAACGGTCTGGAAAACAATGCTCGTGCTATTTAGTAAATTTGCATGCCTTTAACTAGGAATGGGAAGAGATTTCAAGGAAATGTGTAGCAATAGTCAACCACAAACGCGTCATTTATTGTTTTTTCAACTATAGAAAAATGAAATACATGCTTGGAAAACATGACACCTAGCATGGTGCCATCAGGGGCGGAGACAGGGGAGCGAGCAGGGGCTAGTCCCCCCCAACGATCGGCCCCCCTCAATATATCGGAGTAGATACTAATACAGATCCTATTATATATTACGTACTAATGGTCGTAGATTTGTTCCTTAAGTACCGTTCAACTAGTCTGATATGAAGGCCCAATCGGTGAACTGATTTCCCAAGCCCTGCGTGTACGTACCCGAGCCCAAACATAGCCCATGTCTCTTGTCTCATCTTTAGTCCACCGTGGAGAATCTTGACCCATCTTTCCTGTCTTCCAAGTCGTCCACAATCCAGATCGATCACGATTTTCTGCTAGCCGCCACCGGCCGCCCTAGCCGATCGACGGACGACACCGCCGCGGTGCCGTGCTAGCCGGCAAGCCCCCGTCTCTACCTTTGCAGATCCTACAACGGCGATGATCTAGTCCGCAAACACTGAAGTCTAATCCACGGTGATGATCCTGTCGCAAACGCTGAAGTATAAAGGTATGGCAGCGATTGCATCTCAGACTATTGATTAAGTAGTTCAAATTACTAGAGATGTGTTTTTCAGTCATATGGGAGATGATTCCTGGTATTTTCTTATAGTACATCTTAGCTGTTGTTTCCTCCTCACGCTGCCTTTTGGCATTTTCATTTTTATTGAACGTCGTCTGCACCCTGTTCTTCTATTTCGATGGAAGCAGGGCTGACTGCATTAGTCAATTTATGATATTGGTGTTTCACTGAAAAATAAATAGCTCCAAAGTTCAATCGGACGAGATTATATTATTGTTCCATGATCTTGCTAGTTGTAGGCCTAAATTTAATCCTTTAGAAAGGAAGCCCTTTTGTGAATTGCCAAAAATGTATTACTATGTTTTGATAAGTCAGTGTGATACATTATGATACTTTATTCTCAAAATTTTCTTCTAATATAAAACAACACACATTTAGGTGTGTATTCAAGATTTTTTTTGCATGTACTGTCATTATCTCGTTCGCCCCCTCATGCCCAAATCCTGGCTCCGCCCCTGGGTGCCATGGTATGGCCTCACCGTGCCCTGGTAAAAACTTGAGAAGGTTTGGCTTATGTCGTCATGCACGCCCTTCATAAATCAAACCATCACCCAGGAAGTTTCATGGGTTCAAAGGGGGGATCACCAAGATTGAAGGGGAATCCAAATTTCCTTCGTCCCTTGTCCATGAGTTTTTTTCTACGATGAACATACACCCTGCAAATCACCATGTTCAAATTTGGCACTTTTTCGGGTTCATTTACCATATTTAGGGGATTATGTGCATTTTCTATGCATTAATGCACATAATTCAAATTCAAACAATCGGTGCATGAAAAGGTGCACAAGAACGTTCTAGAAAACCATGCTCATGCTATTTAGTAAATTCTTATGCCTTTTACAACGAATGAGCAGAGATTTCAAGGAAATGTTTGGCAATAGTCAACCACAAACGTTCGTTTATTGGTTTTTCAACTATATAAAAATGAAATACATGTTTGAAAAACATGACGCCTGGCATGGTGTGTCGTGGGAAACCACGACCACCTATGGGACCGGATGGCCCCTTGCTGGTTCGGCAGGGGGAGGTCGCGTTGCACAAAAAGCAGACAAGCATGGGGCAGCACGACAGAGATCACACAGGCAGTTTTACCCAGGTTCGGGCCGCCGCGAGGCGTAAAACCCTACTCCTACTTTGGTGGATTGATGGTGGAAAGGTGGTGGTGGAGCGTAGTACACTTGCCCGGCAAGGGCGGCCGTGGCTACGCGTGTATGGGGGTGTGAGTTATCCAACCTTCTCACCCTTTCTACGGTTGCCAGGGGCCTCCTTTGATAGGTTAAGGGGTCACCACAATGGCAAAGTAGTCATTATGCACTTATAAGATAGAAAACAGTGCTATCATACCTAATCCTGCAGGTTGACAGGGCGCATTAAATGCACCGCTCAATGTTACATCATTGGTTGCCCGGCAAGCCTTGCCGGGCTGTCTTGCCAGCTACACGCCTGCTCGCTTGACACGTTGCAGGACGGGTGTCATCTGTAGGCATTCCCTGTAGAGAGAGGCTGCCATGTGGCGAGTGGCTGCCACTTAGTCACTTTGCGGCTTGATCCCGCACTGATTGACGACGTGGGTCGTGGCTAAGTAGTTGGTGAGGTGGTTTTGCCTCTGTGAGTCCCAGCAGGCTCTGCCGGGACATTTCGGATGCCTTCTTCCGGGGTGCCCCCGTCCTTGTCGAGCTCGCCTGCCTGGCAAGGGAGGCTTTTCTCCTGGTGGTATCTTGCTTCTCTGGCTTGACTTTGGTCCTCTTGATCTGCACGCTGGTCCTTCGGTGCTCTTGGTCTCTTGTACTCTGACTTAGGTTGGAGCCTCAATCTTGTTCTCGTGCGTGTGCACAGTCTGGGCAACAGACCTAGGGTTTGTCGCACCGACAGAAGCCCCCGGGCCTGCCCCGAACGCGCTGCCGAGCGTCGTCGGGGTAGGGCCTAATAAGTGCATAGGCGGGGGTGCTAAAGAGGCTGGTCTCTTGAGGTCTTCTTTGCTTCTTCATTGATCTTGATTTCAGGCCAGTTTCCGGTTCCCCGCGCATCGCGTAAATCCAATAGTGGTGGGGCCGCCCTGGTAATGGCACGTGAATGACTTTAACGCATGGGGTAGAAACTGCCAATTCACTCTTCCCACCACGCCCTTATCCTTAGCCATGTATGCGGCATGCATCGTGCGGGGTAGGTAATGGAGGTGCCTGGTGCAAGAGAGCATCAAGGCGAGGGCGCGGGTCATCTTGAATTGGCGGAGGAGGACGGCGGCCGCCCGTTGAGGGAGCGGCTCCCCTTCCTGTCCCGCCTATAAAAGGAGGGGCGAGGAGAGGGCGGAGTCATCCATCCTTGCGCTCCTCCTCCCCTGTTTTCTGCTTCTTGTTGGCTATGTTGAGGAAGAGAGCCTGGGGCCAGGCCCTGGGCTTCATCTTGAAGCTTCTGCTGGATCTGAAAGGGGGACTCAGGCGGCACGGCAACAACATGGGAGGTGGCAACTCCGGCATGCTCGCCGCCGGGCCGCCCGTGGCCTTGACTTCAGTGGAAGGGGATGCGAATGACACCATGTCGAGGCTCGGAGCGAGCGTGGCGCATGGTAGTCAATCGCTCCCCATTCTTCTTCCCTTCGCGGCGCAGGGGAGGGGCCACAGAAGGGAGTCGCCGTTAGCAAAGGCGACCCTGGCTCCTCCTGGGCGCCGTCGTCTTGCCGCGCAGGAGGGCTCTTTGCTCCCATACACGTCTTCGGGGCGTGCGATGACTTCTAATGTCAGGGCTCCTGGGGACGACCATGCTCTCTATGGGAAGACCCAGAGAGCATGGTGTCTGACGTGACTGCCGCGCCGAGGCCTTCGGGTGGTAGTGATATAGACGACAGTGGCAACCCACGACGTGTCAAGAACGGGGACGACCATTCTGACGAGTCATGTTTGCCGGTGACTCCGTGTCCCCCATCTGGTCCTCCGGCGGCGTCACCATCCATGCCTGCCCTTTGGTTTCTTCCTCCTTGCTGGGGAGCGGCGCCACCCTGATCCTGGGGAGGCGCCGAATCCCAGCTGGGTTCGCCTCCGGCCTCTTCGACCTCTTCCTGTAGGAGATGGACAGGGGCAAAGGCATCACAGGGCACTTATCTTTTTTCAATCTTAAATCTACAGGCACTTGCCAAATTTTAATTCAAATAATGTAACCTCTCGAGTCCATGTTTGTGTCCTGTAATGCTTGTACTTGTATCAGCATCTTAATGAAAAAGATAAACCTTGTCGGGAACCCATGCATGTATACGTCCATGCAGAGGAGGAATGCCTCTTTTATGTAAATAAATGAGTTTTCCTCGGCAGGTCACCCTGCCGGTACCCTTTTTCTTGCCGGAGAACTGCGTCTGCCGGAAAAAATATGAAGGGTCCAGCCCCCCGCCAACTTCCTTTTACCAAAGGCCACTGCGACCATCCTGACCGAAGCAACGTTCGAGTCAAGGATGGGAGCACCTAAGTCTCAAAAGAGTGGCAAGGTCTCCTTATGCACAAGTTATAGATTACATAACACTAATGGACAAGAGGTAGAACTTACCTGTTTTGGCTTGCCGAGGATCACGGTGCCGGGCTATCTTCTCAACTCCTTGTTGAAGCCAAGTTCACGACAGGAACCTGCAACTCCATGCAGATGAGAATGAATGCAGGATGCGATCCTATCTATATGCATATGCAAATGCTCATGAAATGCTGATGCAGTGATCTTGGAATGCTTGTGCATGCATGCAACTTGGTTGGGGCCCCCACAGCGCTTCTTTATTTTCTCTTGCATAGGGTCATTGCCCTGGCTTTGTAAAATGGGTTACATGCAGCTGAGGCAAGGCATGTACAAAAGGGTGGCTGTCGGGTAGGGCCCGACAGCCGCGCCTTACGGGTAAAACTTGCGGAGATGCTCAATATTCCATGAGTTTTGCAATTGAATGCCATCTCCTGTCTCTAGACGGACTACTCCAGGTCTGGTGACTCGTACTACCCAGTAAGGGCCTTCCCACTTCGGCGACAGCTTGTTTGTACCCTTGGCGGACTGAACGTGCCTAAAGACAAGGTCACCTTCCTCAAAACACCGGACATGAACCCTGCAGCTATGATAGTGATGCAGGGTTTGCTGATAGCATGCAACACGCGTAGCAGCCCGGAGACGGTTCTCCTCGAGTAGCACAGCATCGTCACGCCGGTGCTGATCTTGCACTACTTCATCATAGGCAAGCACTCAGGCGACCCGTAAATGAGGTCCATGGGGATAACTGCTTCTGCCCCATAGACCAGGGAGAAGGGAGTCTGCCCGGTAGCTCAGTTTGGTGTCGTTTTGAGGGACTAGAGAACTACCGGCAGCTCCTCGATCCACCGACTACCGTGCTTCTGCAGCGTATCAAAGGTTCTTGTCTTGAGTCCTCGCGGCACTTCAGCGTTCGCCCTCTCATCTTGTCCATTACTCCGGGGGTGTGCCACAGAGGCGAATGAGATCTTGCATCCGAGGGCATGAACATATTGCATGAAGGCGCGGCTCGTGAACTGGGTGCCATTGTCGGTAATAATCCTTGCCAGAACTCCGAAATGACACACCAGTTCTTTCAAGAACCTGATAGCTGACTGAGAAGTCACCTTTCTCACGACAGTCACTTCCGGCCACTTTGTAAACTTGTCGATATCAACGAACAAGAATTCAAAGCCCCTGATTGCTCGAGCGAAGGGGTCGAGGATATCGAGCCCCCAGACCGAAAATGTCCATGATAGAGGGATTGCTTGAAGAGCTTGGGCAGGCAGGTGGGTTTTCTTGGAATGGAACTAGCAGGCTTCACACTTGGTGATTAGCTCGACCGCATCTTGGAGGGCTATGGGCCAATAGAATCCTTGCCGGAATGCTTCCCCAACCCTTGATCCAATGTGGGAGCCGCACATGCCTTTGTGTATCTCAGCCAGTAGTTCCTTTCCTTCTTCCCGGCAGATGCACTTCAATTTCACACCGTTAGGCCTCCTTCTGTACAGGGTGTCATCGACAAACTGATACATACTGGCCCTCCGGGCTACTCTTTCAGCTTCATCTTGGTCGCTGGGAAGCTCTCCGGTTTGGAGGAACTGGACAATGTGCCTTGCCCAAGTTGGAGCATGGGGCTCGGCAACGAGGACTAGCGGCACCTCCTCTGCTGTGGGAGCACATGCCTCGTTCACGGGGTCCCTGGGCCCGGCTGGAGGGTGTGGTCAGGCTGTGAGGAGTTGTTTCCGGCAGGGTCTCTGCCAGGAGCGGACGGCTCTACCGGGAGAGGCTTACCGGTGCCCAACTTTCTACTTTTCCGGGCCATTGTTGCTGGGGATACGGAGGGCTGAGTGAGATGGACAACAAAAGTCCATGGTTCCACAGGAAGCTTCTGCGCAGCACACTTTGACAGATGATCAGCTATGCTGCTTTCTACACGGGGTACGTGCTCTGTTTGCAATCCGTCAAAGCGTTCCTCCAACCTCCTCACTTCCTCGACGTATGCCTCCATCATTGGACTTTGGTAATCCTTGTTGACTTGTCTCACCACAAGCTGTGAGTCTCCTCGAATGATCAACTTCTTAATTCCCAATTCTGCTGCAAACCTGAGCCCAGCAAGGAGCCCTTCATACTCTGCTGTATTGTTGGTTGCCTGTTCCCGGGCAAAATGCATCTGGACGGCATACTTCAAGTGCTCCCCGGAGGGGGCGACAAGAAGCACGCCAGCCCCTGCACCTTGCAGGGAAAAGGCACCATCAAAATACAAAATCCATTCTTGGGGTGATTCCTTGCCGGGGATAGCTGTCTCTGGCACTTCCTCATCTGGGGTTGGCGTCCATTCTGCAATAAACTCTGCCAATGCCCTGCTCTGGATAGTTGATGTGCTCTCAAACTTCAAACCAAAACTGGATAACTCCGAAGCCCACTCCACTATTCTGCCGGTAGCCTCAGGGTTTCGGAGTATCCTTTGCAACAGGAAGCGAGTGACAACCGTGATCTCATGGGCTTGGAAGTAGTGGCACAGTTTCCTTGAGGCCATGATGAGACCAAAGATCAACTTTTGCACGCCAGAGTACCTCGATCTAGCTCCCTGTAACAAGGAGCTGACGAAGTACACTGGGCGCTGCACCACTTTCTTCCTTGCCGTGTCGTTGGGGTTGTTCTCGCTGCCGTGCTCATTGCTGTCTCGATCCCTTTCTGACTCTGCCGGCACTTGCTCACTTTCTGCTTCATCCACTTCCTGCTGCGCCACCAAGGCTGCACTAACCACATGGTTGGTTGCCTCTAAGTATAGCAACAACAGTTCCTATGGTTTGGGAGCAACCAGGGTAGGCATAGCCTAGTGGTGGGGAGGGGTTGATGCCTTCCCACCCACCCAGGTTCAAGGCATTGTACTTGCAATTTGGGTTTGTTGCACCAATTATACTATAGGGGGTTCCCTTACAGTCTTTCTATAAAAAACCAGGGTAGGCACAGAGGACAAGTAAGCCTTCAACTCTTGCAGAGCTGCATCTACTTTTGGAGTCCACTTCATGGGCCCTGCCTTCTTCAATATTTTGAAGAACGACAGGGCGCGCTCGGCAGACTTGGAGATGAATCTGCTTAGCGCGGCAACACACCCTATTAGACGCCTCATGTCCTTAACTGTCCTTGGTGCTTGGATATGCTCAATAGCTTTGATCTTGTTGGGGTTGGCTTCGATCCCTCGATGGGACACAAAGAACCCAAGCAGCTTGCCAGAGGGGATGCCAAACACACACTTCTCCGGGTTGAGCTTCAAGTTAATCTTGCGTAGATTAGCAAATGTTTCCTCCAAATCCTGAATAAGGTGGCTCTATCCTTGGTCTTGACCTCAATAGCATCCATATAAGCTTCTATGTTTCTGTGCAGCTATGGCTCAAAACCAATTTGGACTGCCCTTGCAAAAGTGGATCCGACACTCTTTAATCCGAACGGCATGCGAACAAAACAGTACATACCACATGGAGTGATGAACAATGTCTTCTCTTCATCTTCCTTGGACATGAAGATCTGATGATACCCAGAGTATGCATCCAGAAAGGAGAGCAAATCACAACCTGAAGTGGAATCCACAATCTGATCAATACGCGGCAAGGGGAACAGGTCCTTCCGGCATGCTTTCTTGAGATCTGTGAAATCTATGCAAAGACTCCACTTCCCGTTAGCCTTCCAGACTACCACTGGATTTGCCAACCACATGGGGTGTAGCACTCCTCTGACTAAACCAGCTGCTTCATGCTTCTTGATCTCCTCTGTGATGAACTGCTGCCTCTCCAAGGCCTGCTTCCGGACTTTCTGTTTGACAGGTCGGGCATGTGGGCAGATAACAAGGTGGTGCTCGATTACCTCTTGGGAACACTGGGGATATTAGATGGCTGCCAGGCAAAAACATTGATATTACCCCGCAGGAAGGCAATGAGCGCGCTTTCCTATTTGACATCGAGGGTGGCACTGAGAGTGAAAGTACCATCAACGCTAGCCGGCCCTGCCGGGACCTTCTTCACTTGGGGTGTAGCGACCTTGGGTCTCTTTGCTGTTAGAACACTCTGGCACGTCATCAACGGGTGCCGTGCACTCGGTGGGGCACACTTCCCGGACTCTTTGCCGGAGTCCCTACAACCTTTCTTCTTTCCTATGTCCTCCTTGGCGGGAACTGCCGCTGCCTCTGCCGCGACTGCGTCGCGGTACATCTTGTCCACACAAATGATTGCATCCTTCTCATCTGATGGGATGGTGATGACCTCCAGTGCCCTAGGCATCTTCAGGGTGTTGTAGGCATAGTGGAATGCCGCCATGAATTTAGCCGGGCTGGGCGTCCAACGATCCCATTGTACGGTAGGGGGTGGTCAACCACATCAAACACAATCTTCTCAGTCCGGTAGTTCAGATCTCCCCCAAACGTTACCGACAACGTGATCTTTCCCTTAGGATGGCTCATGCCGGGATTAACTCCTTGAAATGTGCCGGTAAGCTCTAGTTCTCACTACAAAAAAGACACTTCCTTGATGATACGTGTTTGTCACAGTAGGTCACGTTTTCTGTCATGCATGTACATCCATGACAATTTTATGATAGAATCAAGATAGTCATACCTGTGCTGTCGTAGAAGTGTTCCATGACATTAGCAAGATTATCATCACAGAAGTGTCCACTTCCATGACGATAAATCGCGCGTCACAGAAGTGCTTTCGTCAAGGGTGACCGACATGTGGCATCCACCGTAACGGGTCGTCGTTAAGCTATCGGCTCCGGTTTTGGATCTGATAACCGTTAACAGCCCGGACCAGTGGGAAATTTCCACGTGTAAAATTCTGATTGGCCGGAGAAAACACATGTCAGCTCGTTAGTGGGTCAAATAGGGGCCTATGATATGTTGACATGTGTGACGGCACACCATCGGCCCATTTAGCTTACAAAGGCCGGCCCGTTTGCCTTGGTCAAAAGTTAGCGGGCTGGCACATGAAAATCCTGTTAATGGTCTCTTCGCAAATAGCCCATTTTACGGCCCGGTAACTCACAACCCGTTAGGGCCTACCCGAAATCGGCCCAACAACGTCATGTGGGCCGTCGAATATAACACCAGCCCGTTTCACTTTCGGCCCATGTATGGCCCACGACGTCTTTCGGCCCATATGAGTCCTTCGTATCTTTAGGCCCTTTAGAGGCCCATGGTGATTCTATCCCATAATGAATAGTAAATTTATTTGTACCCGTTAATGGCCCATGATTCACATGGGCCGTTTCCACCCCGTGTTAGCTTTCGGCCTACTGATGGCCCATACATTCTTGGGCTCCTTTCCGGCCCTCGATTACTTCCGACCCGTTACTGGCCTGTTCCCCTAATGGGCCAAATTCGGCCCGTGGCAAGAGTCGGCCCGTTTCTGGCCTGTTAACCCGTTGCGCCGTTTCCGGCCCGTCCTATATTCTGGCTCATTAACGACCCATTATGCCTTTGAGAATTAAGCCTTTGCTGACCTCGGGCCTGTTAACGGCCCGTTACCGTGCTGGGCCGATACCAATTACGCCCGTTTATGCTCGAGGCCCATTGATTCTACGGCCATGTTGGAGGCCCATTTAAAGACGGCCCGTAGGAGGCCCGTGGATCCTTCGGCCCGTAGCAGGGTCAAGGTTACCACGGTCCGTATATGGCCCATGGTTGTTGCGGCCACTAGCAAACCAGGAAAAAAGAAGACTAGGAAATAAATAAGCCCGAAACTAACGCTAGGCTATTAAGGCGATTGCACAGATTACATCCACTGGGCATCAAAGATCGCCACCAGTGCAAATATAGGGAACACCCTACACTATACAAAAGTGGCTTGCTGTTTTCTTCAGCCGGTGGCTGCATAACAAATTTTGTATCGCAACAAAACAAATTACAACTATAAAATAAAAGGAAGGTTGGCCTAAAAGTTAACAGTCTGGCAGATAAATGCACCACCAGAACTTCAGAAGCTCAGTTCATTTGACCTGACTCTTACGTTTTCATGCTGTATTGTCCAATGGAGCACCAGAACCTTCGCCTTCATTTCTCCTAGGCTCCTGAACAACATAGCGAATGTCTGATAGTCTGGTTTCAAAACCATGCATATCTTGACGACATCGAACAATGTCTGTCCTTGTTTCACAAAGGGTCTCTGTTAGGGAACGAACTTGTGTCTGGAGCGCAGATATAACATTGTTTTGAGCTTGCATATCTTGATCATGAGGCAGTTTGGACGAGATTGCCTTAACAACCAACCCAGTATTACGCAGGAGCATGCTTTTGGCACTATTAGTGGACAGGTACTGACCCACTGCAGTAAGAGCTGACATTGCGGTTATAGTTGCCTCGCCACCTTCAAAAAGTGGCGGTTCCACCATTTTTCCAAAGCTTGCTGAAAAGTTCAGTTTTTACATTAGTAGTACCAGAACATAAGATATTAAGGAGGCAGCAAAGCCAAACAAAATAGCTTTGGTCTATTTACAGAACTTATTCTGGTGAACCCATGTAAAATATTAGTTGTATTTTAGTGCAAAGTACATAATAAAACCAGGTTCCAAACATATGAACATGTACCATGGCTAATGTATTGTCTATTTCTTCACATTGTATTGACAGCTAAGGATAAAGAGACAAAGTTTATAATACGGTAAGCATAGTATGACATCATTCATATCAGAAAACAACTAAGAACAGACAAATAGAGAATTGTAACGTTGTGTGGGCAAGTCCAGCACGGAACTAGATTACAGGTCAAGATCAAAGGAACATCACTCCTCTCTTTTAAACCTTGTAAGGTGCAATGATACGCTAAGACAATTGTGTATAAAATTGAAAAGAGTAATAGACATTGGCTGCAAACCATGCAGTTCAAGGCACAAGTCATAGTAAGTAGTAGTTAAAAGGCATGAGGATTAAGGACTTACAACAGCGGCTTTGACTGGTGTAGTCATGCCCTTCGTCTTGCTGGTGTGACAGTCCTTGAAGATTTCCACAGCATTTGGTTCAGGTACTTTTTGGTCCTTGCGGGCTTTCCTCTGCATTTGGAACAAGTCAATATAGATCTGATAATATGGTACAACGAAAAGAGTGAAACAACAACTAATTATAAGAGCCTCACAGTGTGCAATATAGCTACGAGATCCTGTCGTCTGTTGGAATTTCACTTTCATACGGTTGGCCTTGTTCTTTGAATAGTTCACCTACAAGAAGATAGATTTGTGTGGTACATGCGTAAATAGGACTTCAACATGTGATCCGATCACACACACACACACACATATATATATATATATATATATATATATATATATATAATGTACCTGATACTTCGGATCAGACCAGTGTTTAACGAGGCCTCTCCAGTCTTCATCCGATATATTTTCCACTGGAGATGTTTGGGCAAGTTCACTGTTAGCCTTGCCTTCAAAGTGAGTTTTCCTCAAGTTATACAGATACTGTCGCAGAGCAGACTTGAAAACATGGGTGCAAGCTTGTCTGGTTGCATCATCTTGGCTATCCAACTTGAACCTCATCTGTTGAAAATTATGGGAGTCTCATTATCAGCAACCTAGAAAGTATTGGATAGAGCAAGACGATATTACTAGTTTCCATACATAACCATACTTACAGATAAATGGTCGAGGAAGGTATTGAACTGGGTTTCGTCTTTGTCATTCCTGTACTGAACCCATGTTGGGAGGATACGTACATGACACCTAACGGCAACCACTGCCTCTGGTACTAACTTGGCTAACTCTGTAGCATCAGGTGGCCTTTTTAAACCTGCCTCAAAACAGATCTCCACCTCTAGATTTAGTTAACCTATCGAGCATTATCCCTGATGTTTGTTTCCTCTTGCACCTAGGTGCTAGTCCAACAACGAACATAGGAAGTGTTAGTGTACATCAAACTGTGAGACTACATATAAAGAAGCATGCAACAGTAACTTGACTCCAGCAACTACCTTTTTGCTGTTGAAGCTCACAAAGTTCATCTGATCTTGCCAACTCATCTTGTGTCAAGAGTGCTTCGGAAGTAGTGTCAGGTGGCAAGGGAGCTTGGGAATGTGCTGCTAGCTGAGTTGATCAACGAGTTAATCATGCAGCTGGTGGTACTGTGGAAAGTGTTGCAACAACTAGGGCTGTCTCTGCTTGTTTGGTGGCAGCTATTTGTTTCTGTTTGGCTTGTTCTGCAGCTCGTGTAGCACGGGATACCCTATCGGTACAATTTTCCGCTGGACTTTGACCTTCTATTGCACCATCATTACCAGCAGAATCTGCAGGATTCTTCCGCTTCACTCTCCCTGTCGTTCTGTGTTGCTTCCTCTTTTTCCGTGCCATGTTAAGTCAAGCCGACAAGAAAAACGAATAACAATTTAGTTCTTCAGAACAAATTGATGCGTGATACAGACGAACTGAACTTTGATGTTAGACAACCACATGATAGGAGGATGTAATATGTATGAAAAACAGGACGGCATGAGATAACCAGAACTATGATGTGTAAACTAAGCAGAAGACATTTCACTAAATTAGAAGCAATGCAATGGAAGGTAGACACCATATGAAAGATGCTAAAAATATCGCTCTACCAAGTTAACAATGTCTCATCATAAATGCCATTTAAACAAATGTGAAGCAGTACAAGAAATAAATCATATTCAATATGCAAACAACATCACACTACCAAGTTAAAGGTCTCTCGTCATTAGTGCCATTGCATATTCACATCTCATGATGTGTAAACTAAGGCGAAGGCGTTTCAACAAATTAGAAGCAATGAAAGCTAGACACCATATGAAAGATCAATGAATATCACTCTACCAAGTTAAAACTATCTCGTCATAAGTGCCATTTCAACAAATTAGAAGTAGTACAAGCTAGAAAAGAATGCGAGATGTAACCTATATCACACTCCCAAGTCAAACGTGTCTTATGATAAGTGATTGTTGCAGGTTACACAACAGTAGTACTTTGATGTAAGAACATGGTGTGATAGATAGATATTGTATGTTCTAGAAACAGGAACACGTGTCTTAGTCACAAGTATAATGTGTAAAGTAAGCAGATGAAATTCAACAAAATTAGAAGCAATACAAGCTAGACATCATACATAACATGCAACCACATATAACAGTGCCAAGTTAGAGGGAGCACCTATGATGGTGCACTAGGGGAGACATGCTCATCACCAACATAGCTACGTTGAGTGTCTATGCATGTGTTGTCTTGGGAATCATCTTGGGGGGATGGAGGAGTAGAATCTGTAGAGGCCCTCCGTTTGGAAGGAGCACCTTCATCCGCTGCCTTGCTAACTTCCTTCCGCTTTATTGATTTTGAATTGTCAAGTAAAACCGACAAGAAAAAGCAATAAAATTCACTCTTCAGAACTCATTCGTGCATGATAGTGACAATCACTACTTTGATGTAAGGCAAACACATGATTCCAGGATGGAATAATATGAAAAACAGGACGGCATGGCATATTCACAATTGTTTGTGTAAACTAAGCATAAACCATTTCAACAAATAAGAAGCAATGCAAGCTAGACACCACATGAAAGATGCAACCAATATGACTTTGCCAAGTAAAAAGCGTCCCATCATAAATGGCATTTCAACAAATTAGAAGCAACGCATGCTATAAATCATATGAAAGATGCAACTAATATCACACTGCATATACTAAAGGTGTCTCATCATATTGATTTATGCGGGATACAAAAAACAATAGTTTTATGTAAGGACATGCTTAATAGACAGATGTACTATGTACTAAAAACAGGAAGGCATGTCACATTAACAGGTATAATGTATAAACTAAGCAGAATAGCACATGCAATTTAACCAGATTGGAAGAATTACAATCTAGACACCATATGCAACATGCAAACACATATCACGCTGCCAAGTTCAGCAAGCACCTGCGATGCTAGTGTAGGGGAAATGTGTTAATCAACTATAGAGCTATGTTCACTATCTTCATCTAGCCTTGCTGTTTCTTGAGAATCATGTGGGGAGGCTGATGTTGCATTCTTTAAATGAGGATCTTTTATCACAGTAGTCAACTGGCCTGACTGCCTCATCATAAGTGATTGATGAGGGATACACAAGAACATTAGTTTGATGTAAGAACATGGTTAATAGACAGATGTACTAGTATGTACCAAAAACAGGAAGGCATGTCATATTCAAAGGTATAGTGTGTAAGCTAAGCAGATGCAATTTAACCAAATTGGAAGCAATACAAGCTAGACATCTGGCTGGAGTGGTGAGCATGATCATCTAGGACCTGAGACTAGTGGGAGGTGGTCTGCTTCGCCACCATCGTGGCTTTTTAGTTGGCTTCCAGGTGATGCATGTTTGTGCTGAGCTTGTCACTGGCTCGACCAGTGCCCTGACTAGCTATTTGTCTTCTGGTGCTCCCGGGATGGTGGTTCATGTAAAAAATATCTTTCCTTATCTTGATAAAGACCGACTTCGGCCTTTCGAATACAAACTAGACACCATATGCAACATGCAACCACATATGACGCCGTGAAGTTAAAGCAAGCACCTGGGATGGTGGTTCACGACGAGAGAGATCATCCACTCTAGATCTACGTTCCCCGTCTCCATCTGCTGACACTACACCCTTTAAAGTCTTGAAACGTGTCTGGCCTAGCCACGTACCACGCTGGAGCGACTTCTCTCTTCTCTTTTCTGCTTCTGTCAAGGCAGGGTCTGAAATACCCTTGCATAAAAACACAATAGTGAGAGTATGGGTGAAGTGTGTGCAGAACTAGTGCACTGTAAAAGTAGCAGATAGCAGGTGGCTGAAAAATAAATGACAGGAGACATATGATAGCTCTACGACATTGCATGGCAAACAAAATTAGATTCTACTCCGTATGATTTTGTAATATATGAGCACAGGAAATGCAGGTACTCCTCCAGCACACCACCACATGTGGTCCTATCAGATAATAGTCGACTGAAAATAAATAGGTCAGTCGATTTTTTTATGAACCGTCCGATCTATAAGGAATGGGCAGATGGCCTTCGTCTACCTCCCGCCAGTCACTGTTGACGATCTTTCTCGAACCGCCAGCGACCACCGGCCCAGACCCCTGCCTCCGCCGCCCCGCCCTCCCCTCGGCCTCACACCATCGCCGTGCTTGGCAGCGCCCCCAAGCCATCCCTTTAATCCCGACCGACCTCCAGATCGGGCGCCAGCAGCTCTAGGCCCCACACGCCCCTAAGATAAACACCAAGGCGCTGCTTCCCCGGCGTAATAGGCGGACTAGCGCCTGTTACGCCGGGGAATGATACCATTAATTGGAAATGAACTGACCAGGAATTGAAATCCAGGGGGGCGACGTACCTCTAGCTAAGGTGAAATAGTATATGAGGAGAAACCTTGTGCATCACGAGTTACTAGGAACATCTAGTATCAAGAAGAAGCGGTCAACTAGTGTCTTCTGTGGGATGAATACCGTGCAAGCAGACACGTAAGATTTGCACAAATAAGGGAAGAGGAGTACCATTTTCGGTTGCCGGCGTGATCTCCTCCACATGTCGCGGCGATCTTCTTCTTTTTGCCAGGGGAACCGATGTTTCGGAGGAGGGTGCAGGCTTGGACGAACCCATGGCCAAATTGTTGACTGTGTTGTCATGGTCGTATGTCGGCGGAGGGAAGCAGATCCGAGGCGGTGAAGGATGGCGTAGCAGGAACGGCTCCGGTGCGGTGGACGGTGGCGAAGTTGGAGCGGCAGCGGTGAGGCGCAGGACGGCGTGGTTGAACTGGCTCGGGTATGGACGGCTCGGCCTCGGCTTCAACTACTAGCCGTGGAGGGTGTTGCGGTTGAGGTTGGGGTGGACGACGACGTCGGGGTATCGGCTCCGGCGTGATGGAGGAGGGCGGCGGTTGATGGGTGGGATGGGGTGGTGGACGGAGGACACCGGGGTTTCGCGGCTGGTGGAGAGGTAGTTTTGGCGCCCACGGAGTACGAATGGGGAATCGGACGGGGGGGGGGGGGGTGCGGGGGAGCTAAGGGAGATCTCGGACTGGGATGCACTTGTTTTTGGCTTCATTGAACAGATGGGACACGCTTGTTTGAAATTTGGGGAAAGTACAAACTTTACCCCCTCTTAAATTTCAGACCTACTGCGGGTCGGGGGTAGGATGGTAATCCCAGGTGTCCCAAATAGTGGGCGGGAGCGATTTCGGCCGCGCGCATGTGTGCTTAGGCGGCCATTGTGTATGAATGTTTTTCGGAGGCGGTTGCGTGGCGTCTAGATGAAGCTACAAACCTACCCCAGTTTAGACCTTTGGACGTCGGGCAGTATGTTTCACGGGTCGGAGTTAGAAAAGTAATTTCCTTCTACTACCAAACATTGGTCTCACGCGTTTTCGGGCGAGTAGGGGCTCTTTTGGCCCTTCGTTTGTAATTTTGAAACAGAAGCATTCACGTTTAGAGTACTCTTGAACTTTGAGGATTGACCTAAATAGACAACGCTAAATTTGACCCTGTATGTTTGAAAACCTCATTAAATTATCCGCTTCTTTTTGAAATTTTGACACTTGAAAATCCTATAACTATGATTATTTTGGAATGGAGGAGCTAAATTTGAATCTATTTTGTACACGACTATATATGCTATTAGTTACAAAATCAGAGCAAAGATTGGTGCCCCCATAATTTAGGTATGATTTACAAATGCCATGATATCAAATTCAAATAATTGAATGGACTTCCTGTTGGATTCGATTTTTTAAACCACCTTAAGTTGAATTCAATTGTATGCTAGTTCATAGCTAGCTATTTATAATGTTCATTGTGTAACTTTCGTATGTATAATGTGCTTTACACACACAACATGAACTATACTCACGTTTATATTCGATTGCTAAAGCGATGCATTGTCAGCAGTTCAAAATACTAACTATGTGGATCAATTATGTCGAATAATAACATAGACATGCTCAAATTCAATAGAATCTAGATGTCTGATGGATCAATGACCGTTCCTTACGCGAATTGCCAATATCATCATCCCATCCTAATATTTGGATACAATTTATATCTTTAATCAATGTGTACATCAGTCTTTTACGTGTAGTTTCACTCTCCATCGGTGGTCTCTCACACATGCTCACACACTCTCTCCCGAGGTGTCTTTCTCACAGACATGCTCTCGATATAACCCTCCCTCCCTCTCGTAACCATTTACGACTATTTTCACTAACCTTTATCACAAGCACTCTTCCTCTCACAAGCATACACACACACAATCCCGATCGACCCTTTCTATATACATAGACCTGCCTACGTGTCTCCTGTACGCACATTATCTTTAGGTCTGTCTCTCACGCATTTTCTCACACCTGTCCTCCTAATCGACGAGTATGATTCTAGTAGAGCATTCTGTAGGATGCCCCTTAAAGTTAGGTTGGATGAATAGTAATATCAGAGATAAGGGGTTACCTTAGTCCGAGAACCCAGGGTTACAAATCCTAGCCGACTTTGTCAGTGGACACAGAGTCCTTCACAGTTCTGCTATCATTGTCTTGTACGACAAGTCATCCATGGGTCTCCCTAAATGCGTCACGGGCCGACCAATGTGGCGCAGGACGGAACCGAACCAAGGGCCTCACCTTGACCCATCGGACATCACGTGGTGACACACCCTCTGCCCCCAGGTCTCATTATCTTCTCACACCCACACATACCAACATAGACACCACACACAAAAAAATATCCTCGTGCCTCTATCCCCCCTTGCATATACACACTCAAGGGAATCTCTCGCCATGACATCATATTAGTCTCTCTCTCTAGACCTCTCTCATTTCTCATGCTATCTCTCCCACGCCCCCTCCCCCCGTCGGCCCCTCTATCCATGCCTCTCTCGAATACATAATACACACACATACCTCTCTAGGCCCTGCCAAATACATCAACTACACATTCACATGTGTTACATCACATACCCCATTGATCTAAAAAGCCTTCTCTTCACGTTTATTTCGCATACAACATTCCTTTTGAATAAAGTGTGGCCAAAAAATTGTTTTATAATTTCTACATATATACAACATTACAAAGTTATATGGAGGAGTATGAACGTTAATTTGCATTGCATGGTGCCCACAATGATATTTATTCCGCACTGTGAATTTTTATATTTTTATACTACATATAAAGTGAGTCATAATAAAGAGAAACGAAGAGCATCTCTCTCCCCATCGCATACACCCCCTCTACGCCCCTTTCACGTACGCACACAAACTATCTCTAGGTCCTCTAAAAGTAAGCCCCCAGCACATTCACGCATGTTTCATCTTTCTCTCGTGATATATACAGTGACGATCATTGTATTTGGAGCGAAAGCACGGTACGTACATTGGACTTCAGAATCCACTCATTACGGTCACCATTTACGTTTTGTGGTTATTATACAGTCACGGGCTCACCGTACAACTCTGTATTTGCTCAAGACACGACTAGTTGACCAGTTAAACGCTCCATGTGGCACCTCTAGTGTTGCATCACATTATCTCACTACCATCGGGCCCACCTGTCGGCTTGTATCTACTCTTCTACACTCATATAAAAAACAGAGTTGATGATGATGGTGTGCCTGCCATCCTGCAATATAGGCCGTCTGATTTATATCTGACCGATAGGAAGGAAACTATGGCAATTTTGCAAAAAGGTACCCACACACCTCTCCACATTTGCAAATAAGGCCTTCCCTCGTTCATCATTTTCTCTCACAAGATAAACTAGTCATACAAATGCATCTTGATGTTACGTGCAACGCACGGCATCGTGCTAGTAAGAATTAAAACAAACGACAAAAAATATTGGACGGTGGTTCGAAGTCATGACCGCGGGCACAACGAACAAGGTGGCCTTGTATTGGTATGTTGAGCCGTCTGTTTTAACTCACAGGAGCTGGTGTGGTGATTATACACACACGCACACATGCACACGAACTGCATGCATGCAACACTCACACGAACACATGCAACCACGCACGCACGCAACACTCACATGTACAAACGCAGCCACGCACGCACGCAACACTCACATGCACACACGCACGCATGCATGCACACACCACACAACCAACACACACTCTCATGCTCAAGTGCTCAACCTACACGTGCATGCGCACACATTAGGCCCTGACAGACACATACACAACCAGGTGATTCCCGCTCACGGGTTGGAGTCTTGTCGCGCCTGCGTAAATTTGTGTTTATCTGACCTTTTTCCTATGTGAACTGACATGTGGGACCCACAAGGTACTTGCTCAATTTAACTAGTCAACATGGTGCCACGCAGACTATTTGGTCGGTCAACAGAGTGCAATCCGATGCTGAACGGTGAGCAAGTGACCGTATAATCACCGCAAAACGTATATAGTGACCGTAATGAGCGTATTCTGAAGTTCGGTGACCGTATTACCCTTTTCTCACTGTAGGCCCTCCAAAACTACATATCTACACGTTCTCGCATGTTACATCTAACAGCTATGCAATACATCACTACTACTACACTCTAACACAATAAATCATATGTGTTTTTAGTTTTACTAGATATCATATTGTTACTTAATTATTCAGTTTGCATACATTAAAATTGCCTTTGAAATGTATGGCCAGTATCATCTACCGGGCGGGAAAAATCCCGCCCTTTCTTATTTAATCGGGTTCGTATTGATGGATCGTGCGAAACAGCAAAACTATAGTACTCCTATACAGTACAAGTGACAGTTCACGGGGCCGCCATGTTGTGTACTCCTCCGTCGTAAGAGTGGAGCGCTCGCTTTCATAAATCTTCTAGTCCCATTCGCCGACATGTGGGACATCATGCTACCGGGTCCACGTGCCATACCGAAATACAGTGCAGAGCAGCAGGGGTGAAGCACCCCAGTCATGGCGCCGGCATAGTAATGAGCAATGAGGCGTCAAATCACAAAGCTGCACCTTTCCCACAGTTAAGTTGGAGGGACGAAGTAATAATGCTAAAAAAAGAAGTTGGAGGGAGGAAGCAATCATCATTTCACTCGTTGCTGAATCCGCTTCTCCCTCATCTTCTTCAAGTTAACCACGTGTTGCTTCTGCCATTGTTTTGCCTCATGTGGGACACGGATCAGCTTGGTAAAGCATTGACACTTGGGACCGCATGTTAGCAAACCACCAGGCCAATGTGCTCTAAAAATAAGAAACCTCCCCCGCCATCGGTGCGGCAAAATCACCTCCTTTTTACTAATCTTAATTGTATAATTTTTTAGATCAATATAATTGAGATTTGTATAGATAGCACACAAGAGAAAAACCAAGTGGTACGGTTAAGGGTATCCACAATGTGTAGCCAAATGTGAAAATAGCTTTTGGCATCGATGGGAACCATTGTGGACGGTGCTGCCAAAGCCAAAAAGATGGAACCGAAGCTCCCTGATTGATTGATTGAAGGAATAGAAAAATGCAACGTCTCTCCTCTTGTTCCCTTGCTTGGACGCATGTACAATATAGAGCATAGAGTATACTCCCCTGTCCCTTGTATCACAAATCACAAAGCATTGAGGCGTCAGATCACAAATCACGGACGAAGCAACCATCATTTCACTCTTCGCTGACTCCGCTTCTCCATCGTCTTCTTCGAGAAACCACCTCACCGCACTAAGCTGGACGGACGACGCTATTGTGTACTAGTAGTACTAGTGCATTTACGCGTCCTTTGGTTCAACAGACTTCCTAGATGCAAATAAGGCGGTTGTCTTGGCTTGCATGCGGCACTTGCGAACGACTTACCATGGTCTCCCTCAGCGGTGTTCTCCGTCGAATGCACTTCGCCAAACCACAATGTTCGAGATATCGTCAACATCACCGCAATGGGGAAGGAAGTCAAATAGTTACTACCTCCATTTTTTTGTACACAAGGCTAGTATATCAAAATTACAATTTGCAAAAGGCCACTAACACTAACCGAGGTAAAATTGATGGGGTTTGCCTCGTACTAGCAACCAAGGACATTAATATACCCTTGCATGCATGCGGAAGTGAGAAGGTTGGTTTGCATGGCGCTGCATTAATCAAGCGGTGAGGAGTGAGATGGTTAGCTCTTTGGGCTTTGGATAAAAAAATACGCATTAATTGACACGTCAAATGAGGATTTGTATCGATTAATCCCGCGAAGGAAAACCCCGCCTTTCTTTATTAACACTAGTACTCCTAGTACGTACATACTTATCCTATTTGGGTCTAGGCCTTGCATTGCCATACTTCGCCACACATTTTTGCCAAGCTTGCCTAAAGGTTTCAAAATGAAAAGGAGGTACACTTGCGCATGGCTGTCGCGGTCGCACCGCACCCTCACACGGTCGCTCAGCACCCTCACACAGTCGCTCCTGCACGCCACAAACCCAACCAAGGGAACGCACCCCTCACTGACACGTGCTACCGCATGTGAACAAACCAAACTCATCCATCCTACCGCTGACACATAATTTTCGTTCCTACAGTATGTTTATCCAACCGCATGTTGGGGAGGATCCGTATGGCCCGTGCGGTGGTCTGTTGGGGAAGAAGAAGAGGTGAGGAAGAAGGGTTAGGAGACGTAGGATATTCATCCAACCGCCTGAAATGGTAGACTGACCCAAATGATGAAAGTCAGGCGACTTGCATAACAATATATGTTTTTACATAGCAAAAGATCCTAAAAACAACAACGTAAAGAAAAACTATCACTGCTCGTGGAACGAGATGGCCTCGTCGTCTTTGGCTGGGGACGCGAACAAGCCGTAGCTGCCAACGTGTGTCTTCGCACCGTGGTTGTCCTCGGCCTCCAGCTACTCGTTCACGCGGAGCGTGCGGGCGCTCTGCACGGATGAGAGCACCGCCTGGTTCAAGTCGAGGACGTCTGGTTCTGCATGCAGGAGGGCCTCGATGGCAGCAGCATCTGCGCGCTCCGCGTCGAGTTGAGCCTCCGCCGCCCAGTTCAAGTCGAGGACGTCCAGTTTCGCCTGCAGGAGGGCCTCGATGGCAGCAGCATCTGCGCGCTCCACGTCGAGTTGAGCCTCCTCCGCCCGGCTCAAGTCGAGGACGTCCGGTTCCGCCTGCAGGAGGGCCTCGATGGCAGCGGCATCCGCGTGCTCCGCCTCAAGTTGAGCCTCCGCCGCCCGATTCACATCCACGACATCCGGTTCCGCCTGCAGGAGAGCCTCGATGGCAGCGGCATGCGCGCACTCTGCGTCGAGTTGAGCCTCTGCCTCCCGGTCCTCCTTTAGTATCGCCAGGTTGAACCGTTGGTCCCCCTGCACCATGGGGGACCTGGACGCCGGCACGAAGTCGACGTCCATCGTCTCATACCCATCGGGGGCCTTCTGCACCGCGACCTCCGCCATGAACATTGGATCGGCTTCCTCCTCCTTGTAGCTTGGCTCCAGAGAACTCGGGGATTGGCCCACCGCAAAGTGAGCTTGGGAACGGAGGTCTATGGCGCCGAACGCCGCCACGATTTCTGCACGGTGCTCTGGCATCAACATCTTGTAGTACGTGATCTTGCGGCGCACCATAGCTTTCCGGCGAACTAGGGGACGCTTGATGCGGTCTAGGGGATCGAAAGGTGGGGGAATGGGCTGGAGAGGAGGTGTGGTTTTGGGGCAGTGGCTGGCGTAGGCCGAGCAGCGAAGGTTCTGGTGTGAAAAGTGGTTCCGGTGACGACCGGTCAATCGGTTTTGACTGTACATCGCTCTTGTCGCGTTCGTGTTGCACCCCGGCACGCTGGACCCTCCACGTCGCTCACTGAATGGAACGCGCTTCGTCTTGCGTTTTCGCTCGCTTGTGGGACCTAGTTGAGAGCAAACCGACGTCCCTCCCCCTCCCCCGCCCGCGTCATTTATACTACCACTCCCTCCGTTTTATGCGGAGTAAATAAAAACAGAGGGAGTATATTACGGATGAGGATCCCCTGACGTGGCCGAACCCATTGAGTAACTGACATGCGGGGCCTAGCAAGCATGGGGTCCAACCAGTAAGTGAACGAAAGGGAGGGTAAGGCAGGGATACCTACGTTAGAGGATCCACTTCCACTACTACTCCCTCCTTCCATCTACAGGGCCTAATGCATTTTTCGAGGCTAACTTTGACCAAATGTTAGAGTAATAATATATGACATGCAACTTACACAAAGCATATGTCAAATTCCTATGTGAAAGGAGCTTCCAATGATATAATTTTCACATTGTACATCTCATGTACTATTAATCTTGTCAATAGTCAATGGCGGTTTTGAAAAACGCATTAGAGCATGGTTAATAATAAAGCCAGCCGATGGCTATAAGGAACTGCCATGTCATCTATAGCAATCATCTATATGCACTCATACAGTAGTGTGGGCTATAAGGTTGGCTATTTCCCGCAAAAAAATATAAGGTTGGCTAGTACTTTTTTCCATCTCCTCTCTATCTCTTTCTTCATATTTATTGTATTTAACTAGGAATGCGTATGTAGCTAGGCTCTTGCATGAGAGCTCACTCCCCTTACTTTTTCACATCTCTCTCCTCCACATAGGCCCTATATAAATGGAAGGAGGGAGTACTATGAGCACTGCATACTCTACTACAGATGTTGTCAGTACTCCACTAGTACTATTGGACAGGGAGCTTAAAAAAGTTACTATTGGACTAGCTATATGTGGCGAAATCCTAGTAGGAAGAGCATGCGCGAGAACAAGCACATTCATGTGGTTGAATACAAATTGGAAACCATGTCCGTTTGAATACAAATCTAGGAGTACGTACGAATCTAACAATATTGATTGGGCGTTGTTCAATGTTGATACTTTTTTCTGTAAGTTTGATCAAAGTAGAGATACTTTGACTACACAGAAAACTTATATGTAAACTAGAAAGGATCAGAGGGAGTATATTGTACGTTCAAGAGCGAAACGAACATTGAATACCCTTTATATATGATTTGTGGATGCTATGATGACCAGTTCAAAATTTTGAATCCGCCTTAGGTATCACACATGCACCCACTCGTTCTCTCTCGATTTCATCTCAGGGTCCGGAGATCGATTGAAAGAGGACTAGGGTGGGTATAATACGTTCGTTTCGCTTATGAACATACAATACACTCCCTCTGATCCCCACAGACCCCCCCACCGGTCATTTCTATACCACTATATAGTGTGCGAATAGCTTCAAATATTGGTCATTGTATATGCCTATCCAACGGTCAAGAGAAGGCAAATCCGAGCATTATCATTCGTTGGATATAGTTTTCAACTCATAGGATTCTGCCACGTGGCCTTCTAATTGAACCCCCAACTCAACCATCTCATGTGTTCTAGAAGCATCTATTCACATGCTTATCTGATACTCAAATAAAAAGAGACTAGAACAATCTGGATTCTATAGAGGTAAGGACCAAGTTGGATCTTGTCCGATACGATTCTAGGAAAGATAATGCATATTCAAATGTATTTTCCCATGCTTTTTATATATATTTAAATGGCGTGCAAAGCACGTACAATTTACTAGTCTATCATAGAAACAGAGCAAACCTTTATCTCCTTACATGACACACAATTGATCTCTCAGCATCAATCGATCTTGTCAAGATGTGTCGGGGCATGAACCGAATGGGATGTCAAAACTAAGATGGGAAGCAACACGTAGTGGAGGCAAAGTGAAACTTTAAACAAACCGTTCGTTTGTATGCATGTCGGACAAATTACAACATTGGAAATACAAGCATGGTCTAGGCCCACATGCGAATTATACTCGGCAGAATGTTCAAATGAGGCATGCGGGAGCGACACGCTCATCGTCGCTTTACACGGTCAGTTTTAGTGTGCCGAGGGCGGCGTTAGCACTATGGCACGACCAGCAGATCAACACCCGGCTCGTCGAGGATGCACGGGGCGCCGAAGTGCGCGCGCGCCGCGCCGCGTCCGCGGAGTGCTGTAGTGCGGCCAACTGCATCCCCAGGACCTGAGACCATGCCGGGTCGTCTTGCTTTTTCAATGACATGTGGGGTTGCATGTGAGCAAAGGGCATCTTCAACGTTCCCACGATCGCAGCAGACTACCCTGGCACACTAAAAACCCTCGTCCCTCGCGCCGTCGCGTGGTGCATTCCCAGCCGGCGCCGGCGGCCCGCATTCATGCCATCCGTCCGTATGCCGTTGTTAAGATGCTCGGTGCCTGAGGAACCAACTCCGGTGACTTAATGACGCACCCGCACGCTTGGCCTCACCAGAATGCGCTACTTAAAGCGGCAACGCCTAGCTGACCTCCACACCATAGCGCATCGTCCTGCTACCTGGCATCACATCCACCATGACCGCGAGCGCGAACGCTCTGCGGGAGAGCTTGTCTTCGGGGATGAAGCTCGAGGTCGCCGCCCTCGCTCAAGTCGCCGCTCGCGACGCAATAGCGGCGTAGCCGGACGCGGACGCGACTGCACAAGCGATGCCCACGCTGGCGGCCGACGACGGGAGCACCGTCAGTCACGCGTCCTACTTGCCGCCGTCCAACATCCGACACCACCGAGGTCGGGGACTCCTTCGAGGATGAGTAGGGCATGGGAGGCGGCAGGGCATGGTGTGCCAACTGGCCGGTCCGTTTCCCGTGTTCTACTCTTCCTCACCAGAGACTGCACCTTCACTTCACGGGTCTTGAACCCCGCCCCCGTACATGGAGATCGCAGATGGAGGACGTCGGTCGCCGCCGTAGAATAGGTTTAGGGTCGGGTTTCTTTTATTTTTCTGTCCTATAAAAGTTAAAAATGTAATGAAAATGTGTCGTGTTTGCATTAATCTCGGCCGGTGTATATGAACTTTCACAATAATATAGTATATTGTAGGAGTAATAGCAAGATACCCGTGCATTGCACGGAACATCAAGATCTTGTGGGAGAAAAGGATGAATGAGGGAAGGCCTTATCTGCAAATGTGGAGAGGAGTGCGGGTAAATTTTCATAGTTTCCTTCCTATTCGATAGATATAGATCAGACGGCCTATGTTGCAGGATGGCAGGCACACCATCATCACCAACTCTGCTTTTTATTGAACCGAGACAAAGCTAACATGCGAAGTAAATAAACACATAGTCTACATACACAATTTATCTTAGGCACTCCAATAGTACGTCCACTACACATTCACACATTTCACATCTTTCTACATCTATGGGAACCTACAAAAGGGTTAACGTAAATTGCCTCTCTCTTTCCTCCCTGATTTTCATGGTGGTGGGCCCCTCCCTCCCCCCAATCTACAATCAACAGCTCACACGTTTCACATTACGTTAATTACGTAACTGGGATTACGTAGGTGTAGCATTACTCGTCCTAACAAACCCAACTAAGCCAACCTCCCAGCATATCGTGCGGGAAAAGACCCGACCGCGCCGTTTTAGTCGAGATTACCGGATTACTAGTAGTAGTATCGATGGATCGCGCGAAGCACCAAGTTTTTCTTTCTTTAGGGGCGAAGCACCTAGTTTAAAAGGAAAAAAAGGCGGTACACTCACTGCACCCCTGTTGCGGTCGCATTGCACCCCACACACGTTCGGTCCTGCACACGGCTCACACAAACGGAATGCGCTTTGGCTTGCCTCTTCACTGAAACGTGGGACTGCACTTGGAGAAACCGACCATGCGCCAAAGTCCCCCCGCCCACCGCGCGAAATCCCCCCCCCAAAATTCCCCCCAAATCTCAAATTCAACCGCCCTTCGGCCAACTAGCCAATAATATTCCCCAAACCCCCCTCCCCCCGTCCCCCTCCACTCCATTCGCTCCGCCAAAGCCGCCCTCCCCATCGCGCCGATACGTCGGCGCTGCGGTTCGTCGAGGGGACGCACGGCGATCCTCTCGTTCCCACAGGTCGCTCTCGTAGACCGCCGTCCTTGAGCCGCGCCGCCACCGCTGGCGATGTTCTTGTGGAGGCGCACGGCGGTCAGCGCCGCCACCGCTGGCGATGTTCGTGTGGAGACGCACGACGGTCAGCTTCTCCCACGGTACGCGCATTCTAGACTGAGGCCCTGTGCATGTTGGTGTAGCGCTGAATGTTAGCTGATAGACGTTGTTAATCTCACTGTTTGCCGAAGTAGTTTACAGTCAATATGCTCTACTTAAGAAGCTTCCTTGCCCTGTTCTACACTCAATCTGCTTAGCTGAGATGGCATGCCAAGCCCGATTAGTTGGTAAAATATCCTGCCATATATTTATTGTGACGTAGATTGCCATGGTCTAGTAGCCAACCTATTAGGTGAAATAGCTGTACACCGTTTTATACTCGATCTTTGTTGCTGCGATGGCCTTCGATAGTCTGAGGCTGTGTGCTTGGCCTCATTGACTGCTGAAACAGCCTGCCATAATTTAGCACTCAAATCTATTTGCTGAATTAGCTTTACATATATCTCATTACTTAGATCTGCTCGTCCAAATATCTTGCCATAGCTTTAGACATCGACCTAGGTATTTTTTCTGGACTTCATAAAAAAACATATATGTTTTTCCTGTAATATTTAGTAGAAGAACTAATTTGTATGTCTAATAGATGGACAGGACCTGGATAACTTCTGCTCGAAGATTCTCTGCTGCATATGTCGAGGGGGTCGAAAACTTCATGAACTTTATCAGAGCTGAGTACGGTGGTTCGAAATCAGATGTGCTCTGCCCGTGTAGCAGTTGTATGAATTCAGTTACAAGACCCCAATCAACTGTGCAAAATCATCTACACTTGTATGGGATGTCGGTCACATATACTAGGTGGGTTCATCATGGTGAAGCTGTGAACGTCAATGTTACTGACTACGTGGAAGCAGCAGATCACCATCTTGATCTACCTGATGCTCAGGTGGAAGAGGAGGAGGAGGTGGTGGTGGCGGAGCCAGTGAGTTTGACCAACATTGAAACAATGCTACGAAATGCTCGTGCATTTCGTGAACTTTCACCTGCAGAAGAAAAACGGTGGGCCCGCATGTTGGAACAATGCAACGTGGCTATCACCCCAGGAAATAAGCTGTTAGTATTCTCACCTATGGTCACCTTTCTTCAGGTGAAGACATCTGAGCGGATGACCAACAAATCATTCAATGCAATGTTGGCTGCTTTCCGCAAATCTTTCCCAGATGCGTCTGAGCTGCCACACACCTACAGTAAAATGAAGAATTTCCTTTGTGCAGTTGGAATTGGATATGATATGATCCATGTTTGTAAGAATAATTGTGTTCTGTTCCGAAAGGATTATGCCAACTTAAGTGAATGCCCAAAATGCAAATCATCAAGATGGAAAGATGGCGATGCTGTGAAGAGGATTCCTCATAATGTTCTGAGACATTTTCCAATTACACCAAGATTGCAGAGGTTGTTTCATGATGCTGAAACAAGAGAGGATGTACTGTGGCATTCTAGGAACCATGAGTACAGAGATCAGAATGTAATGAGCCATCCATCTCATGGTAGTGAGTGGCAAAGCTTCAATCAGAAACACAAAAAGTTTGCTGCTGACCCGAGAAACATTAGACTTGGCTTAGCTTCAGATGGATTTAACCCATTTGGCCACCAGAGCGCCACATATAGCATGTGGCCAGTGCTTGTTATCCCTTACAACATGCCTCCAAATGTCTGCACCAAAGAATCAAACTACATGATGGCCTTGCTCATCCCAGGTCCAAAAAGTCCTGGAAAGGATTTTGATTTATTCATGGATCCTCTTGTGGAGGAAGTTCAACAACTATGGAGGGGTGTTCTCACTCGAGACCTATATAGCAGCCCACCAGCTGATTTTTTTCTGCGTGCTGTTATAATTTGGTGCATCCATGATTATCCGGCTTTGGGCACTATGTCATGGCGAACGACACATGGTTACAATGCATGTGTTTGCTGTGACAGGAATCCGCTGTCATACACAATACTTAGCAAGATCTGTTACATTGGACACCGCTGTTTCCTTGCCAAGGACAAGTCGCGTCCTACAAAATACCGAAGACATGTGTTCAATGCAAAGCATGAAAACCATGATGTGCCAAAGAGGCTCAACACCGATGAGTTGCAAGTGGAATTAGAGAAGGTCAGGCATATTACACCAGGAAACCATCCTGGTTGTTAGAGTAGTCATTATGGTATACGACTTCTAGTCCAAGTCAGTTTTGTACCCCTACCCCAAGTCGGTTTGTACCCTGTTATATACTCTTGTATGCCGCACCAAATCATCAATAAGCAATAGTTTTATTCAGCTTTCATGGTATCAGATACCGGTCCCAGGGTTTAGGGTATGGCTCCGCCAACGCCACCGCCGCCGCCGCCGCCCGGCTACTTCGAGCGCCGGGCCGCACTCATCGCCAAGGCTGCCAACGCCGCAGCCGCTTCTCTCTCGGCCCTCACCATAGCTCCACAAAACTACCCTGCACCCATCCTCGCCGCACCAATATCTCTTGCTGACACAATCTCCGACGTCAGCCCCTACATCCCCATAGTTCTTGATCTCGCCGCCCACAACTACTACCATTGGAGGAATCTCTTCGATCTCCACCTCGGCCGCTGCAACCTGCGCTCGCATGTCGCCGCCAACTGTCTTCCCCGCCCCGACGATCCGCAATGGTTGAAAGACGATCTCGCGATCGTCCAGTGGTTCTACACCCGCATCACCACCGAGATCTTCAACATGCTCGATCACGACGGCGCCACCGCTGCCAACATCTGGCACTCCCTCCGTCAGCTCTTCCAAAGCAACACCGACGCTCGGAAAAACGCTCTCCACACCGAGCTTCGCAATATGGTGCAAGGAGACGCCCCGGTGAACCTGTTCTGCCAGCGCGTTAAGACCATTGGTGATGAGCTCCGCGAACTCGGCGATACAGTTAGTGACTCACAGCTAATCAATATTGTCGTCGTCGGCCTCAGCGAAGAATTTGACAAGCAAGCCTCATTCATGCCGATGATAAGCCCCCTCCTACCTTCGCTGAAGTTCGTTCCTTGCTACAACTCGCGGCGGAAACACAAGCTCGCAAGGACTCTCGCCCCAAGGTCTTTCATGCTGCGGCTCGTCCTCCTCTGTCGTCTACACCAGCGCCGCCTTCCAGGCCGGCTCCTGCCGCCGGGCCGTCCGCATCGTCATCTGTTCAACCGCCCCCAGGCTGGCGTCCTAGTCCGAACTACCGCGGCAAAAACCCTATCTATAGGCCACCGTCGACTCGTTCGGTTCCGCCTACGACATCACCAGCACCGAGTCCTGCACCACCCACCAGTGCTCCATCTGCGGTTGCATGGCGGCGTCCTCATGATCCTTGGACGGGGCTTGTTCAAGCATGGCCCATGCCCTGGTCCGCTCCGTCCACCCTCGGTGCTCCGCCGGCATACTCAGGTGCCTGGCAACCCGGCCTTCGGCCGCCTACTGGTGCTCCCGGGGTTATCAACCCCCGACAGCCGGCCAATGCCTATCACGCCGCCCCGACGTATGCTCCTTATGGTCATTACACCACCGACGGCGGCGCCTACTACACACCTCAGCCGGCCCTGCTCCCGATGCCACCCCCACCACAGCCGGCCAATGCCTACTACACTCCCCAGCCGGCCCTACTGCCTTCACCGTCGTATCCGCCGGCACTGCTTCCGACGCCACCCTCACCTGCGACGCCGAGCTGGGATCAAGCTACCTTTCTCCAAGCCATGAATAACTTTGCTGCACAAGGAAACTCAGGTACGGATTGGATCTTTGATTCAAGGGCCTCTAGTCATATGTCTGCATCTAGTAATTGGTTATCTTCTTCCACTAAATCTCCTTTCCCTTCCATTATCCTTGGAGATGGATCATCTATTCCTATATATTGTGTTGGTCAGGCTCAACTTCCCTCTTCCACCAAACCTCTTTTACTTTGCGATGTTCTAGTTGCACCCGCCCTCATTAAAAATCTTATCTCTGTTCGCCAATTTACTTGCGACAATCTAGTTTCGGCTGAATTTGACCCTTTTGGTTTATCTGTGAAGGATTACCTGACCAAGGCCGAGATCGCTCGCTTCAATAGCTCCGGTGATCTTTATTCTCTTAATGGAGTTCCTGCCGCCACCCCTCCAACATCCATGCTGGCCTCCGTCGATCTCTGGCATCGTCGCTTGGGCCATCCCAACCCCGTCGTCTTAGCTTCTATGCTTAGTGAATTTACCATACCATGTAATAGGGACTCTCATAATTATGTGTCTTGCGAGTCTTGTCAATTAGGCAAACATGTGCGTCTTCCCTTTAGTTCCTCTAGTTCTTGTAGCACTTATCCCTTTGAATTAATACATTGTGATTTATGGACCTCTCCCATTGCTAGTGTTTCGGGTTTTAAATACTACCTTGTTATCCTAGATGATTTCACCCACTTTGTCTGGACTTTTCCTCTACGCAACAAATCCGAGGTCCATTCTCTTTTCCTTAATTCTCAACGCTATGTGTCTGTTCACTTCTTCCTCCCAATTCGCTTTATCCAATGTGACAATGGTCGCGAGTTTGATAACATTAAAAATCGTACTTTCTTCTTACAACATGGCATCCTGCTTAGGTTCTCATGTCCCTACACATCCCCTCAAAATGGTAAAGCAGAACGCTCTCTTCGCACCCTCAATGATATAGTTCGCACTCTCCTCATTGAATCATCTATGCCTCCCAAGTTTTGGGCTGAAGCCCTACACATGGCCACCTTCCTTCTAAATATTCGACCTTCTAAAACTAAACCCAACACTACTCCCTATTATTCCCTCTTTCTTTCCCACCCCGACTACTCCGCGATTCGTGTTTTTGGCTGTCTCTGTTTTCCCAATGCCTACGCCACTTCTGCAAATAAATTGTCACCACGCTCTATCCCATGTGCTTTTCTCGGCTTCTCTGACGAGCACAAAGGCTATCGCTGTCTCGACCTTCACACCGGACACGTTCATGTCTCTCGTCATGTCACGTTTGCTGAGCACATTTTTCCTTTCTCACAACGCACTACTACACCATCCAACACCCCTAGCTCCGCAAACACCCCCTCTCCCCATCCTTTCCAACTATATACTCCCCTACCTGCCGAACACACCTTATCACCACCATCATTAACACCCACCATAGCCAATCCCAACCATACACTCACCCCACCCGAGACGTCCCCAACACCCCCGGCCCCTGCTCCCTCCCCAACACCCCCGGCCCCTACTCCCACTCCACCACCCAGCCCTGCTCCCACTCCACCACCCAGCCCTACTCCTTCGTCTGACTCTTCCGCTGCGCCAGACTCACCAGTACCCACCTTACCCCCTCGTGCTATTCCTACAGCAGCCCCGATTAATGATCATCGCATGCGTACTAGGGCCAAATCAGGATTTCATCAACCCCAAGACCGCCTAAACCTTCATACCTCCGTATCTCTCACTTCTCTTCCAAAGAATTACAAAACTGCTCTACTTGATCCCAATTGGGCCGCTGCCATGCAAGAAGAATATAATGCTTTACTTCAAAACAACACCTGGCAACTTGTTCCTCGTCCTCCCAATACAAATATTGTTTCTGGCAAATGGATTTTTCGCCAAAAGTTCCACTCCGATGGGAGCCTCTCACGATATAAAGCCAGGTGGGTTTGTCGTGGCTTTTCTCAGCAACAAGGAATTGATTACGAAGAAACCTTCTCTCCTGTTGTTAAACCTAGCACCATTCGCACCGTTCTTAGTGTTGCTGTCTCCTCTTCATGGCCCATTCACCAACTTGATGTTAAAAATGCTTTCCTCCATGGTTCCCTTCAAGAAACTGTCTACTGCCAGCAACCTCTGGGTTTTGAAAATCCATTCTTTCCAACTCATGTATGTCTTCTTCAGAAATCTCTCTACGGTCTTAAACAGGCCCCACGAGCTTGGTTTCAACGCTTCTCCTCCTTCATTCAAACAATAGGCTTCACTCCATCTCTCTCCGACACCTCTCTTTTTGTGTATCATCAAACTTCTGACACTGCCTATTTACTTCTCTATGTAGATGATATCATTCTTACCGCCTCCTCTCAAAAGTTCTTAGATCATATTGTCTCTCTTCTTAGATCTGAATTTTCTATGACTGACCTAGGACTCCTTCATCATTTCTTAGGCATTGCTGTTGTTCGAGATTCCTCCAGCCTTTTTCTTTCCCAACGCCAGTATATTCTTGATCTTCTTAATCGTGCTGGTATGCTTGACTGTCAATCATCTCGCACTCCTGTCGATACTAGTTTTAAACTTTCGGCTACCGGTGAACCCTTTTCCGATCCTACTCTCTATCGTAGCCTAACAGGTGCTCTCCAATATCTCACCATTACTCGTCCTGAAATCTCTTTTGCTGTTCAACAAGCATGTCTCTATATGCATGATCCCCGGGTTCCTCACTATAATCATGTTAAACGCATTCTTCGGTATTTAAAAGGAACTCTCAATCATGGTCTCCACCTCAATAATTCTTCTCCAAACTCGCTTACCGCATACTCTGATGCAGACTGGGCTGGTTGTCCTGACACTCGAAGGTCCACTTCCGGTTTTTGTGTTTTTCTTGGTAACAATCTGATTTCTTGGTCTTCGAAAAGACAGGTTACAGTCTCACGTTCGTCGGCCGAGGCTGAGTATCGCGTTGTGGCACATGCCGTTGCAGATACAATCTGGATTCGGCAGTTACTCTCCGAGCTACACAGGCCTATTGAGCAGGCCACTATTGTCTACTGTGACAACATATCAGCAGTCTACATGACCAGCAATCCAGTTCAACACCGACGCACAAAGCATATTGAGATTGATATTCATTTTGTTCGTGAAAAGGTTGCTCTTGGTCAGGTTCGGGTGCTTCATGTTCCCTCTACGGCTCAGTTTGTTGACATTTTCACCAAGGCACTGCCTACTAAGACGTTTCAAGATATCTATTTCAGTCTCAACGTCGTCGAGCCTGCCGTTGATACTGCGGGGGGATGTTAGAGTAGTCATTATGGTATACGACTTCTAGTCCAAGTCAGTTTTGTACCCCTACCCCAAGTCAGTTTGTACCCTGTTATATACTCTTGTATGCCACACCAAATCATCAATAGGCAACAGTTTTATTCAGCTTTCACTGGTAATGGTAGCGGGAATAGGAAGCGTGTCAGCGCAGAAGAGAGATTATTGTTTACCCACAGGTCCACTTTTTGGGACTTGGAGTATTGGAAAGATTTGGATCTGCGGCATAATCTTGATGTGATGCACATCGAGAAAAATATATGTGACAGCATTATCGGCACACTTCTTAATATTCAAGGCAAGACGAAACATACCTTAAAATCTAGGATTGATTTGACACACCTGGGTATCAGAAGGGATTTGCAGGTGCAAAATGAAGGTAAACCATGGGATATGGCACCAGCTGTGTACGTCTTGGACAAGGTAAAAAGAAAAGAATTCTGCGAGGTCCTGTCACATGTGAGATTCCCACATGGATTTGCTTCCAACCCTGAAAAGAGAGTCAGTGCAGATGGAAACAAGGTACAAGGGTTGAAATCTCATGAATGCCACGTCCTACTTCAAAGGGTTTTACCTGTTATCCTTAGAGGATTGGGCCGCCCTGACTTATACAGAGCAGTTGCAGAGTTGGGACAATTCTTCAGGGAACTTTGCAGTAGAAATATCAGGATAGATGCTTTGGAGCGTCTTAGAGACAAGACAGCAACTATCCTATGTGACCTTGAGAAGATATATCCTCCAGCCTTCTTTGATATGATGGTGCATTTGACTGTTCATCTACCTGATGAGGCACTACTTAGAGGTCCAGTACAGTATGGCTGGATGTACCCTATTGAAAGGCGGCTAGGCACTTTCAAGGGCTATGTTAGGAACAGAGCTAGACCTGAGGGTTCTATTGCAGAGGCCTACATTGCTATAGAAGCGTTGACATTCTGCTCAAAATACATTGAAACAGCTGATCAGCTTAGCAAACAGGTGGGTGAAGACAATCCCGGGCTCAATGTTTTCAATTATTCTATTCGAGTTATAGGGAAGAGTCGACAAGAGGACAAACCTAAAGATTTGGACAAAAAGGTTTGGTATGTGTTGAATAACTATCCCGAGATACTACCTTATATCAAGTAAGTGCTAAGTACATCAGCTTATACATCGTAATCTACTAAACTTGTAGCACATTCTTATATATTTAGATGTTTGACGCGATCACTATGTTGTGCAGCATCTACAAAAAGGAGTTACTGCCGCAAAATCCAAGAAACATTGACAAACTGGTTATGGCAGGATTTGCAAAATGGTTCAAGAGCCATGTAAGCTTTTGAATTGCACTGTCAGTTTTTTTAATATATTGAGTACATAAGATGATCAATTTGTCTATTTTCTAAACATAGGTTAAGAAGATGCGGGAGGATGGGCAGGCAGTTGATGATGCCCTTTACGCACTAGCGATGGGTCCTGATACTCGGGTAAGACATTATGAATCTTGCGTTGTTGGAGATGTGCGCTACAACACCCTTGCACGCGACGAAGGCAGGAAGACACAAAACAGTGCCATCATGAGCACGGATACGTACGACAGAGTGACAACTGAAATGTATGCTAACATAACAGACATTGTTCAGTTGTAGTATATCTCCAGATTCGAGGATCATTGGTGTGTGGTTCTGTTGTGCTGTCGTTGGTATAACCTGTTTTCCAGGATCGCAAAACCCAGAGCTGATGATTATTTCAAATCCATTAATGTCAAAGCGGCGTACCAGACCAACGAGCCTTTTATTTTGGCAAATCAAGCAACACATATATTTTTCTTGGAAGACACATTTGCACGCAGCGATGGCTGGAGAGTATTGCAAAGGTTTGAGCAGAGGAATTCGTTTAATGAAGTTGCACAACAAGATGATGCTTACACCGCTCCTGATGTACAAGATTCCACAGATGTTCCTAATATCTTTGAGAACCATCACATCAATGACGCTGGCGAAAAGATTGCCTGTCGTGCTGTGGACATACAAGAGTTGATCAAGAAGAGGCCAACGTTCGAGGACATTGAGGATGAAGAAGAAGATGACACTCTGGGGAATTACGATTCAGACTGATACACATGGCGAAGATGTTGATGCTGCTGCTGCGGATGATGATTAGATTGCTTTTGTCGTATTTGCCTGTCAGAAGACGTTTTTTTATCTACTATGTGAAATTGTGTTTGATATGACAACTGAAACCTGATGAACGTGTTGTTTAGTATTTTGCTGTGAGAACATCACTTGTTATGTATGTTGATTTGTGTTTGGTGATTGTATGACGAGTAAAACATGATGCCATTGTTGTTTAGTTATACTCATATTTGGCTGTGAAACTTGAATTTGATGACATAGTTTGCTGTTGGACTGCAATTTGCTTGACGTCTTCGAATGGGAACAAAGCTGACCCGACAGGGCCTCTGCTAATTTATTTATTTATTACCAAAAGGGCCTCTGCTATTTATTTATTTATGAGAAAAAGGGTATACCCCTCGATTTCCGTTAATAGAAAGCATTAGATGTTCACAACACTACGCCCAGCCTGCTACACAGGTTTCATTCATTACTAGTTTCAGCAAAGTGCTCATGTCATAGCCACTGAATACATCACGAGTGCTACATACACTGCAAATAAAGAGACAATCATCCTACAGAGCACATCGATTTTGCCCATTATCTTCACAAGCTCTTTCATCTCCTCATTGCTGTCAAGGCCGTTCAGCAACTGTTGCTTGGCCATGATCAGAGGAACTGCATCTTTAACCTTCTGCTCTGCATCTTCCTCTTCTTCCGTTCCTTGACTTACTTGTCCAACACCCCAACCTACTGGTATTGGGATTCCTCGGCTAACAAAATAATCAGCGTAGTTGCATTCCCCCACATCAGCAACTTCCCAGAAATACAAATCACATGAATCTTGCCTTTTCTGCACGAATCAAATTGGAAGATCATCAACCAAACTATTAAGAAAATCAGCAACTAAAGCAGCAGAACAACACTTAAACATATTATTACCCTATGATTCGGGCATTTGTAGAAGACTCGGCCAGGGTTGAGGATTGTGGTTGAGACGCGACGGATGACTGCGTGATTTGCAGCAGTGGCACCACACCAACGGCAGCGGGTTGCAATGAGCAACCAGCTGCAGTGCGTGTGCCGGCGGGGGTGTGATGACACCCACAGGCGATGGTACGGGTGGTGACTTGGCACTTATCTGGTTGTTGCCTGCTGAAGAGCAAGTGGACGAGCAGCCAGCGGACATGGTTGCTGCGGCCAGAGCTTCTGATGCTAGGTAGAGTAAGTAGAGAAGAGGAGAAGCGAACGTTGGCTATGTCAGTTTCATTACTTGCAGAGTAGCATAGCACCATATATAGTCATAGTCTAGGGTTGGATTCGAACTAGCTAGAGGAGCACGTCTCTCTTTTTTCTAAAACTCAACAACGTCTCTTTACTGGTACACTAGCTTGTTCTGTACGCCTTCTCAAGTCTTTGATTTTCTTTCTTTCTTTTTGCGAGGAACGAAGGAGGACAAAACTGAGAGTTCCTGGGGCTCGAACCCAAGGCCTCTCGGTTGAAAACCAAGGGTGCTAGTCACTTATGTGGCAAACGTTCCCTGGGAGGAGGATGGCAGACGAACGCATTTTCCTCACAGTTTTAGTTGTGACGCAAGATCGAACGGTCGCAGTTTCGAGAATGTTACCAGGCGAACGAGCCCAGTTTTTATTTTCTTCCTATATATAAAAAAGTATGCTACTTGGTGTCGGCTTAGTCAACAAACGATTGTGCCAACCTTGAACGTTGGATTGACATTCAACATTTGTCATGTTTCTTCAGTCTCTTCTTCCTCCAGTCGCCAAAGCCAAACCAGCGCCGGGGGGACCGCCTGCTCCCGCCTCCCACGGCTGGCTGTGCTGCCGCACACGCATCATGGCCACATCGCACCCTAAAACTCTGCGCATCTTCCCCGGCTCCTGTTCGTTCATGTCCGAGGCCTCACCATCGTCCTTCGCCTTGGTTCGCTCGCCGCGCCACCGCCCTCCATTGTTGTCAACATGGTCAACAACCGAGAGGAATAAGGAGATGACCGTGCATGGTGAGGATGACTGTAGGGACCCAGTAGTGCGCGAAGTAATTTTGTTTTTTCGGGACAGAGAACGGGAGAAAGGTATCAACTGGGTTGTGCGGGAGCTATGGCCCGTCTAGCCCAGGCTTTTATTTCATATGTTTATCACATGACCAGCCCAGTTTGTTTTTTTCCTTTCTGAAAATGGCTAGCCCAGCTATTTTGTTTTTTTGCAGAATAACCAACGTAGGCCTACTTGCTTTTCTACGCCCTGCTAGGCCAGAAATCTTTCAAGACGAGGAGGAATGCATTTTTCCCAGAGAATTGGGCTACAAGTAATAAGAAATGGGCTATAAGTAATAATAAATGGGCTGTAAAATGAAAAAAATACAGCGAACAGGCAATTAGTTCCAAAATACTTTTTTCTTTCGGATTTTGATATTTTAAATTTCATTGTTTTTGTGCGGGTAAAATTTCATTGGATTTAAATTAAGGTATGTTTAGTTTTTAAATTAATTTAAATATGACTAGAAATTTTGGGTTGTATGCTGTTTGGGACACATTTGGAGGCTGGCTTGTGGGTCTACTAGTTTGACGTGTACGAAGGGCTTTATCAACTTAGTCCACAAACGATTCTAGCAGCAGTGACCGTAGGATGTTAATCCAACGGCCGTGCTGCTTCTTCAATATCTGATCTTCTTGCTCCAGCCGCCCAAACCAGCGCCGGTGGTACTGCCTGCTCCCGCCTCTTGTGGCCGGCTGTGCTGCCACACAGGCCGCACCGCCCCACCCTACTCCATTGCTGGCCAGGCCATTCCTCTACTCACCCACACCTCCTGTTATTTTCCGGCGACGGCAGCTGGACCGGTAAACCCTCGTACTCCCACCGCATGGGCAACCACTGCCGAGTCTTCCCCGGCTCCGTGTCGTTCCCTTCCTTGGCCTCGCCGTTGTCCACCGCCCTGGTGCTCTCGGCGCGGCGTGGTCAATGTGGTCAACGAACGACATCCATCGAACATGGACTGTACGTGGAGAGGCTGACAGCTGGGTCCACGGCCGCACATAAGGAAATGCCTCCTTATTACACGCAAAATATTGATTCCTCCACCTGAAATCTGGGACCCACTAGAAGGGCCTCTGTATTTCGCGAAAAAAACATCCCCCCCGCTGACAGGTCAGACCCACCAGCTATATCTTCGCACGCAAGGAAGTGCCTCCTTATTACGCACAAAAAATGAATACTCCCCTGCTAGCTGGGACCAACCATAGTGGGAGGCTGACTTGTGGGCCTACTAAGATGACGGGGACGGAGGGCTTTGTCAACTTAGTCAATATGAACGATTCTAGCTCCAGTGACTATACGATGTCCATCCAACGGCCGTAGTGCTTCTTCAATCTCTCGTCTTCTTGCTCCAACCGCCCAAACAAGCGTCAGCCGTGCCGCCGGCCCCTGCCTCCCGTGTCCGGCTGTGCTGGCACCGCTGGCCATGCCATCCCTCTATACTCACCCACACCTCATGTTATTCTCCGGCAACGGCAACCTCACACCGCAGCCGAAGCAGTCAACCCACGTACTCCCCTCCGCGTGGGCATCCACTGGCGCGTCTTCCCCGGTTCCGCGTCGTCCCCTTCCTAGGCCTCGCCGTCGTCCACCGCCCTGGTGTGCTCGGCGCGGCATGGTCAATGTGGTCAATGAACGACTTCCATCAGAAGAGTACTGTACGTTGAGAGGCTGACAGCTGGGTCCACGGCTGCAGCAAGGTAGTGCCTCCTTATTACGCGGAAAATAATGATTCCTCCACCTGACAGTAGGGACCCACCGGACGGGCCACCGTATTTCATGAAAAAACATTACCCCCTGACTGCTGGGACCCACCAGCTATATCTTCGCACGCAAGGAAGTGCCTGACAGTCGGGACCCACCCGGTCAAAGTGTACGTAGCGTTGTCATTTTGGTCGCGAACATGTACATACAGACGATCGGTTTGTCTGCAGGCTGCAGCGATGAACCATTGCCTTGTAAGGAAGGGCACGTGTCGTAGTAGAGGCACACACGTAGCATGTACACGTACGTACAGCGGCCAGGGTGCAAGAATGTAAATACGGCCACGTACGTACATACGAGCAGGGTCTCGAATGCCTACTCGCACATACGTACGGCCAGGGCTTGTGTACATGGCTGGCTCAGAACGGAGAAACTGCGTCGTCATCGTGTTCATGGGGAGGCAACGGAATGCGTCGTGTTCATCGGGAGGCAACGGAACGCATGCTGTTCATCGGGAGGCAACCGGCTTGGACGGAACAGCCGATGGAAACGAGGCCTGGCGTACAGCAGAACGGAGGAAACGGCCTTGTGTTCGACCAGCCACGGTCAAAACGGGATCCTGTTCATCGGGAGGGGTCTGGCGTACCGCAAAGCAGAGGAAACAGACCTCCTATGGTCGAAACGGGGTCCTGTTGATCGGGAGGGGTGTGGCGTACCGTAAAACGGAGGGAACGGACTTGTGTTGGAGCGCTACGGTTGAAACGGGGGTCCTGTTCATCGGGAGGGGTTTGGTGTACCGCAAAACGGGACTCCACGGGATACTGTTCATCTCCACCGTCGACCTCCTCCAGCCTCCACGGGCTATTGTTCATCCACCGTCGACCTCCTCCAGCCTCCACCTGCGACTGTTCATCCACGGGCTCCTGTTCATCCAGCCTCCACCGGCTACTGTTCAACCAGCCCTCTCCACGGGGTCCTGTTCAACCACCCCTCGACGGGGTACTGTTCATCCAGCCCTCCACCGGCTACTGTTCAACCAGCCCTCCACCGGCTACTATTCAACCAGCCCTCCACGGGGTCCTGTTCATCCAGTCCTCCACAGGGTCCTGTTCATCCACCGGCTCGATCAATCGGGGTACTATTCATCCAGCGGCAACGGCCTCTACTACCACGGGTTCCTGTTCATCCAACCCCCATCGGAAGCTATTCATCCAAACCCCCCAACAATGCTCACTGTTCATCCAGAGGCAGCATCGATCGGCTTCAGTTAGCAGCAGTAGCGAAGGAATCACTCCGGTTCAGTTAACAGCAAGGGATCGATCGATCGCTCGGGTTCAGTAATGAGTAGCCTGCAGTGCAATCGCTCAGGTTCAGTTAGAGCCCAATGCCTCGCTCGGGTTCAGTTAGAGCGCAACGCCTCGCACACACGCACGTACGTACGAGAGAAACGCGCATCGCTCGGCCCACGACGACCCACCGTAACCGGGAACTCCCCCGATAGTTTCCTCGCCCTCGCTTCTACCACGGTTTTCTCCGTCATGGACGGCCCAAAGAATGTCAGGCAGTTGTGTCTCGGCCCGCCCAGGACGAAAAGCCCATTTTCTGTCATAGAAGTAGGACCCCACCACATCTATGATGATACCGGGTTTTGTCACAATTATCGTCATAGAAGTGTCATAAGCATCACAGAAAAAAAATCGTTCGGCCCAAAATGTCACGGATGTGTCTTTTTTTGTAGTGTCTTCCGTTGCTATCTGAAGCTTGCTAATAACTGTCGGGGAAATCAGAATCAACCCAGCCCCGCTGTCCACCAACATTTTTGTGACCTTGAGGTTGCGAATTGTTGGAGAGACCAACAATGGCAAACATCCTACCACAGTGATACGGTTAGGGTTATCCTCTTCGTCAAAGATGATGGGCGTGCGGGACCATTTGAGCGGCTTCAGGGCCTCTGGTGCTGGCTCCACAGCATTGAATTCTCGTGCCCATCGCTTGAGCTGGCGGTGAGAGGTGTGTAGAGATGCACCCCCGTCAATGCATAGGGCGTCAGTGGCCTTCTAAAACTCTTGCTCACTGGTTTCCTCTTCATCCCCTCCATCACTCTCATTATCACAGACTTCCTTCTCTCGACCTCTAGCAGGTTTTCCTTGGTTCCGAAAGGGTTTTCCAGGGCGATTTACTTCAACGCCTCGGCCCTTACCGCCAGGAACATTCTGACCCTTTTCCTTGTCACGCTTCTCATACTCTGCCCTCTGTCTCTTAACAAGCTGCTCAACCTGATAACACTCTTGAAGGTCATGGCCTTTGGTCCGATGAATCATGCAGTACGGCCCGTCACCTTTCTCGGCCTTCTCGGCAGCCGCGGCATCCCAGCAGTCAGCACACACGGTAGCTTCCTTCCCCGGGGTCTCAGCCTTGGCCTTCTTGCCGGTACTAAGTGTACCCGATCCTTCAACAGTCGTCACTGCCTTGTCCTTCCGCTTCTTACTACGCTTCTTGTTCTTCTTCTGACTGGTTCATTCATCATCATCCTATATTCGGTCACACTTATCCATTCGATCTGGGCAACTTCCTTCCCTCCTCCATTTGATCACACTTATCCACTAAGGTGTAGAGCTCCTTCACAGTCTTGGGCAACCGCAAGTTCATCTTTGAACGAATCCGGCGGTTGCGCACATCGGACTGGAAGGCAGCTATCACAGCTGCCGGATGGATATTTGGGATGTTTCTATGAAATTTGCTGAATCTCTGTAAATACTTACGGAGGGTTTCTCCCTCCTTCTGTTGGAGAAGCTGCAGGTCACTGGGTCGCCCTGGTTCTTAATGGCCACCGGTGAAGGCGCCAATGAACTCATGGCACATGCCAGCCCATGATGAAATGGAGTTCTCCGGCAGGTGCATCAGCCAAGACCTCACATTGGACATGAGAGCCAAAGGGGAGTAGTTGGCAAACACCTTCTCATCTCTTCCCCTGGCAGCCTGAACAGCAATGGTGTAGATGCTCAGGAACTCTGCCGGGTTCAGCCTCCCGCCGTACTTCTCAGGTATCTCTGTCTTGAACGTGCGAACGGATGACCAAAGGACTTGCCACAGCTCACGAGTAAAGGTAGGGCAGCTGACTTCAAAAGGTAGGCACCCGCCAATACCGAGAGTGGGCTCGTCGACGTCGGGGCCGTCGCACCCAAAGGTTCGGCGGGGCTCGTCGTGGCGTTGCTCGACAATGACGTGCGTATCTCCCCTCCGCCTATCCTTCGGGGCTCGCCGTCGGCCTGGACGCGCTCGAGGGTCAGAAGAGGACATCGAGACATCGTCAGGGTCTTGACTCTGCTGCACTCGTGCTGGCAGCTATGGCGGGGACTGCACCGTTGGGGTGGCCCCTCCAGTGCGGCTAGTAGCATGAGCCATTGTTGTCACTTGGGGAGGCCGTGGCGGGCTAGCTCGCTGCGAGCCCCCAGCTTCGGCGAAACCGAGCAGACTTTGGATGGAGGCTCGCCATTCGCCCATCTGCTCGGCCGCTGGCGGAAACCTTAGCAGCACCTGAGCCCGCACCATGGCCTCCGAGGCTATGCTTGGCATGGGTGATGAAGAAGTAGATCACACCGTCGCTTGGCTCCTGACGGTGCCACAGACGGTTGCGTCGTGCCCCCGATGCTGCTGGTCGGCCACCTGAATGGCAGGGTGGTGCGGGGAAGGCGCTTGTGGGCCAGCGGCTCCATCGGGCGCAACAACTTTGTCGACCCGTCCCAGGGGAGGCGCACACACCGCGGTCGTTCTGTATTGGGGGCGGCCGGAGGGCGACGATCTGCCCTAGTCTGAGCGCCGTTGTTGCGGCTGTGCCCGTCGGCGGGAGGAGGGGGCGTAGACGAAGTAACCCCCACACACGTACCTTGTGGAGCGTGGCCGTCGGGGCGTTGTTGATGCGGCTCTCCTCCGATGTGTCCTGCCCCCGTGTCAGTCACGGGGGAAGTGGTGATGGAGCCGCCTGCACCGACCACGTCCCCAACAGCGAGCCGCTTGCACCGACCACGTCCCTAACAGCGTCCACATCCTCGCACGCCTCCACACCCCCCGCAGCGTTATAGGCCGCGGGCGGCGGAGCCTTCGAGGTGGATGGATGAGCTGGAGCACCAGTTTTCTTCTTGGGCGACATGATCAATGGCGTCGTCGAAGATGAAGACGGTGATGAAGATGACGCGCTGCACGCGCCTTCAGGTTTGCGCAAGCAATTCCCCTACCTGGCATGCCAAACATGTCATGGGAAACCACGGCCACCTATGGGACAGGAGGGCCCCCTGCTGGTTCGGCAGGGGAAGGTGGCGTTGCACAAAGAGCAGACGAGCATGGGGTAGCACGACAGAGATCACACAGGCAGTTTTACCCAGGTTCGGGCTGCCGCGAGGCGTAAAACCCTACTCCTGCTTTGGTGGATTGATGGTGGAAAGGTGGTGGTGGAGCATAGTACACTTGCCAGGCAAGGCCGGCCGTGGCTACGCGCGTATGGGGGTGTGAGTTATCCAACCTTCTCACCCTTTCTACGGTTGCCAGGGGCATCCTTTTATAGGTTAAGGGGTCACCACAATGGCAAAGTAGTCATTATGCACTGATAAGATAGCCAACAGTGCTATCATATCTAACTCTGTAGGCTGACAGGGCGCATTAAATGCACCGCTCAACGTCACGTCGTTGGTTGCCCGACAAGCCTTGGCGGGCTGTCCTGCCAGCTACACGCCTGCTCGCTTGACACGTTGCAGGACGGGTGTCATCTGTAGGCATTCCCTGTAGAGAGAGGCCGCCATGTGGAGAATGGCCGCCACTTACTCACTTTGCGGCTTGACACCGCACTGATTGACAACGTGGGCCGTGGTGTAGTTGGTGAGGTGGTTTTGCCTCCGTGAGTCCCGGCAGGTTCTGCCGAGATGTTTCGGATGCCTTCTTCTAGGGGTGCCCCCGTCCTTGTCAAGCTCGCCTGCCCGACAAGGGAAGCTTTTCTCCTGGTGGTATCTTGCTTCTCCGGCTTGACTTTGGTCCTCTTGATCTGCACGCTGGTCCTTCGGTGCTCTTGGTCTCTTGTACTCTGACTTAGGTTGGAGCCTCAATCTTGTTCTCGTGCCTGTGCACAGTCTGGGAACAGACCCAGGGTTTCTTGCACCAACATGGTGCCATGGTATGGCCTCACCATGCCCTGGTAAAAAATTGAGAAGGTCTGGCTTATGTTGTCATGCACGCCCTTCATAAATTGAACCATCACTGGGGAAGTTCCATGGTTTCGAGAGGGAAATCCCCAAGATTGAAGGGGAATCCAAATTTCCTTCGTTCTTTGTCCTTGAGTTTTTTCTACGATGAACATGCACCCTGCAAATCGCTGTGTTCAAATTTGGCACTTTCCCGAGCTCATTTACCATATTTAGGGGATTATGTGCATTTTCTAGGCATTTAGCACGGATAAATCCAATCCAGCTATAGCTGCATGGGTGTGGTGAGAGGAACGTGGATTGCCGTTCGATCGCGGCGCATCCTACGGTGCACACGCATGATGCGCGTGGCTGGGGTTCCGGCCAATCAATATGCAACACACAGTAGACTCAGCGCACACTATTTTCGGAGGCGACGGAGATGAACCGTGTGCGATAATAAATGAGAAAGATTGTAAGGGAAGCCAAATTTCCTTCGTCGTTTGTTGTTGAGCTCTCAAAAACCACCGCACTGTACGGCTGTCTGGCTAGTCAGTCCCAGAGCTCTCTCCAAGCATCGTTCATGGCACCGCGGTGCACAGTAACTGGTAAGGAAGCGATGGCATCCCGTCGCGCCGAGTTCCTCACTGCCCACGACCGCACACATGGTAAAGAAGAGATGGCATTCCGCCGCGCCAAGTTAATCGCTGCCCATTACCGCACAAGTACATGGGCGGACTTTGATGCTGCCATGGCCGAATGGGCGGTGGATCTAGGGGCGGCCAAAACCGCACAGAAGGAGCGGAAAAGGCAGAAAGCAGTCAAGAAAAGAGAGTTCCGCCATCGCAAGAAAGAAGAGGCCGCACACCTGCTGAGGAGAGCTTGGTGGAGATCGAAGCACGGTGGGCTGCCACCGACAAGGCCGGAAAGGAAAACGACGGCATCTGGCTAGCATGCCCTGATGCCAGCATGTGAGAAGTAGTTAGTGCGTGTGTCACCCGTAAGTTTGTATAATTAATTATGAGCATCTACCAGTACTACATACATACTTGTCTTAGAGCAAATTACCAGTAGTACTTTAAGTTGGTACTATCTATTATTAACGTACAATGTCGGTAAGCGCATCCTTTGAGGGCATTTAGCATTGATTAGCATGTGTTCACTGAAGTTTTATAGCCGCACCCCGGCCCTAAATAGTCCCGAAACGTCCGCCCGCAGCCACCGGAAGCCATCGGAGACTAGAGCTGGCCGCAGCTGGTTTTTAGTGCCACCTCGCCGCACAATTTGGCCGCACACCGGCTTAAATAGCCGCACCGGTGGATGGTAGCAAGCCTCTCTCTTGTTGCATAGGATCAATTCTGGCTATACGAGCGAGGCAAGTTGACACTTGATTGCATTTCATAAACCGATGATTGTTTATCGTGTGTCACCTTTGCCTTGTTCATGTACATTGAATAATCCTGCTACAATGAAAGAGAATTTTAAATTAGGTGCGGCTGGAGATGCTGATAGATATAAGAATTTTTAGAAGATCACAAAACACACGGTTTCTATGGCGTACCTATGTGCGTTTTTTGCGTTAATGATCCATACGTCAGTTACTTGTGCGGTGTTTCCTAATAAAGCAAGCGTACCATTGACCGAAAAAATCAACTACATGTGTACATCTTTTTGGAGACAGGATCTGCCAATTTCCTCTTTTCTCGCACACGAGTATTTTACGCGCTTCGTCTGTGTTGTGTGTTTCCCCCGACCAAGTTTCAAATTTCGCAGCGAATTTTTCATTAGATGCGCGATTTCAGAATTTATTCCTTCCACCGCATCCTCGCCAATCAAATTTTTGCAGTATTTCCCCCACGCCGCCCCCTCCCGGCAGCTCAAACCGCCGCCGCCGCAACCACAACTTCAACCAGATCTACATTATGCCCGAGTAACATCAATCCAATCAGGTAACCCATCGATCTCTATCACGGCCCCGACCTGATTGCTTAAATGGCGCCTGCGAAACATCCTCAGGCTTCCAAATCCCCACCGCCCCTACCTCCAGAGCATCACCGCGCAAGCCCAACCACATATCACATGGAGGTCGAGGAGCCGATGGCGGTCGATGGCACGATGGCCGTTGTGCATGTTGACCTGGAGGAACACATCGCCTCCGCCGCCGACTTGGTGCAGGATCTAGCCCAGATTAAGTGCCCTAGCGACTACCGTCGAGGACTTACCAAGTATGATCTGACCAGCTCAATCTTACCAATACCACTTGCAATGTTATGTTTTGTACAGTTGATGTATTAAGCATGTTCATGCCTTGTTTATTTCAGTACTGCACACTGTGTGATGTTCAAGTATTAACTGTCCAGCTCAATTTCACCAATACCAGCAACAAACTTACAATACATGACTCAGGATGTTTTTAAGCCTATTGTAATTAACAGTTGTATCCATTTTTTAACCTCTCCCTTTGCTACTGTGCTACTCTCCGCGATGAAGATATCACTAGAGATGCTGCCCATTTCCTATTTTTGGTGGATGCTAACCCTGTTGTAGTAAACATGCCTTTCCATGTAATTACGCGGGGCCATAACGGGTGTGCTATTGTTTCCATCGAGATTAGCTGCATCCCATGTCTTATAGTATTTTACATCATTTGTGCAATTGCAGTTTAACTTCTAACATTTACTGGTTGCCTGTAGGTACACATGTCAGCGGTACTGATCCACGCTTCGACCTAGAGGAACACCTCGCCTCCGCCGCTGCTAACTTTGGGCGGGCTCTGACCAAGATGAAGTGCCCCAACAACTACCTCTCAGGACTTACCAAGTATGAACTCACCAGTTTAATCTTACCAATACCAGTTGCAATGGCTATGTTTTGTACGGTTGATGTATTAAGCATGTTGTAGTAAACATGCCTAACACGTCTTAGCTATTTTCCCTACCTTTTTATAGACAACTGGGCCATTCTCTGCTTTGGCAGCACCTGCCTTGCAATGTTGAACTCTGCCAATTGCATTTTTATTAGTACTAGTTTTAAGGGTTATACTAGGTTGCCTGTATTTAAACGTGCCTTGTTATTTTCAGTACTGCACACTGTGTGATGTTCAAGTATGAACTGTCCATCTCAATTTCACCAATAGCAGCTACGAACTTACAAAACATGACTTAGGATGATTTTAAACCTGCTGCAATTAACAGTTGTATCCATTTGTAATATGTCCCTTTACTACCATGCTACTCTCTGCGATGAAGATATCACTAGAGATGCTGCCCATTTGCTAAGCTTAGTGGATGCTAACCCTGTTGTAGTTAACATGCCTTTCCATGTACTTATGAGGGCCATAACGGGCGATGCTATTGTTTGCCGTCGAGGTTAGCTGCATCCCATGTCTTACAGTATTTTACATCATTTGTGCAATTGTAGTTTGGCTTCTAACATTTACTTGCTTCTTGTAGGTACACATGTCAGCGGCACTGATCCACGCTTCGACCCGGAGGAACACCTTGCCTTTGCTGCGGCCGACTTGGGGCAGGCTCTTGTCCATATGAAGTGCCCCAGCAACCACCCCTCAGGACTTACCAAGTATGAACTGACCAGTTGAATCTTACCAGTACCACTTGCAATGGTCATGTTTTGTGCGGTTCATGTATTAAGCATGTCGTAATAAACACGCCTAACCCATCTTATCTATTATCCCTACCTTTTTATAGACAACAGGGCCATTCTCTGCTCTAGCAGCACCTGCCTTGCGATGTTTAACTCTGTCATTTCATTTCTATCAGTACTAGTTTCAATGCCTATACTAGGTTGTCTAATGTAGTAAACAATTCTATCCAATTTTTAATCCGTCCCTTTGCTACCGTGCTACTCTTTCGCAATGGACACTACAGATGCTACCGTTTTATTACCATTTGCTATTTTTGGTGGATGTTAACCCTATTGTAGTTAACATTGCCTTTCCATGTACTTACACAAGGCTACAATGGGCGATGTTGTTGTTTTCCGTCGAGGTTAGTTGCATCCCATGTCTTATACACCATATGTTCCTAAATATAAGTATTTTTAGAGATTCCAATATAGACTACATACGGAGCAAAATGAGCGAATCTAGACTCTAATCTAAACTATGTCTATATACATCTGTATGTAGTTCATATTGAGATCTCTAAAAATACTTGTACTTAGGAACAGAGGTAGTTGTATTTTACATCATTTGTGCAATCTCAGTTTAGCTTCCAACATTTACTGGTTGCTTGTAGGTACATATATGAGCGGTACTGATCCATGCTTCGGTCCCTTTTGTATATGGGGCAATGAGATATTCATGAACAAGCGTCAAGTGAGGAAACTAAGAAAGATGGTTAGGCGAAAGAGACGGGTGATGGGAATTAAGCTCTTTATTTTCACTTTGTCCAAGACAATAATGAACTTTAGGATTGTAAGTGCATCTAGTGCCCCTTAGTGATTTTTGTGTATTGAAGACTTATAGGTTAAGGGACTAATGTGTTTGTGAGTGTACACAGGTCTATAAGTCTATGAGGAGTTTGCTAATTACATAGAAAGTCGACCCCTAAAAATGAATGTCTTCAACTGAAGACTTTGGATTTCTGAAGAATTTCTGAAGACTTTGAAGATGAAGAAATTGGTGTGACCATGAAGACTTGATATTCATGCAAGGAACATGAAGCGTGAAGACTTTTGTTTTTGTAGTTTCATTTTCTCTTTCTTGAGTCATAGGAAACACCGTACTGTTAAAGGGGTTCGAGGAAAAACTAAGGAAAAGTTTCCAAGTGATGCTCACCTCAAAATCCTACACCTACCAATCCCTTCGAGTGAAGCCATTGGAAATCTCATACAGTTCAGTCAATTTCTTTAGTAACAGAGGCGAAGTTCTTCTGGTCTCTGAGGAATTTGTTCTGACTGAGAAGTTAGGAATTCGCTAGTGCGGATTGCCTACAAGTGAGGAACATGATAGCCCTGAGGAATTTGAACCTCAAATTTCCGACCATTGCTGTGCTATACGCCAGCTATCCCAAAATATCTTATCAACCTAACGGTCATATCATTGAAGGGCATTTATGTCTTATCATGTCGGGCTGCTCCCTAGGCTATAAATAGCCGCCCCCTACAACCACTAGCTGGTTGGCTGCTCCGAGAGAAACTGACACTTGTCATTGAGAGCATCCCATCCTTCGAGGACTTTGAGCGAAAATCATCAAGTTAGGAAAACCCAAACCCAAACACCTACAAACCCAAAGTGATTGAGCATGACTGAAGAAATTTTTCCTATGTGGATCCGGCGCTTGTTTTCTTTGAAGACTGTGCATCTTCCAGACGGTTAGGCGTCATGGTCTAGAGCATCCAAGAGAAAATTGTGGATCGCCGAGTGACCGAGTTTGTGAAGGTTTGGAAGTCACCTGAAGACTTACCACAAGTGATTGGGCGAGGTCTATGTGACCTTAGCTCAAGGAGAATACAGTGAGGACTGTGTGTTCTCAGGTTTAAATACCTAGCCACTCCAACCAGACGTACAACTGTCACAGCAGTTGGAACTGGTATACCAAATCATTGTCTTCACCGAGCTAACTGGTTCCATTTCCTCATTACTATGTTGTGTGCTTGTTCATATATATTTGAAGACTTTGACTGAAGACTTTCTCAATTTGCTCAGTTCAATTTCTTCAGTCTGTTTGTCTTCCTCCTATTTATCTTGTGCTTACGCTTTCTGTACTCTGTGTTTGTTTTCATTTCATCATGATGACTGTGCTTATGTTATGTCTTCAACTGAGTACTTATTCCACTGCAAGTAGTTCTTTGCTTAGGAATTTCCTCACCTTGAAATTCTTCAGTGAAGAATTCATAAAAATCGCCTATTCACCCCCCTCTAGTCGACTTAACGCACTTTCAATTGGTATTAGAGCAAGGTACTCCCTTGTTCTGTGTGATTTTGGTTTAACCGCCTGGATTTTTAGTTATGTCGACCGCAGGTATGACCAAGGTCTCTGTTGGGTGTCCAACCTTCGATGCGATGGACTACCCCTACCGAAAGAATAAGATGCGCATGCATCTTGAGGCAATTGATAACGATCTCTGGCATGTTGTGGAAAATGGTGTCCCCTCTGTGTCACTCCTACCATCAATGCTGCTGACATGAAGAGATTCAAGCAACTCGACTCTCAAGCGAAGAACATCATATGTGGCCATCAGAGCAAAGGGCATTATGGAAGAGTGAGTACTTTGCAGACAGCAAAGCTTATCTAGGATAGGTTGTCCAAGGTCAATGAAGGAGTCTCAACACAGCGTGACTCTCGAGTTGACATTCTTCGCAATATCTTCAACCGCTTCAAAAGACTTGACAATGAAAATGTTCAGCAAACCTTCAATTGCCTCACTGACATCTCAAATGAGCTTCAAGCACTTGGTGCCACTGACATCACCGACCATGAGGTGGTGAAGAAATTGCTAAGATCGCTTGATTCCTCATTTGATACCCTGGCTTTGATGATACAAGAACGTGGAGACTATAAGTCACTTGATCCCGCTGATATCCTTGAGAGGCTAAACACTCATGAGTTCCAGCTTGCTGAGAAGAGAGATCTCTATGGACCGAGCTATGGCAGATCACGTGCTCTGAAGGCCAAGGCAGTGTCTGAATCTGAAGGTGAAGATTCTGGTAGCAGCCTTGGTGATCCTGAAGAACTGGGCGAGGAGCTACCAATGCTCGTGAAGAAATTCCAGAATTTCTCAAGACGTGGTCGCTTTGGAAAATCCTCAAGAAGTGATGATTCCTCATCCCGTGACTACAAGAAGAGACTGTGTCACAAATGCAAGAAACCCGGTCACTACATTCAAGATTGTCCTCAGTGGGAAAAGGAATCAAAGAAGAAGAAATACAAGGATTACAGTTCCGACGACTCAAAGAAGAAGAAGAAATCTTCAAAGTCCTCATCATCAAAATCCTCAAAGACTTCATATCACAAGAAGAGTATCTCCAAGAAGGCTCGGGCATTCATTGGTAAGGAAATGGACTCTGAGGCTGAATCTGAGGAAATTGAGGAAGAGGAGGCATCTGAGGAGTCAGAATCTGGCGTGGCGAGCCTAGCCCTCGCTACTGCGTTCGTCAGCAAGTCCATCTTCAAATCTGAGGAAAATGGCTTCCACAACAAGACTGATGATGATGATGACTACGCTCCCACCTATTGCTTCATGGCAAAGGGTGCAAAGGTACTCAAATACCCCTCCTCTGAATCAAGTGAGGATGAATCTGATGAAAACCTCAAGCCTAGCTACTCTAAACTTGCTAAGATTGCTGTAAAACAACAAAAGGCTTTTGAAAAGGTTCAAAACATGCTAGACAAGAGCGATGATATGTTGGGTGAAGAAATGGATCGCACCAAACTTTGACTGAAAATCTTCAGAGACTTCAGTCCAAGTTTGACCATCTTCAGAGTCATCATAACACTCTCTTATCTGATCATGAGAAGCTTTCTTATGAATTTCTTCAAAGAAAGCAAGATCTTGATAAGCTAAGGGTGAGTTATGAGGATCTTCAGAAGGAGCGTGATTCATTACTTGCTCAACGAATTAGCGCTGCTCAGGAAGAATTCATTCCTCCATGTTTGAAGTGCATTGAACGTGAATCTGCTAATTCTTCACCTGAAAGTTCAAATGCTTCTATTGCTGAAAATTCTTCACATGTCTCTGCTATCACTAATTCCTCATCTAAGGATATTTCTAGTATCACTGATAATGCAGGGCTGAAGGAATTGTATATGACATGCATGTACAAAAGCCTCAATGGTCATCAGGCTCTTTGTGATGTGCTTAAAAAGCAGATCCTCAACAGGAACCCTAGGAAAGAGGGTATTGCCTTTGAGAGGAAACTCAATACTGATGGAACATACTGGAAGCCTGAGCAGTACCCCAAAACCTCATGGGTTGCTGCAAAGGGACCTCCAGTAGGTCCATCTACTCTATCTGGCTTTACATGTGAATTTCCTCATTCTTCTGATTAGTCATTTGACTCCAACTATAAGCTGTTCAAAAATCAGAATGGTGAAGTATTTGCTAGATATGTTGGCACTAACTGTAGGAACGGTTCCCCTATGAAGAAAATCTGGGTTCCCAAAAGGTGCGTTGAAAGTCTTCAGGTGAATGTCATCATGACACCACCTGTGAAGAACATGAACCCCAGATCCAATTCTTCATATGGACCAAATTCTTCATATGGATCCAAGTCCTCATACGGACCAAATTCCTCACGTGGATGAAATTCCTCAAAAGGATCAAAGTCCTCATATGAACATCATCGTGCTAACACTTCTGTTTCGCAGGGAAGAACCAAGGGCTATGAATATGTGCATTATTCTTCAAACCATTATGTTCATAAGTCCTCGAAGAATTTCTCTGCTTATTCATATGCTTACCCTAACTCCTCTTTTGTGAAACAAAGTGGACTGGCTTCTATGCCACCTTTCTCTTATGGAGCTCGCAGAATGATGAACTCTTTGCCACCCCTCCAGATGTGGGCGGTGAAGAAAAAGAACTAATCTCTTATGCAGGGTCAGGTCTCCAGACGAACTTAAACGTCTGAAGAATTTGCTGGAGACCTGAATTTGCTTGGAAGGACGCAAGCTAATCATGAAGAAATGAATTTTCATTTCTCACGTCCTCCTACTGCTTTATCTGTTCTCTTGCTTGATGAAATTGATCTGATGAATTTGATATCATATTCTTCACTGATGAAGTATATGAGTTCATAAGCTGCACTAATTCATCTACAGGATGATCAACCCAAAGACATTGAGTGGGTCCTCGATAGTGGATGTACAAATCACATGACTGGTGACAAGAATCTATTGATGGATGCTCCCTTATCTCCATCTCATCTGAAGCATATCACCTACGCTGACAAAGGAAAAAGCAAGGTATTGGGTCTAGGTAAGGTTGCGATCTCAAAGGATCGACGCATGGACAAAGTCATGCTTGTCGAGTCCTTAGGATTCAACCTCATGCCAGTCTCAATGCTTTGTGATCTTCATATGGTTGTTATCTTTGGCAAGTATCATTGTGTTGTGATCATGGAAGCTGACCATTCCAAAGTCTTCGAAGGCTTTAGGAGAGGAGATCTGTATATTGTTGATTTCTCTACAGGACCAGAGCCTGCGATATGTCTACTTGCAAAAGCTTTAGAAGGCTGGCTATGGCATCGACAACTCGGTCATGCTGGCATGAGGAACTTGCACACGCTCGCGAAAAAGAAGCACGTCATTGGCATTGAGATTGTCAAATTCCTCAAGGATCACCTATGCGGTGCTTGTGAAGCTGGAAAGATGACCAAGGCCAAGCATCCCACAAAGACTATCATGACTACACTCGTCCATTTGAATTTCTTCACATGGATCTCTTTGGTCCTAATCACTATTTTGCATTCACTAATGAAGCATCTCTATATGGCTTTGTTATTGTTGATGATTACTCTCGTTACACATGGGTACATATCGTCACTTACAAATGTGAAGTGCAAGAAGTCTTCAAACGATTTTCCTCGAGGGCTTCAACCAACTTTGGTGTGAAGATCAAGCACATCAGAGGTGACAATGGAACTGAGTTCAAGAACACTTGTCTTGATGAACTTGGTATTACTCATGAATTATCGGCTCCTTATACTCCTCAGCAAAATGGCATCGTGGAGCGCAAGAACAGGACTCTTGTTGAGATGGCTCGCACTATGCTTGATGAATACAAGATGCCTCATCATTTCTGGATTGAGGCAATTGATACTGCATGCCACATCATCAACCGGGTATATCTTCACAAATTCTTCAAGAAGACTGCCTATGAACTCCTCACTTACAAGAAACCCAATGTGAGTTATTTCAAAGTCTTCAGTGCTGAATGTTGGATTAGAGATCCTCATCACAATTCTAAATTTGCACCGAAAGCACATGAAGGTTTTATGCTTGGTTATGGAAAGGACTCGCACACCTACAGAGTCTTCAACAATGTTCACCACAAAGTTGTTGAAACTGTAGATGTGCGGTTCGATGAAACTAATGGCTCGCAAAGAGAGCACCTACCTCATGTGCTAGATGAACAATCACCTGAGGAAACCATCAAGTTCAAGGCTACTGGGGATGCCATTCCTACCGAAGAATCTGCTGAAGAAGTCATTCCAGACTGTGAAGAACATCATGCTGGTGCACCTGAGGAAAATGGCTCTGAAGAAAATGCTGATCCAGTTCCTCGTCGCCAACCTGCTCACACTCGCGTTGCAAATGAAGTGCAGATTGAGAAAATCATCAGCGACATCAATGCACCAGGTCCTCTCACACGCTCAAAAGCTTCACATTTGTCTAACTTTTGTGGGCACTTTGCTTTCGTCTCTATCACAGAGCCCACTAAGGTAGATGAAGCATTTCTGGAGCCTGAGTGGATTCAAGCTATGCAAGAGGAATTGCATCAATCCGAGCTCAACAATGTCTGGGAACTTGTCAAGCGACCAGACCCTCACAAGCACAATATCATCGACACAAAGTGGATCTACCGCAACAAGCAAGATGAAAATGGCCTTGTGGTGAGGAATAAGGCACGACTTGTAGCTCAAGGCTACACACAGGTTCAAGGAATTGATTTCGATGAAACTTTTGCACCTATTGCTAGACTTGAGGCTATTCGCATATTACTTGCCTATGTTAACCATCATAATATCATCTTATATTAAATGGATGTGAAAAGTGCATTCCTCAATGGTAAGCTTGAGGAAGAAGTATATGTTGCTCAAACCCCAGGTTTTGAAGATCCAAAGCATCCTGACAAAGTCTTCAGACTCAATAAGGCCCTCTATGGCCTCAAGCAGGCCCCTCGGTCGTGGTATGATACTTTGAAGGAATTCCTCATGAAGAAAGGCTTCAAACCCGGTTCACTTGATCCAACTCTTTTCACCAAAACTTATGATGATGAACTATTCGTGTGTCAAATATATGTTGATGATATCATCTTTGGTTGTACTGACCAACGTTACAGTGATGAATTTTGCCTATATGATGAGTGAAGAATATCAAATGTCTATGATGGGAGAATTGAAATTCTTCTTAGGTCTTCAGATACGTCAACAACGCAACGACATCTTCATATCTCAGGAGAAATACCTCAAGGATGTATTGAGGAAATTCGGCATGCAAGATTGCAAAGGCGTCAAAATTCCTATGCCCACAAATGGCCATCTTAGCACTGATGAAAATGGTATTGACTTCGATCAAAAGGTATACCGCTCCATGATTGGCTCTTTATTGTATTTATGTGCATCTAGGCCAGATATTATGCTTAGTGTTTGCATGTGTGCCCGCTTTCAAGGTACAACGAAGGAATCATACCATAAGGCTGTGAAGCATATTCTTCGATATCTAGCTCACACTCCAACACTTGGATTATGGTATCCCAAGGGCTCGGCTTTTGATCTCATTGGATATTTTGACTCTGACTATGCTGGTGATCATGTGGACCGCAAGTCAACATCAGGCACATGTCATTTCCTTGGACGTTCCTTGGTCTGTTGGTCCTCGAAGAAACAGAACTACGTATCACTTTCTATTGCTGAAGCTGAGTACATTGCTGCTGGTTCGTGCTGTGCTCAATTACTATGGATGAAGCAAACCCTCAAGGACTACGGCATCAATGTGAAGAATGTGCCACTCTACTGTGACAATGAGAGTGCCATCAAGATTGCACATAACCTAGTTCAGCACTCGAAGACAAAGCACATTCAGATTCGTCATCATTTTCTTTGTGATCATGTGTTGAAGGGTGACATCTCCATCGAGCACGTGAAGACTGAAGAACAACTAGCCGGTATATTCACAAAGCCCTTGGATGAGAAGAGATTTAGCAAATTGCGGTGTGAGCTAAATATCTTAGAATCTTCAAATGTCCTTTAAAAAGGACACACATCCTAACACTTATGTAAAATTGATGACTTAGATGTGCAACACACGAAGTAACGTTTTTCTTCAATCAATGAAGACAAACATTCTAAGTGTGAAGAAATTAACGAAGAATTTGATTCTCAGAGCCCTACGACAATTGTACACGGCGTCTGAAATCAGCATTCTTATACGGTGGGTTACGCCACCAAAAAAAGATGAAAATCTTCAATTTGAGTTTTTCTTCAGTTTTGAAATTCCTCGGTTGTTCATTTTCTTCAACTTTGCAATGTCTTCACTCTTTCCGTAGTTGTTCTTCATTGACTATATATATATACATATGAGTTTATGTCCTCTACAACATTCACTTATTGCTATTTCTTCAAGTTGCTTTTTCTGCTAAGTGAATGTGATCGGACCCTTCCCCCTCTATGCTAAACTCAACCTAGTCTGTTCACAAATTCTTCATGTGCGTTTTATTTGAAACTCGTTCAAAATCTTCACTGTGTCCTTGTCAGCTGAGAATTTGTGAACGAAATGTTAAAATATTCTAATCTGAATTTTTGGCTGTTGCCGCTCAAACCGTTCCACATTCCCCAATATGATTATCCTATTCGCCCACAATCTCACACGATTGTGACACCCCAAAATTTTGGCCTTAATTTTTTTATTAAAATATTGCCAGGAAATAAAACTTTTCCAATTGTCAAGTTTTACCTTTTGGGATTTCTGGATTTATGCCCCTAGTGGGAAAAACCTTCAAAGGTATTGTTGGACTTGATTTCTCTCTTCAATAAAACAATTATTTATTCAGTGGATTCAAATGTTGCAAGATTTATTTTTCTCAAAACTCTGCTCTTATAAAATGATTTCCTTTGCATTTGGAGCCTATTTGCACTACAACCTCTTGACAAATGCTCCTAAAAATTTCACCAAAATTTGGGGATGTCATGTGATGGTTCCACATCACCTTCATGCAGAAATACCTCTTGGCCAGTGGAGATTTTGAGCCTTTCACCAACTTTTCCAATCTGGTCCAGTAGGCACTTTTGCACTGCAACCCTTACAAATATTCTTCTAAAAATTCTTCCAAGTGTTTGAAGATGTCAATGGATACATACAATTCATCTTCAAGCAAAAACCCAATGATGTTCTTTGGAAATTTGAATGGATCAACCTCTTTTACATTCTGGTCCAACTTGATGATTTACACTGCAACCATACTTTTCCTTGCTCTAGTAACCCTAAGCTTTTTCCCTACTTGTAGCCCTCCCTACCAGACTCTTAAGTCCAGGAGATTGGGCTCATTGGGGATTTTGAAGTGCATGTTCTAAACCCCTTTTCTTTCTGCCCAAAACTGGTGTTTTGCAAAACTTGCACTATCAACTTTCTGTCTTTGCCAAACTAACCTTGCCATCATCTCCTGCACCTAGAGAGACACTGATCTAGAGATTGTGGCCACTCCAAGAGTTGCCTAAGTGCATCTGGCATTCTGTCAAACACCTGGTGTGCACAACCACTTTTGGCAAGCTTTCTGGTTTGCACTGTGGACTTGAACCCCTGACCTTTCCTCCTTGTCCACTCAGTGTCTTGCTTCGCCTACCTTCATCCTGTGCAGTGCCAGCTCCACCCTCAAGCTCTAGAGCGCGCTGGCATTTCGTCGACCAGGCGCCGTGCGTGCTCTGGGCGCGCCCAGAGCGCACGTTTTGCACGCGCGCGCACTACGCCGACACGCCGCACTACCGCACGCGACGCGACCCGACCCTGGCTCCCTCTGCATCGCTGAGCCACGCACTAGTCGCCCCCTGCTCCACGATCTCTCTGGCGCCCTGCTGCGCCGCTGGCCGCGCCCTTGGCGGCACGCCGGCGTCGGCAGTGGCCTCTGAAATGTTTCGCGCCGCCCAAGCCACCAGCGCACGACAGCTGCCTCAGAGCACAGGCCGTGCTTATCCTCCCACTCGTCGGAACGCGTTCGTCGCCGCCAAGATGCCCTGCAACTACAGCAACGGCTGTCGCCGGCGATCCTATCCTCTGCCACCGCGGGAACCTGCCTCGAGCGCTATATAAAGGGTCCCCGAGCCCCTCCGAGCACTCACGTGACATCGGACACTCCTCGTAGAGCTTCCCGCGTAGTGAATCGACCTGTAGTGGCCGTCCCCCCCCCCAACTCCGGCCAGCTCGGCCGCCGCCAAGCTCCGGCGCGATTCGTCGCCGCCGGCCACCCTTTCGCCAATCCAACGCCACCAGTAGCTTCGTCTAGTCCATGCGGAGCTGCCCAGCTACCCAAGCTCGATCGGAGACCACCGGAGCACAAAAAGCACTTCACCACCGTAGACTTCACCCGCCGCGGAGCTCGCCGCCGGCGATTCCCTCCAACTCCGACGACCCTTCAACCACCCAAAGGACCGCCTCGGTCTAGCCGTTCCATCCCCGCACTTGGATGCCCATGAGGTGCAGCCGTTCGTCGACGGCGATCGCCGGAGCCCCGCCACCGTTCGGGCGCGGAGAAAGGAAGGAGAGGGAGACCAGTCAAACCTGACTAGTGGGCCCTCTGGACCCACTGTCAGTGACCCGCGCAGCCGCCCTCTCTCTGTTTAAGTGGAGGCGCAAAGCCCCGCGTACGTTTCTCTGCTGCGAAAGCGTATTGCTGCTGAAGCGTTTTCCTTTTTTCTGGTTTTATTTAAAAACAGAGTTGACCAAACTTTGACTGGCTATAACTTTTAAAATAAAACTCCAAATGAGTTGATTCTTTTTCCTACCTCTCTCAAATTTCGTCTAGTTTATTTTAAGATTTATTTCAAAAATATTTGAGGCAACTTTTTGTACTGTGTTTGAAATATTTGTATTTGTGTATTTTGCAAAATAGGATTTTTTGGAGGGAAAGGAAAGCTTCAAATAAGTGCATCCTTTGCATACTTTTGAAGGCAAGCATTTCTGAACTCTGGCATAATATTCTGTTGTGGTGTTTGGATGTGATTACAACACCTTTTGACTTGGAGTGTGTGATAGTTTATGTACCGATATAGTCTCGTGCATAAGGGCACTTTGGAGTTGTTTTGTGGTCAGCAGGTGGATACACTAGTGATTTGGGTCATCCTCGTGAGCTTCTCTTGCACACCGGTAGGAAGCCGGGGGAGTCGTGGTCTTGGGTAGACACGAGCTCGTCCCTAATCCCTCGTCGAGACGAGTATGCCCGGCATAGCTTGGTGAGGCTCGAGGAGTGGTGCTTTATTTCACTAGTGATAATTTTGTTGGTGGATGCTTGGACCACCTGAGTCGGTTGTAGACCGAGTATGGATCAATAGCTTCCTTTTTGTTGGTACCACCACTTGTTCCTGCAGGGGACAGGGTATGGTTCAGTAGGTTGTCAACCCCTTTCCAAAGCACACACCGTACAGAGAGGCCGTGATGAAGGTCCCCTGGCCACGGATTAAAGCCTGTCATTCGGTCCGGGGGCATGGGTGTTTCCGGTTGGAGCCGAGGGGGGTTGCTCCCCTAGATTGCGCGCGGTATAAATTTTGTGATCCCATGCTACTCGAGGTTGTAGCCTCCCCACTTAGAGTTTTGCTTGGCAGGTGTCGTGGGTGATTCCAGACACTGGTGAGTTAAGCTGGTGTCTGCAGGTCAGGCGTGTTTTCGATCAAAAGACCGTAGACGGAATTAGTCCAGAGGGACTAAGTAAACCCGTTACTCGTGGAAATGGTTCTCCCTCTGCAGAGGATATATCCTGTTGGATAGTCATGTTCTTGAGTGAAAACCACAGTCTGAGTTGAGTCTCGGTAACGGTATTCGGATGGAGAACGATTCGACTAGAACTCTGTAACGGTATTCGGATGGAGAACGATTCGACTAGAACTCTGTAACGGTATTCGGATGGAGATACGACCTGACTAAATTATCGGTTTTCGGATGGAGAAACGACTGTACTAAATTTTGTTTATGCCTATGACACGTATGGAATGTGATCTGTATTATATTTTGGACTAACCATTTATATTATGTATGTTATTGAGTATCCCTGGGACGGTCCTACCTCCTGGGGATCCACTGTAATTATTTTCCTTATAAGCCCTTTATGCGGTGTCGCTCAGACGCCCGACTGCGGCATTATTTTTATTCCTGCATTTTCCGCTCGAGGAGTCATTCAGACACTCGTTGGGCACCAGTATGATTATTTCTGCATTTTCCGCTCGAGGAGTCATTCAGACACTCGTTTGGCACCAGTATGATTATTTCTGCATTTTCCGCTCGAGGAGTCATTCAGACACTCGTTTGGCACCAGTATGATTATTTCTGCATTTTCCGCTCGAGGAGTCATTCAGACACTCATTTGGCACCAGTATGATTATTTCTGCATTTTCCGCTCGAGGAGTCATTCAGACACTCGTTTGGCACCAGTATGATTATTTCTGCATTTTCCGCTCGAGGAGTCATTCAGACACTCGTTTGGCACCAGTATGATTATTTCTGCATTTTCCGCTCGAGGAGTCATTCAGACACTCGTTTGGCACCCAGTATTTCAGCTTGGTATATTTTAACCATATGTGTGCATCATGACCTTTCATATATTTCGTGGCAAATTGTGTTTTATCTAGTTTAGCTCGGAGCATGTGTGAATTTTTATACCCGTGTTCCTAATGTTTGCGAGTACATTCAAACGTACTCACTGGCTTGTCCCTGGCTATTGTCTTGGCCAGATTTCTCGCTCGGAGATGAGCCACGCGGTGGCAACCTCGGAGCTTGCGCGTCGATGTTTGCAGCCTCGCGAAGATAGGAGTTATCCTGGTCAGCTGTTCTTGTGGGAAATGGAGTCCCATAGACGCAGATGTACCCAACCGCTTCCGCCCTCAACCATTAGAAACCAATTGTTGTACTCCTAGGCCTAAATGGTCTTGTACTACATATTTTTGTGCTTGCTTGGATATTCTTGTATCAGGTTGATGTCTCATCAGCTAACAGTAACCCTGGGGCTGGTGAGCACACAGGCCGTTTTTCTGGGAATTTATATCCCGAAAATCCGGTCGTGACAGACTTGGTATCAGAGCCAGGCTGACCATTGGCTAATCCTATCTTAGCCAGGTCAATAAACTTAGGTTAACCAAACCATCAGACCTTGGCCTAACCCCCGGTCAAGCTTCCCGCGTAAGGTAGCCCCATAGTGACCCGACACCCTTTTCGGCGGACGGTGCCCGACCTATCAGCCTAGCCCGTCGCTCACGCGCCAGTGACCGGCACCCAACCCGTCTCTATCGCCAGCGTGCGGAGGAAGACTCCGTCCCCTTTTCCTATAAAAAGAGCACGCTAGCCTCGGCACAGCACAGCCTCTTTCCCCCAAACCCAGCCACGATGCCTGGCCCCATTGTTCACAACGAGACCACAGCAACCAACCTTGGAGGTTTTGTGACCGTGCTCGCAAACCTCACCCGCCGTGCCTACGCGTTAGAAGAGCCTCCTGAGTATGTTGTGTACCAGGGACCCATGTACGGTGAGAGCCGTCAGTACTGGGCCACTGTGCACATCTACGGTAGGGGTCTGTCGCCAGAACGCCCCTACTGGTTCACTGGAAGGACAACTTCCTTTGAGCCACAAGCCATCCAACTGGCAGCCCGCGAAGCTATAGTTCAACTCCGGCACCTGTCGCCCAGAGTTAACTGTCGCTCATTCTACTACTACCCCAGTCGTGAAGGGTATGATAGGCCGCCCCAAGTTGCCGACGGAGACCACGAGACGGATCCTGCACTGCTACATCTGGTGCGCTATGTAAGCGCACTAGAGCAACTGTTCGATCAGGTCACTCTCGATCTGATCGCAGCTCGTGGAGAGCTGGTTCGACGAGCCCCGGCAAGGAGAGGAGCGGAGCCCGACACCGACAACCCAGTCGTGCTGTTCGGACAACCGATCGATCCCTTGAGGCCTGCGCCAGCCATCAACCAGAACACTTTGGTGACCCCAGAAGCGCTTCGCCGCCTTTTGGAAACCCATTCCAACGGGATTTGGGCCAACAACCCCCGGGATGGTCATCACCATCTCCTCGACCCCGCAGCACCTCAGCCTCAGCCAGCAAATCCTGACGGTGAGAACCGTGGAGAAGCATCGGCGTCCGCAAGACCAACCCACTTAGACATTAACGAAGTAGACTAAGTCGCTCAAATGTTGTATCGAGCCTTAGTTTTCTCCGCTTTGTGATGTGTGGCCTTGTGTCTCTTTTGTTGCATGCTGTCTGTTTAAGTGCTCTTGTTTTGGAGTAGTGGCTATGCATGTGTACGTTGGCGTACGGTCGCATCTTTGTGTTTCGGGCGCAGCTACCTAGACCAACCCCGTCAACACCCACAGTAATGCGTCACCTTTGGGTGATATGTATATCTGTGGCCTTGACCCGAGTACAGGATCGTCAGCCAGTCACCTTTTACCCCGGTAGATATCCCAGCCCCGGTGCTATATAAAGGCCACTCCGTGACCTTGCCGAGCACCCCTCACCTTTGCGCGCAGCACCCACAGCCGCCCCTTGCCATGTCGACCCCCAGCATTTATCTGAGAACCCCAGACGCAACCCCGGGTAGCTTTGTCAAATTATTGTGGGACTTTACCTGCAGTACTATGAGCGCCACCCGTCCACCCCAGTACGAGTTGCTCAAATCGAGGATCACTCCATCCACCTCGAAATATTGGGCAGTGGTGCACATCCCTCCCGCCTACCCAAACCAAGACCCAACGGAAGTCTCCTTCGTGGGGAAATCCATGCCGACTCCGCAGATGGCCATAGAAGCTGCTGCGTACGAGGCGCTCACCCGCCTTCGATTCGCAGTGCCCTATGCCAGTGAGCGAGGGTACTACTATTTTCCGAGCCGTGCAGCGCCCGGAGAAGTTGCATCTTTTCCCGGTGGGCGCATTGAGAGAGACCCAGTACTGGCCAACCTTGCCCAGTACGTCATTGCCCAGGAGCGTTTAACTCAGCGAGTAATGGGTTATCTCCAGAGCCTCGCTGATTTAAATCCTCGGATAGCTATTGGCAGACCACTGAGGCCTGACCAAGAGGGCGCATTCATCGACTGGTTAACCCGCTTCCACCGATAGAAGAGGAGTGTGCCCCGGTGCCAGAAGCGTTTTCTCAGGACCCTGTCGCTTTACCCTTTTCTTTGTAAACGCCTCCGATGTATTTATTATCCCAGTACTTGTATTTACGTGTTGCAACATGTCCGTAACATCTTTATGCAACGGATCCATTTTTCTTCCTGTTTTGTGAGCAGTGTTGCTGCTGTTAGTTCTGTATTAAATTATTTCTTCCCTCGCAACATGTTTTTTCGAGAAGATCTCTTTTTCCCGAGTTATTGCTGCGTATGTACGCATTTTTTTTCCGACATAGATCTTTATTCGCGCATCATCGTTACAGCAAACTCTCAGCCACCACTCGACCATGAGCACTGTTACAAATCTCTGAGCGCCTTTTTGCGCCTATCTAACCACACTCGAGGACACCACAGTCTCAGTGAGAGAAACTTGTGAGTGTTCATTCGAGCGCAAGCTGCCCCGGCACTCCGACAACAGTCAGCCCCGATGCCGCGTCTAATCCACTTGATCGCCGCCACCGCGAAGAGCTAACACTCGAGCAGCAGCATCACGACGATCGTCCAGGATCATCGCGCACAGGACCACGGAGAACCCCAGCAGCACCGCCAAGCCCCCACACACCAGGACCACATACCAGTCCGGCATTGCCTCCGCCATTAGAGCCTCGACTCGAGCTCCTGCCAGCAGCTATGGAGAAGAAGGAAGGAGGAGTAGGAGCGAGGCCGGGTGTGAGGAAGAAGAGAGGAGCACCGCGACCGTTTTATAGCGCGAGATCGGTGTACGGTGGGCGAGGTCCACCAGCGCCACCCGTCGCTCGGCCGCCGGTGTTCGGAGGCGAGTCCGCGAGCATTGCCGACAGCGCCCTGGCCCGCGAGGTGAGTGCACGCTGCACCAGCAGCTAGCACGCCGCGCACTACCGCGGTACGGCCTCGATGCCCTACGAGCTAGGCATCACCGGTGGAGGAAGCGCGGGAGAGCACGCGAGAGAGAGAGAGAGCCAGAGGAAGGAGAAGAGGCCGACAGTGGGCCCTGGGCCCACCTGTCAGCCAGAGAGAGCACTGTGCTCTCGGGTGCGACCAGCGTATATTAGTAATTTAGAATTATTCTAAATTACTGTATCCCCGTAGAATGTCTCGTTTTCCCCAACCGTGGATTTTTCCACGCTACGCCAGTGTACCACACTGTGGTTTTACACCACTTATTGCCCTCTCACTGTAACCTTTTTGTTTTTGTGCATTTGCAGGATTTTCCTTGTCAAAGACAAATTTATTACAAAACAATTCTTGTTCAAAACAACTTTTAACAAATCTCGAGGACGAGATTTTTTTAAGAGGGGTAGTGTTGTGACACCCCAAAATTTTGGCCTTAATTTTTTATATTAAAATATTGCCAGGAAATAAAACTTTTCCAATTGTCAAGTTTTACCTTTTGGGATTTCTGGATTTATGCCCCTAGTGGGAAAAACCTTCAAAGGTATTGTTGGACTTGATTTCTCTCTTCAATAAAACAATTATTTATTCAGTGGATTCAAATGTTGCAAGATTTATTTTTCTCAAAACTCTGCTCTTATAAAATGATTTCCTTTGCATTTGGAGCCTATTTGCACTACAACCTCTTGACAAATGCTCCTAAAAATTTCACCAAAATTTGGGGATGTCATGTGATGGTTCCACATCACCTTCATGCAGAAATAACTCTTGGCCAGTGGAGATTTTGAGCCTTTCACCAACTTTTCCAATCTGGTCCAGTAGGCACTTTTGCACTGCAACCCTTTCAAATATTCTTCTAAAAATTCTTCCAAGTGTTTGAAGATGTCAATGGATACATACAATTCATCTTCAAGCAAAAACCCAATGATGTTCTTTGGAAATTTGAATGGATCAACCTCTTTTACATTCTGGTCCAACTTGATGATTTACACTGCAACCATACTTTTCCTTGCTCTAGTAACCCTAAGATTTTTCCCTACTTGTAGCCCTCCCTACCAGACTCTTAAGTCCAGGAGATTGGGCTCATTGGGGATTTTGAAGTGCATGTTCTAAACCCCTTTTCTTTCTGCCCAAAACTGGTGTTTTGCAAAACTTGCACTATCAACTTTCTGTCTTTGCCAAACTAACCTTGCCATCATCTCCTGCACCTAGAGAGACACTGATCTGGAGATTGTGGCCACTCCAAGAGTTGCCTAAGTGCATCTGGCATTCTGTCAAACACCTGGTGTGCACAACCACTTTTGGCAAGCTTTCTGGTTTGCACTGTGGACTTGAACCCCTGACCTTTCCTCCTTGTCCACTCAGTGTCTTGCTTCGCCTACCTTCATCCTGTGCAGTGCCAGCTCCACCCTCAAGCTCTAGAGCGCGCTGGCATTTCGTCGACCAGGCGCCGTGCGTGCTCTGGGCGCGCCCAGAGCGCACGTTTTGCACGCGCGCGCACTACGCCGACACGCCGCACTACCGCACGCGACGCGACCCGACCCTGGCTCCCTCTGCATCGCTGAGCCACGCACTAGTCGCCCCCTGCTCCACGATCTCTCTGGCACCCTGCTGCGCCGCTGGCCGCGCCCTTGGCGGCACGCCGGCGTCGGCAGTGGCCTCTGCCATGTTCGGCGCCGCCCAAGCCACTAGCGCACGACAGCTGCCTCAGAGCACATGCCGTGCTTATCCTCCCACTCGTCGGAACGCGTTCATCGCCGCCAAGATGCCCTGCAACTACAGCAACGGCTGTCGCCGGCGATCCTATCCTCTGCCACCGCGGGAACCTGCCTCGAGCGCTATATAAAGGGTCCCCGAGCCCCTCCGAGCACTCACGTGACATCGGACACTCCTCGTAGAGCTTCCCGCGCGGCCGCCGCCAAGCTCCAGCGCGGTTCGTCGCCGCCGGCCACCCTTTCGCCAATCCAACGCCACCAGTAGCTTCGTCTAGTCCATGCGGAGCTGCCCAGCTACCCAAGCTCGATCGGAGACCACCGGAGCACAAAAAGCACTTCACAACCGTAGACTTCACCCGCCGCGGAGCTCGCCGCCGGCGATTCCCTCCAACTCCGACGACCCTTCAACCACCCAAAGGACCGCCTCGGTCTAGCCGTTCCATCCCCGCACTTGGATGCCCATGAGGTGCATCCGTTCGTCGACGGCGATCGCCGGAGCCCAGCCACCGTTCGGGCGCGGAGAAAGGAAGGAGAGGGAGACCAGTCAAACCTGACTAGTGGGCCCTCTGGACCCACTGTCAGTGACCCGCGCAGCTGCACTCTCTCTGTTTAAGTGGAGGCACAAAGCCCCGCGTACGTTTCTCTGCTGCGAAAGCGTATTGCTGCTGAAGCGTTTTCCTTTTTTCTGGTTTTATTTAAAAACAGAGTTGACCAAACTTTGACTGGCTATAACTTTTAAAATAAAACTCCAAATGAGTTGATTCTTTTTCCTACCTCTCTCAAATTTCGTCTAGTTTATTTTAAGATTTATTTCAAAAATATTTGAGGCAACTTTTTGTACTGTGTTTGAAATATTTGTATTTGTGTATTTTGCAAAATAGGATTTTTTGGAGGGAATGGAAAGCTTCAAATAAGTGCATCCTTTGCATACTTTTGAAGGCAAGCATTTCTGAACTCTGGCATAATATTCTGTTGTGGTGTTTGGATGTGATTACAACACCTTTTGACTTGGAGTGTGTGATAGTTTATGTACTGATATAGTCTCGTGCATAAGGGCACTTTGGAGTTGTTTTGTGGTCAGCAGGTGGATACACTAGTGATTTGGGTCATCCTCGTGAGCTTCTCTTGCACACCGGTAGGAAGCCGGGAGAGTCGTGGTCTTGGGTAGACACGAGCTCGTCCCTAATCCCTCGTCGAGACGAGTATGCCCGGCATAGCTTGGTGAGGCTCGAGGAGTGGTGCTTTATTTCACTAGTGATAATTTTGTTGGTGGATGCTTGGACCACCTGAGTCGGTTGTAGACCGAGTATGGATCAATAGCTTCCTTTTTGTTGGTACCACCACTTGTTCCTGCAGGGGACAGGGTATGGTTCAGTAGGTTGTCAACCCCTTTCCAAAGCACACACCGTACAGAGAGGCCGTGATGAAGGTCCCGTGGCCACAGATTAAAGCCTGTCATTCGGTCCGGGGGCATGGGTGTTTCCGGTTGGAGCCGAGGGGGGTTGCTCCCCTAGATTGCGCGCGGTATAAATTTTGTGATCCCATGCTACTCGAGGTTGTAGCCTCCCCACTTAGAGTTTTGCTTGGCAGGTGTCGTGGGTGATTCCAGACACTGGTGAGTTAAGCTGGTGTCTGCAGGTCAGGCGTGTTTTCGATCAAAAGACCGTAGACGGAATTAGTCCAGAGGGACTAAGTAAACCCGTTACTCGTGGAAATGGTACTCCCTCTGCAGAGGATATATCCTGTTGGATAGTCATGTTCTTGAGTGAAAACCACAGTCTGAGTTGAGTCTCGGTAACGGTATTCGGATGGAGAACGATTCGACTAGAACTCTATAACGGTATTCGGATGGAGAACGATTCGACTAGAACTCTGTAACGGTATTCGGATGGAGATACGACCTGACTAAATTATCGGTTTTCGGATGGAGAAACGACTGTACTAAATTTTGTTTATGCCTATGACACGTATGGAATGTGATCTGTATTATATTTTGGACTAACCATTTATATTATGTATGTTATTGAGTATCCCTGGGACGGTCCTACCTCCTGGGGATCCACTGTAATTATTTTCCTTATAAGCCCTTTATGCGGTGTCGCTCAGACGCCCGACTGCGGCATTATTTTTATTCCTGCATTTTCCGCTCGAGGAGTCATTCAGACACTCGTTGGGCACCAGTATGATTATTTCTGCATTTTCCGCTCGAGGAGTCATTCAGACACTCGTTTGGCACCAGTATGATTATTTCTGCATTTTCCGCTCGAGGAGTCATTCAGACACTCGTTTGGCACCAGTATGATTATTTCTGCATTTTCCGCTCGAGGAGTCATTCAGACACTCGTTTGGCACCAGTATGATTATTTCTGCATTTTCCGCTCGAGGAGTCATTCAGACACTCGTTTGGCACCAGTATGATTATTTCTGCATTTTCCGCTCGAGGAGTCATTCAGACACTCGTTTGGCACCCAGTATTTCAGCTTGGTATATTTTAACCATATGTGTGCATCATGACCTTTCATATATTTCGTGGCAAATGTGTGTTTTATCTAGTTTAGCTCGGAGCATGTGTGAATTTTTATACCCGTGTTCCTAATGTTTGCGAGTACATTCAAACGTACTCACTGGCTTGTCCCTGGCTATTGTCTTGGCCAGATTTCTCGCTCGGAGATGAGCCACGCGGTGGCAACCTCGGAGCTTGCGCGTCGACGTTTGCAGCCTCGCGAAGATAGGAGTTATCCTGGTCAGCTGTTCTTGTGGGAAATGGAGTCCCATAGACGCAGATGTACCCAACCGCTTCCGCCCTCAACCATTAGAAACCAATTGTTGTACTCCTAGGCCTAAATGGTCTTGTACTACATATTTTTGTGCTTGCTTGGATATTCTTGTATCAGGTTGATGTCTCATCAGCTAACAGTAACCCTGGGGCTGGTGAGCACACAGGCCGTTTTTCTGGGAATTTATATCCCGAAAATCCGGTCGTGACAACGAACTCCACCTCATGGTTCATGGGTGACACATGTCACAAGAATGAGATGGGTCAGGGGCACGTTCGTCCATCTTCCTCAGGCAAACGGTTTTTCACCACGGCTATATATACCCCTCCCCTTCCTAAGTCTGTTTTTACTCCGCTTGACCTCACTCCCTCGCTCGAGCTCTCAAAACCTAGCACCACCGCTACTTCCATCATCGCCGATGAGGAAGAGCTTCGCTGCCTCGACCTCGTCGCCATCATACTTGCACCGGCCGCGGATTTCTTCTCTCCGCCGCCGCCGTAGCTGTCTTCCTCAGCCAAGTTAGGGCGTAGAAGATCTGGACTGACGAACTTCTAAATCTACACCTCTCAGTTTGTCGTGTTCTTCGTCAAGGGTAATTAAAAGTTACTTTTACTGCCCTGGTTTATTCTTATGATTTCTACAAAATCTTTAGAATGTGTTTATTCTTCAATCTCCACACTCCGAACACCTCACACAAACATCTGTTCTTGATCTGTTTCTCTAAGCAACATTTTTCTTCAAGATTCCTCAATTGTGTGGATTTTCAATCTATACAACTCTGGAACCTAAGTCAAAGAACGCTTAGTGAAATTCCTCAAGACACCTCTGGTCAAATTCCTCAAACTTGTTCTTTTTGCAAAAACTTCTGAGAACGCATATGACCTCTCCAAATTCTTCGCACCTATACTCTGTTCATAGGTACACATGTCCGCTGCTGAATCACTAGGTTCTCATCAACTTAACTCATTTGCAGCGCTCCTCGAAGAAAAGTTGCATACCTCTTCAGAGAATTCAGTCATTCAAAATCCGCAGCTAAAGAAAATGGCTGACGGCAAGAAACCTCAGAAGGGAGGGAAGAAATTGGAAGTCTATACTGCTTTTGAAATACCTGAAGACATTTATGCAGGGTATTGCACACCTCCTCAGGAGACAAAGAATGATCGCAAAGTGCGCATTCAGAAGATTGAGAGGAGATGGGCCAGAGAATGGAGGGAATATCGCTATGTCACTCCCAAGTACATGAAGAAATTCGTTGTACACCCTCCATGCCCAAGACCTCCATTGGCACCAGGCCAAGTAGCTGATCCCTCTAGCATCACAAGAGGTGAGGAATTTCCTGCTGAATGGGCCAAGCGTCAAGCGAAATTGGCCAAAGTGGCCAAAGAGGCAGTGAATAAATTTAATGAGGATTCTGCTGCTGCTGCTGAGGCTTCTGCTATCAAGCCCAAAAAGTCTATGCAAAAGAAGCCAACTCGCAAGCCCAGTTCTTCACCAATGCCCTCACGGCCGAGCTCAGCAATGCCCTCACAGCCAATTCCTCAAACTGCTCTAGTTCCTAAAGTTTCAAAACCCTCTGCTCCTCCGGCAAAGTCCTCAGCACCGGTGCATCTCGCCTCGTGTCAAAAGACCACAGGCAAATCAATTGCGTCAGGAGCCTCTGCAAGTTCTTCAGCTCCTCTGTATTCCTCAACAGGCCCCACTCTGCTGAAGACCAAGGCCACTGCTGGACGAGGCACTAGACCAAGTCCTCACAAGAAACAGGTGGCATTGCATGTCCCATCCAGTGATGACGAAGCTGATGATGAAGAACTTGAAGAAGTCATCAGGGACAGACAACAAAGGGCCGCTAGAGCCAAAGGAAGTGAAGTTCCTCTTCTGCTGGATCCCAAGCTAATCCTTCAGTACATTGATCTCTGGCACAAGGACCCAAACACACCTGTGCCTGACTTCAAGCTCACTCCTTGCCAAAGTCACATGCTGACCGCCTTCATAGGCGAAGAGAAATGGAAATATGAGAAGGCCAGTGAGCTGAAGAAATCCCAATACAAGAAGGAGCGCTTTCTGAAGAAAAATGTTGTCAATATGTGTTGGAGTAATGGGCCACGGGTAGGCTAACCCGAGTCCCTGAACCTTTCAAGACAACGGGGCTGGCTGCGCCCCTCAAGGCGTCAAGACGAGGTGCCGCCTTCTAGTGGCCGGCTGGAGGTATAGCCGGCTGCCCGTAGACAGCCGAGTTCTAGAAGCCGGCATCAAGACAAGCCAACTCCTAGTGGGCGGCTTCCAGAGAAGTCGGCCCCTAGCAGTCGGCCCGTGGTGCCCGCGAAGCCTGCGCCCTCATCACGAAAGACAAGACAGGGAGTGGCTACAGTGTAGCCCATCCCTCTCAAATCCAGGGATGGGCGTGGCCACAGTGCACCGTACAGGCGGAGATCTCCGCCCGGCGCGGCACTGTAGCCACTCCACCCCTGACGTCACCACAAGCAGGCGGAGCCCTGCTCCCACGACGGCCTGTCGGTACGGCCCAAGGACGACGGGCCTCACCGATCAGCGAGAGCCCGGAAGACGGCTAGAGCCCCACCAGTCGGACCCGAGGGAGGTTCGCCCCCAGCAGTCGTCCCGCCCCTTCCTCGGGGCCCACGCGCCATTAACCTGACGAGATGCAGAGTGGCTGCAGTAATCGCACGCCAGGCGGCGGGGCTGTAGCCACGCTCCCCTGACTGAGTCTGCGTCATTAGCATCACGGCTACAGTGATTAGCAGCTGACAAGAACCGTGAGCGGCGGGGGCGGCCGTCAGCCCCGTACCAGACCAGTCGGCGGGGCCCACCAGGCGGCGGGCCCCTGCAGCCGGCGGAGAAGCCGGCAACCAGAGAGACTAACGGCCGGGTCCTACACCTGGCCGGATTACTATTGTACCCCTGGGGGGTAGGCCTATATAAACCCCCCAGGGCAGCCATGCAAAGGGTTCCCAACCTGTTAGAACTTGACTCACCCATAGAGAAAGGAGAGAGCTAGCCTTGCTTTCTTCCACCTCTAGAAAACAGCTCAAGGAGCACCATTGTACCACTAGTGCCTTAGTGATCATGCGGAGATCCCGCAGAGCAGGACTAGGGGTGTTATCTCCATGGAGAGCCCCGAACCTGGGTAAAGTTCGCCGGCGTACGTGTCTACACCTCATCCCGGACACCGGCGACGTTGTACTCGCTCCCACCATGATAAGCCATCCTTTGGCATATGTCGCACCCAACCCCCGACATTTGGCGCCCACCGTGGGGCGGTACTATGCTACCGCGCTGCTGCTGGTTTCGCAGTCCGGGCAAGACCCCTTTCGCCTTCATCACCGCGGCGTCGCCGTCGTCTCTCCGGTAGTGCTCGGGGGGCCCAACATCGACACGCCCCCGGAGCAGCCGCGAGGGGCGGCGCGTCCTCGTCATCGGCCTCTTCGTCATCACCACCGCAACGCCGGCCGTCCGTCCGCGCGCGCGCCGCCCGCGGGGCCTTGCTTCGGTCGGCCGTGTCCATCCACGTGCCGCTCGCGTCTGCTCCCCTCCGCGTTGCACCTTGCTCCGGCCGAAACGCGTGCTCACTCCTCCATATACCATCTATGCAAGCTAGCTAGATGCAAGTCAAACCATGGTCAAACCATTAGCCAAACACACAGTTAGATATCCCTTGTACATCTGCCAGATAATGGCCATACGTCAACTAGACAGTGACGGCCTTGCCGTTGCAGCTCCCTCTCCAGTGCCTCGCGCGCGACCCTCGCCCGCGGCCGTGCTCTGCTTCACCACCGCGCCGAGCCGCGCACAGCTGTCCGGCCCGCCTCCGAGCCGTCCCAGCACTCAGCCCCGCTCCGGTCTCCTCTGCGCGTCGGCTGTATCATGTCCTCGCGCGCCTCCGCGAGCGGCTCCTCACAACCACCGGCGCAGCCGCACCTCGCCTGCGCCGTCCTTGCACGCCAGCCGCCCGCTACCGCATCCGGCTCCGCCATCTAGCTCGTCCACGCGCGCCGAGTCCTCCGCCATCCGCCCCGTCGCCCTCGCGGCCGACTCGCCGTCTCGCTGGCTCGTTGTGCCACGGCCGTCTCGTCATCGCCGTCGTCCACCCTCGCAGCGGCGGCCGCGGAGAGCACTCCCCTTGTAGGGTCGTCTCCGTCCTTGCCCGCGGGCTCCCGTGCCGGCCTCGCTCCCCCGTGCGCCAGCCCGCGGCCGGGTGCTCCTCGCCGGCTTCCGCGTCTGCCATCGGCTCCGCCTCGACGCTGCGCCCCGTGCCGGCTACACGCGACTCGGCCGGTCCTCCGCGCACAGCAGCCGGTTCCGCGCCCGCTCCTACTGCCGGCTTCGCGGCAGCCCCGCGCCGGCTCCCCGCCCCGCGCAGGCCGGCCTCCGCGCGCCCTGGCTGGCTTCCGTGACAGCCTCTTCCGGCTCCGGCTCCTCCCCCGCGCCGACTCCGAACCCGGCCTGCTGGCTCCGCGCCGGCTTCTGCCTGCCGCACCCGCCTGCGACGGCTCCCGCGTGCTGGCCCCGCTCGCCGCCTTGCCTGGCCGGCTCCACCTCCCTCCACCGGGCACCGCTCCGCTGCGCGCCATGCCCAGCACCCGCCGGTTGCGTCTGTGCGCTCTATTTCTGGCTTTGGAGGCGGAGAAAGAAAAAAAAAGAGTGGCCCGGTGGTGGCGTCCGACTGCTCGCATGCAGTCAGACAAAGAAAGAAAAATCAGCGCCCAGCTGACTAAAAAAAGAGAGGAGATAAATGCGCGACGGCTGCTCGTTCCCAGAGAGTCCGGCTGTCGAGCTGGCTGAAAAAGAAATTTGCGTCCGGCTGCCCACAGCCGGACAAAGAGAAGAAAGAAGACAAAGTAGTCACCGGGAGACCCGGCCCGACTGCTCAGCAGTCGGCCCGAATCTCGGGGGCTACACCCAGCGGGTGCGCTGACGCGCCCCCGCGAAGAAGACAAAGTACTTGCCGGGAGATCCGGTCCGACTGCTCAGCAGTCAGCCCGAATCTCGGGGGCTACACCCAGCGGGTGCGCTGACGCGCCCCCGCGAGGAAGAAGACAAAGTAGTTGCCGGAAGTTACGGCCTGACTGCTCAGCAGTCGGCCCGAATCTCAGGGGCTACACCCAGTGGGTGAGCTGGCGCGCCCCCACGGAAGATTGCAGACAAGAGAAGAGTTCTGTCCGGCTCCCAGCTGCCGGTAGAAGAGAAAAGAAAGAAAAGGGCGCTGCCAGACGCCTCGCCGCCTGGCCGGCTGTTCCAAGCTGGCTCGGCCGCATTCCGCTCGCCGCCTGGCCGGTCAAGCCCTACCGGCTGGACCCTCCTCAAGCGCCTACAGGCTCGAGGGCTATACCCAGCGGGTGCGCCGACGCGTTCCGCGAGCGCCGAGCCGCGCCGGCTGTCTTCGACGACCTCTGCCGCAACCACACAAAAATCAATGTGAGCTCCTCACCCGAATATTTTTGCACCGCGAAAGCATGGATAGCCTTGAGCGATGCTCGGGGGTTATCTCCGCATTTTATTACAGTTGCATCACTGTTCGCCCCGGTGGCAGCCAGAGTTGGCCCGGGGGCTGGCTGCTTGGCCTGAGACGTTTTTTCCCGCAGACGGCTTAGTAGCGTGTGCAGTACCAAAGGCCCACCTCTCAGCCACAGACCGCAGAGCGGCTGTCCGGCTAGCGAGAGCAAAAGCTGGAGGTCACCCCATGCGAAAAATGTTCGGGAAGATAAACGCTTCGGGCGACCCGACCGTTTCCTTTATGAGTATCTGCTCGGTTAAATCCGCTGCCAGAGTCTGAGTACTCTGCACTCCGCTTCGCGGCCCACTCTCAGCCACAGACCGCAGAGCGGCTGTCTGGCGAGCGAGAGCACAAGCCAAAAAGCGGAGGGAACACGAAAAAGATTGAACGGGGCCCGGACGAAACCGAGTCGGCACCCTCCACATAAACTTGCAATGCTAAAAGCAAACATTTGATATATCTGCGTGGACTAACTTCATCTTTTTGCATGATCATTTCCGTGGGGAACCCCCCTCCTCGCTCGAAGGCTCGGAGACTACATTAACACCTGCCAAGGAACCTCCGCCCAACTTTGCCAAGTTGCCCGGAGGCTCGGGGGCTACTGTCGGAGTTATTGGCGACGGGTATCCCGAGGACGGCAAGAAGATATTTCAAGACATCGCGGCTAGCAAAGCCCCTCAGTCCGACTACTCGGCCGACTGCTGGCTGCTGACTGCTCCACCAGGCCGGCTGCTGGCTGCTGACTGCTCCACCAGGCTGGCTGCTGGCTGCTCTACTAGGCCGGTTGCTGGCTGCCGACTGCCCGGCCACCCCGGCCTGCTGCTGGCTGCCGACTGCTCCAACCAGCCGGCTGCCCGAAGTCAACTGCAACCTGACGCGACCGCGACGTGACGGCCGTACCCGGCACTGTTGTGTCACCCCAGACATCATATATAATGTCCCTTGTCCCTGGGCACTATTTATGAAGTGACCCAGGGGACAAGGATGACACCCACCATGCCTTCCCATGCCACTACCTAGCATACTCTCTAAGCTACCCCATGCCTATATAAGGGCACACATCCATCCATCATCCAGGACACAACACACACACGCATGAGCATACACATGCTCACGGCCATGAGCCATGAGCGGAGCCGACCACCCGGAAGTAATGCCCAATCCCGACTCCTATGCCCTGGTTCTGCATGCCACCTTTGCCACGGAGAGGCGAGCTGCTCGCTTCTCCCGAGTCCTGATAGATCGCGGCAGCAGCATCAACATCCTGTACAAGGATACCATGGGGAAGTTAGGAATCAAACAAAGGCAGCTTCAGCCCAGTCGGACTGTATTCCATGGCATAGTTCCTGGCCTTTCCTGCTCACCAATCGGCAAGATCTAGATAGACGTCCTCTTTGGAGACAAAGATCACTTCCACCGAGAGCCAGTCTGGTTTGAGGTGGTGGACCTTGAGAGCCCATACCATGCACTACTTGGCCGGCCTGCTCTGGCCAAGTTCATGGCGGTCCCCCACTATGCTTACCTCAAGATGAAGATGCCGAGTTCCAAGGGAATTCTGACCATAGCAGGGGATTACAAGAAGTCGTCCGCCTGCGCGGCAGATAGCAGCCGGCTGGCCGAGTCCCTTGTGATCGCGGCCGAGAAGCGGCTCCTTGACCGGGTTGTGGCGATGGCAGGCAAGCAGCCAGAAATGTCACCCAACCCCAAGGAGTCGGAAGCCGAGGGCTCGTTCAAGCCGGCCAAAAAGACAAAGAAGATACCCTTGGACCCGGAGCACCCGGAGAGGCACACTATCATAGGAGCAAATCTTGATAGCAAATAGGAAGGCGAGCTCGTCGATTTCCTCCGTGAGAATCGGGGTATCTTTGCATGGTCTCCCAAAGACATGCCGGGTGTTCTGACGGATTTCGCCGAGCACAAGCTGCACGTCCGGTCAGATGCCAAGCCAGTCAGGCAGCCCTTGCGCGCCTATCAGAGGAGAAGGGAAGAGTCGTCGGAGAAGAGATAGCCCGGCTACTGGTAGCCCGCTTCATCATGGAACTGTTCTTTCCAGAGTGGCTGGCCAACCCAGTCCTTGTGCTGAAGAAAAACAAGCAATGGCGCATGTGTATTGATTATACCAGCCTCAACAAAGCTTGCCCCAAAGACCCATTTGCCTTGCCGAGAATTGACCAAGTGATTGACTCCACAGCCGGATGCGAGCTGTTGAGTTTTTTGGAAACATACTCAGGGTATCACCAGATCAAGCTGAACCCGGCCGACAGGCTGAAGACCGCCTTCATCACACCGTTTGGAGCCTTCTGCTACTTGACCATGACGTTCGGCTTGAGGAATGCCGGCGCCACGTTTCAACGTTGCATGCAGAAGTGCCTCCTCAAGCAACTCGGCAGAAACGCCCATGTCTACATGGATGATGTGGTGGTGAAGACGGAGAAGCATGGAACGCTGCTAGAAGACCTCAAGGAGACCTTCGAGAACTTGCGCCGATTTCAAATCAAGCTCATCCCGGAGAAATGCATCTTTGGAGTGCCAGCCGGCCAGCTTCTTGGCTTCCTGGTCTCAGAGTGCGGCATAGAGTGCAACCCTGTGAAGATCAAAGCCACCGAGAGGATGGAAGTGCCCACCCGACTGCTGGACGTGCAAAAATTCATTGGCTCCTTAGCATCCATCAGCCATTTCGTCAGTCGGCTGGGCGAGAAGGCTCTTCCCTTGTACCAGCTCATGAAGAAGACCACTTTTTTCGAGTGGAACGACAAGGCGGACGAAGCTTTTCTCCATCTCAAGAAGATGTTGACCACTCCGCCTGTCCTGGCGGCTCCGACTCCTAAGGATCCCATGCTCCTCTACATCGCCGCCACCAGCCGGGTGGTCAGCACTGTCATAGTTGTGGTGCGCAAGGAGGAAGGCAAAGCACTACCAGTCCAGAGGCCAGTATATTACCTGAGCGAAGTGTTGTCCGCCTCCAAGCAAAACTACCCCCACTATCAGAAGATGTGCTACGACGTGCACTTTGCCGCCAAGAAATTGAAGCCATACATCCAAGAGCACCCAATCACTATGGTCTGCACGGCTCCGCTCGCCGAGATCATTGGAAGCCGAGATGCTCCAGGCCGAGTGGCCAAATGGGCCATAGATTTGGCCCCCTACACCATCTACTACCAGCCTCGCACTGCCATCAAGTCACAAGCACTGGCCGACTTCCTCGTCGACTGGGCCGAGACCCAGTACCTGCCGCCAGCGCCGGACTCCACCCATTGGCGGATGCACTTTGATGGTTCCAAGATGCGCACCGGTTTGGGAGCCGACATCGTCCTCACCTCTCCCAAAGGCGACAAGCTCAGATATGTGCTGCAAATTCACTTTGCCGCCTCCAACAACGTCGCTGAATACGAGGCACTCATTCACGGGCTCCGGCTTGCCAAGGAACTCGGCATTCACTGGATCCTGTGTTATGGAGACTCTGACTTGGTGGTCCAGCAGTCATCGGGCGACTGGGACGCCAAAGATGCAAACATGGCTAGCTACCGCTTCCTTGTCCAGCAACTCAGCGGATACTTTGAAGGGTGCGAGTTCCTCCATGTGCCAAGAAATGACAATGAGCAAGCAGATGCCCTGGCACGAATCGGCTCCACCCGGCAAGCAATACCAACCGGCATCGCCCTACAATGCCTCCTCAAGCTGTCTGTCAAGCCATCGCCAGATTAGGATTCCATCTTCGTGCCGGCTCCTCCTGAAGCAGTCGGATCCGACTTGAGAGCCCCAGCAGCTGGCACGGGAATTCCGGCAGGCGGCCCGGGGGCCGCGGCAGTCGCACCTGGCCTGGGGACTTCAGAACCCGGCCCGGGGACTGCAGCGGTCAGCCCGGGGACTTCAGAGCCCAACCCGGGGACTGCAGCGGTCGGCCCGGGGACTTCATCGACCCAGCAAGCGGCAGCCGATTCCAACCCGCCGCCTCCCGGCCCAACCGCCCTCGTCCAGGTTGCACTCCTAGCAGTCGAAGGAATTGCTGCACCTTCATGGGCCCAGCCCATCCTCAACTTTCTGGTGAACAAAGAGCTACCGGCTGATGAGATCTTGGCCCGACAAGTGCAACGCCGGGCGGCAGCATACACCATAGTCAACAGAGAGCTTGTAAGGCGCAGTGTCATTGGTGTCTACCAGCGCTGCATGGAGCCGGAGCAAGGCCAAGCAATCCTCAAAGATATCCATCAAGGCGAGTGTGGTCACCACGCGGCTTCAAGAGCACTTGTTGCCAAAGCTTTCCGCCATGGTTTTTTCTGGCCGACTGCTCTAGAAGACGCCAAAGACTTGGTCCAGAAATGCAAAGGGTGCCAGAAATTCTGCTCCAAGCCACATCCGCCGGCTTCTGCACTCAAGACTATTCCCATTGCCTGGCCCTTTGCTGTCTGGGGCCTGGACATGGTGGGACCATTCAAAACAGCGCGAGGTGGCATGACTCATCTGCTTGTCGCGGTGGACAAGTTCACCAAGTGGATAGAAGCAAAACCAATCAAGAAATTGAATGGTCCGACTGCTGTGACTTTCATCTCCGACATCACCATCCGGCATGGCATACCACACAACATCATCACCGCCAACGGCACAAACTTTGCCAAAGGTGCCTTGGCCCGTTTCTGCACGACGCAGGGCATCCGACTGGACTTAGCGTCCGTTGCCCATCCGCAGTCAAACGGCCAAGTAGAGCAAGCAAACAGCCTCATGTTGTCCGGCATCAAGCCCCGACTGATCGAGCCTCTAAAACGTTCGGCCGACTGTTGGCTCGATGAGTTGCCGGCCGTCCTCTGGAGCCTGCGCACAACTTCGAACAAGTCAACCAGCTTCACGCCTTTCTTCCTTGTTTACGGTGCCGAAGCCGTCATCCCGACGGACATAGAATTCGACTCTGCTCGAGTTACCATGTACACCGAAGAGGAGGCAGAGGAAGCGCGACAAGACGGCGTCGATCTGCTGGAAGAGGGCCGGCTATTGGCACTCAGCCGGTCCAGCATCTACCAGCAGAGCCTGCGCCGATACTACAACTGGAAGGTCAAGCCGAGATCCTTCCAAGAGGGAGACCTTGTGCTCCGGCTGGTCCAGCGAACAGCCGGCCAGCACAAGCTCTCAGCGCCTTGGGAAGGCCCCTTCATCATCAGCAAGGTGTTGGGCAACGACTCCTACTACCTGATCGACGCTCAGAAGCCTCGAGTGCGCAAGAGGGATGACTCCGGCAAGGAGACGGAGCGGCCATGGAATGCAAATCTCCTTCGAAGATTTTACAGTTGATGCAGTATGTACCACGCTACCTTTTGTATTAAAGTACGAAGACTCCGGGTCCGCCGAGAAGAGCTCGAGGACTGCCCTCTTTTATCTATATGATAAGAATTATGCCTATGAATGTATCATTTCCTTTATGCCGCTTGGCACCGGGTCCGACCAGTTGGCCCGGGGACTCGCTGCCTTGTACTATGAAATGCTTCCTGCAGCCGGACAAGTAATGTGTTGGCACTTAAGCCGTCTCCTGCCAGAAGCCGCAGCTCGCAGAGCGACTGTCTGGTGGGCAGGAGTAAGGCAAAAAGGGTGCCCACATGAAAAATGGCTAAGGACCCAAAGCATGTGCATAGTTTAAGCCGGCTTCCCGCCTTCTACGACCGGCTATTGAGCAGCTGCCCGGCTGGCTTCTACTTAACTTGCTAAAGAACTCTAAAATGGCTAACTACTTGCCTCCCCGGAAGTAGCTGAGTACTTGACCCAGCCACAGTCCACGGAGCGGCTGTTCGACTGGCAAGACGGCAACCAAGGTAAGGCGGCAAAGGAAAAAATCCAAAGAGCAGCAAGCAAGAAAAGATAGAACTCGGAAAAATATTTTACATAGCAAAGGCCCTTGGCCGATATTCAACAGAAGTTTGAGATACACCCCGCGGGTGGAATTGTGCAAAATTAACAAGTTCGTCGAGACTGATAAGCAGGTAAAGCAAAAGATAAACTGGCGGCCTAGGGAGCGGCGGACGGGTTCGGTGGATCGGAGGAGTCGGTGGCGCCGGTTGGTGGAGCGGCCGGCTGGTCAGTCTCCGCTCGGTCGCCTCTAGTGGCAGCCGGCTCGCTTGGGCGTGGCTCATTGCTAGAGGCGCGGTTGAGCTGAGGTTGGCCGTCCGCTCCGACCTCTGGCGCCTCCTCTTCGCCTTCCTCCTCCTCCTCGTCTCCTTCCTCGTCGCTGGAGTCGATCACCTCGGCCGAGTCCACGCCTTCCTTCGGGTTCAGCCCGAACCATTCTGGTGGCGCCTCGGCGCCGTTCTCAACCCGCTTCGGGACGAAAACGCTGGTGTCGGTGTACTCAGCGATTGCCGCCGCATGCTTGACAAGGTCATCTTCCATGACCGCCAACTCCTCCTGAGCCTCCAGCCGAAACGTGGCCAGCTGGGCTAGACTTAGCCCAGGGTAGACTTAGTCCAGCCGAAACATGCCTTGACGAATTCCAAGGCCCGGCGCGCTCCAGCCCGGGCCGAGGAGCCCTTCCAGGCCTCAAGACGGCCGGCCGCCACCTCCAGCCAGTCGGCAGTCCGACTGGGAGTGCGCGGCGCTGGCATGTCCGGCCATAGGGTGGCGGTCGCCCGGGCGCCGACACGCTGAAGATGGCGCAACATCCGGTGAGCCGGCCGAAGACGGGCCTCGATGCTCAGGAGCTGCTCGCTAAGGGTTCGGGGGCGTCGGCAGCGATTTGTGTGCCTTCCGCCCTCCGTCCTTCGCGATCAGCTTCAATGGCCTGATTGGCGGCGTCAGAGTGACCAGGGAAGAAGTCTGCCAAAACAGAAAGCAAAGAGCCAAAGTTAGAGACAAGAGGCTGGCTCGACCAGCAGCCGGCAGCTCAAAGAAGGAAAATGAGTGAAGCTCACCATCAACTATATCTTCAATCTCGTGAAAGCTGGAAGTCAACATCGCCTCCTTGTCGGTCCAGGCGGAGCGTTCGGTCGCGAACTCAGCAAGGAGGCTGGTCTCCTTGTCCTCCGCCTCCTTCTGGGCCTTCTTGAGAAGCTTCGCCTGCTCCGCCAGTTGCGCGACCAGCCAGTCACGCTCTTCAGCCAGCCTGCCGCACTTCTCCCCCTTAGCACGCAACACGGTGTTGGCTTCGCCCAGCTGCTGCTGCAAGGTGGCGTTGGCCTCTGCAGAAGAAAAGAAGAAGGGAAAGGCATCAGTAACCAGTAGAAAAGAAGAACAGTTGCCGGGGAGATCCGGCCCGACTGCTCAGCAGTCGGCCCGAATCTCAGGGACTACAGCCCGTGGGTGCGCCAGCGCGCCCCCGCAGAGAAAGAAGAGGACTTACTTTGGCTCTCCGACAAGTCGACAGCACGTTGATCCAACTCCTGGACTTTGGAGTTGAAGGCGGCCGCACGGAGGTTATGATAATCCTGCAGCAAGGATATCAGCGCTCAGAGCCTGCTAATTAAAGTTCCGAACTCGGGGACTACACCCAGTGGGTGCGCTGACGCGCCCCCCAAGAAGCAATACAAGAGTTAAAAACGAAGAAGCAAGAAGCGCACCCGGATGGCCTCTCGCGATTCCAGGAACGTCTTGCTGCAGTGCTTGATAGCGTCGGCCTCGGCGCGGAGTTTGGCTTGAACATCCAGGATCGCCTTGTCCAGAGGGCCCGTCCCGCCTCCCCGCACCCACCCAGTGGGCGCGGCGCTGGTCGCCTCGGTGTCCGGGATCTAGGAGCTTGTGGCGCCAGTCTCCAGCGGGCGTGACGCCGAAGCCGCCTTTGCAAGTCGGCGGCGCGTCAGTGTGCGGACCTCAGGAGTCGGGCCCGTCACCACCTCGTTTCCGGTTGGCGGCACCGGCGGGTCCGCCGGCTGCTCGCCTTGCGCGTTCCCGGATGGCGGCGGTGGAGGCACGATCATGTCCGGCATGGCGACGTCGCTGCTGTCCCTGCTCACCGCCGGCCTCCCCAGTCTGTGCCACGAACTCCGGCGGTGGCGGCGCGGAGCTCAAGGGGGCGACGAATATCGCTGACTGGCGGCGCGCGGCCTCCTCGGCCTGCTTCTTCCCCGCGTCGGCCGCCTTAGCCTCCGCCAGTTTCTTCAGGGCGGCAGCCTCCGCCTTCTCTGCTTCCGCCTTCTCCAGGCGGGCGGCCTCCTGCTCCTCGCGCGCCTCCCGCGCGTTTTGCTCCTTTGCCTCCCGGAGGTCGGCGGCCGGGTCGATTCGCCGGGTGGTGACAGAAGTCTCCGCCGACCCAACGATGGAGGCGGCGGCCGACTTCTCAAGAGAGAGTGGGGCCCTAAGTCAAGAAGATAAAGCGAAAGAAACTCAAAAAGAATCAACAAGGAAAAGATGAAGGCGCAAGGGGAAGGTAGTACTTACGCGGAAACCAGCTGCGGCTCCTTCACCGCCTTGCGGAAGCGGATGGCCTTCGCGGCCGATTCATCCCGCTTAGTCGCCGCCGCCGAGCCCTTGGGTTTCTTCGGCCGGCTGCCGAACAGACTAGGCATGGCCCTGCGCTTGTGTGCGCCACCTCGGGCTGCCAGCGCAGCAGACGAGCTCGCGCCCTGCTGGTCGGACCCCAAGCCCTGAGCTGCCTGTTTCGCCGCCTCCTCCCTCGGCGTCGTCCTCCAAAGCCGCCGCCCCCAAGTCGGGGTCATCCACGTCGCTCTCCGCTCGGTCGGGGAGGAACCGATGCTCCGACCCCGTGGCGCCGGCGGCCGGCTGGAGGAGGGGACTCTGTTCAAAGACCGATTGGTCAGGTTGGACAGGCAGAACTCGGCAACCAAAGTGATAGAGAAAAAGAAAGATAACTTACCATAGGCAGGGGGTCGGCGCGTGAATACGACTCCTTGCCAAACCGCCACTCCTCCGTGAGCTCGCAGTTTGCAAGATAGTTCACCATGTGAGCTACCTCTGCGTGAGGCATCTCCTTGGTGCACAGCCGGCTTGGGTCCCGATGCCCGCTCATCTGACAGATCATGTGAGGGCAGCCCTGGAGCGGGAGCACCCGGCGCACCACGAAGGCGGACAGCTGGTCGGGCCCGGTTAGGCCCTTCGACTGTGTCAACACTCGGAGCCGCGCGATGGCGGCGGCTCTAGAAGGCGACAGTGTCTTCGCTCGGTACGACCAGTTGGGCCGCCTCCCAGCCGGCGGGCCGACTGCGTAAGCCGGCAAGTTGACCCAGTCGCCCTCCAGGAAGACGCTCTTCACGTAGAAGTACGACCACTGCCACATCTTCACTGACTTGATCAGCGTGATGGGAGGAAACGGATTTTCGTCCGCCGGCCTCCGCACCGCAATAAAAGCGCCGCATTGAGCCGGCATGCCCACGATGAGGTTGCCGAGCTTGGTGTAGAACTCCCCCCAAAGCTCGATGGTGGGGAGGATGCCGAGGAAGCCTTCGCACAAAGTGACGAAGGCGGACAGCAGCACCACCGTGTTCAGGGTGAGGTGGTGCGGCTGAAGACCGTAGAACTCAAGGAAGGACCGGAAGAAGCTGCTCGCCGGCAGGCCGAGGCCGCGCAAGCAGTGCGAGCGGAAGACGACCCGCTCGCCTTCCTCCGGCGCCGGCGAGATCTCCCTCTCCGGCATGAGATGGACCTTCACGTAGTCCTTGCCGGGCAGCCAACGCGTCTGGCGGAGAAAGTCGATGTGGTCGTCATGAACTTCGGAGCCGTCCCATGCTCCGGAGCGCGCCATGGGGGGCGTGGGGTTGGCAGATGAGCTCATCGGAGACGAACCACTGCAGCGCTCAGCGTGGCTTGGAGGCACTACAATGAGAGGAAGACGGAGGACAGAATGGGGTGGAGGGGCGCGCGTGCTCCGCCGCTCCCCCTCCTCCCCCTACTTATAGGCCTACGGGCTACGAAGCCGAGGGGGCGATTGTGGGATTTACTGCGCCCACGACCCCACGCCCCCACATTTATCGCGCGAGTTGCTGCGCACAGTAACACCGTGGGAAAACTCAACCGCCCACCTTGGCCGCAACGGATCCGCTCGCGTGCCGAGGCCTGGTAGTGGTGGGCCCCGCCAGCAGGCGTGTCCCATCGCGAGCGTGGGCTGGCAGACTGGCCCGGCCGCTCGACGCCACGTGACATGCCCACAATGGGCGGCGGCCTGGAGGCTTAGCAAGCACGCCACTTGGTTCCCGCCGTCGCATTCAAAGTTTGGATAAGTCAGGCTGGACGAGGCCGACTCCCGCCAGTCGGCTCGGCAGAAGTCGGACGAAGCTCCTCGGCTGCTTAGCCGTGGCACCTCACCAGCTTCGGGGACTACTGTCGGAGTAATGGGCCACGGGTAGGCTAACCCGAGTCCCTGAACCTTTCAAGACAACGGGGCTGGCTGCGCCCCTCAAGGCGTCAAGATGAGGTGCCGCCTTCTGGTGGCCGGCTGGAGGAATAGCCGGCTGCCCGTAGATGGCCGAGTTCCAGAAGCCGGCATCAAGACAAGCCGACTCCTAGTGGGCGACTTCCAGAGAAGCCGGCCCCTAGCAGTCGGCCCGTGGTGCCCACGAAGCCTGCGCCCTCATCAAGAAAGACAAGACAGGGAGTGGCTACAGTGTAGCCCATCCCTCTCAAATCCAGGGATGGGTGTGGCCACAATGCACCATACAGGCGGAGATCTCCGCCCAGCGCGGCACTGTAGCCACTCCACCCCTGACGTCACCACAAGCAGGCAGAGCCCTACTCCCACGACGGCCTGTAGGTACGGCCCAAGGACGACGGGCCCCACCGATCAGCGAGAGCCCGGAAGACGGCTAGAGCCCCACCAGTCGGACCCGAGGGAGGTTGGCCCCCAGCAGTCGGCCCGCCCCTCCTCGGGGCCCATGCACCATTAACCAGACAAGACGCAGAGTGGCTGCAGTAATCGCCTGCCAGGCGGCGGGGCTGTAGCCACGCTCCCCTGACCGAGCCTGCGTCATTAGCATCACGGCTACAGTGATCAGCAGCCGACAAGACCCGTGAGCGGCGGGGGCGGCCTGTCGGCCCCGTACCAGACCAGTCGGTGGGGCCCACCAGGCGGCGGGCCCTGTCAGTCGGCGGAGAAGCCGGCAACCAGAGAGACTGACGGCCGGGTCCTACACCCGGCCGGATTACTATTGTACCCGTGGGGGGTAGGCCTATATAAACCCCCAGGGCACCCATGCAAAGGGTTTCCAACCTGTTAGAACTACACTCACCCATAGAGAAAGGAGAGAGCTAGCCTTGCTTTCTTCCACCTCTAGAAAACAGCTCAAGGAGCACCATTGTACCACTAGTGCCTTAGTGATCACGCGGAGACCCCGCAGAGCAGGACTAGGGGTGTTATCTCCACGGAGAGCCCCGAACCTGGGTAAAGTTCGCCGGCGTACGTGTCTACGCCTCATCCCGCTTCCAGACACCGGCGACGTTCTAGTCGCTCCCACCATGATAAGCCATCCTTTGGCATATGTCGCACCCAACCCCCGACAATATGACAACTGATGAACTTTTTGCTATACAAACTGAGATCAAAGGACTCAGTGATGAATTCAACGTCTACCACACTGATTGGCTTGGAGCCAAAGTCAAATTCGTGAAATTGACAGAGAAATTCTCTTCAAATGTTGCTGCATCATCGCAACACGAATCTCCTCAAGGTGAAGTATCTGCTCAACCCACTGAAGAACATGCCAACACCGCTGATGAAATTGCAAGTACCAGGCCGATGAAGCTATTCCAGCCGCTGATGAAACTGCTAGGGCAACCACTAGTGTTGCGCCTAAGGAACAAGCCATATCAGCTGAAGCATCAACCGCTGGGCCTGAAGAAACTGAACAGCCGGGCCAACTGCATCAGTTGTGCCTGAGGAAAATGAACCAATTTTCTCTGCTCCTCCTGCACAAAAGCCAAGTCCCATTCTTCCTTCCGCTTCAGTAGCGAAGAAAACCAAGGCTGCGGAGCAAGCAGCAGTGAAGAAGACGAAAGCATCTGCTTCATCAGAGTCTTCAGCACTGAAGAAGATGAAGATATTGACAAGCTCACTTGAGAATCCCATTGATGTTATTGCTGTGTCAAGCATGCCATCAAAGGAACTCGTTTCCTTTGGTGAAGATTATGAGATCCCAAGTGGATCTGATGAAGACGTTCCTTCTGCTGCCTCTTCAGAGTAGTTGGACAAAGAAATTGAAGCGGATAATATCCCTTCAACCCTAGTGATCTCATCACCTATGCCTCAATTCACAGCTGAAGAGGCAGGCATTGAAGAATTGAATGAAGAAGATGAAGACGTGGACATTGGAAGCACCACTCCAGTGATGAATGATGAATTTTGGGAAAGTCATCACCTCAACTCTCCCATGTTCACGCCACTACAACAAATTCCTCAGTCCCTAGTTCACACTGAAGTTCAAATGGGCTCTAAAGAACCTCAAGTCACTCCTTCCATTCCTGAAGAAATTCCAGCCACTAGTGCTGATGTTAATGTTGATGAAGAATTGAAGACCCAGGCTGCTACTGAAGCAGAAACTGAAATTCCTCAGCCTGTGGTTCCTGAGAATGTGATTCCTGAGGCTGTAATGACTCTGACTGATACTCCTCAGCCCAAGCCAAAGAATCCCTTCTCCAAGAAGCAGAAATTTAAGGCTGATGATTTCTTCCATGAGCATGTATTCTTCACAGATTACAATCCTTATGACTCTGCTCGTCTACAAAGGAAGCATTTCTAGACTGCAAGCCAAGCCAACTTCTATTCTTCAATGCTTTTTGATAAGGACAGAGTCTTTGACCATGAGCATATTCCTCATGTGAATGTGGAATCGCTACCTTGCTTCGCCCCAGTCCTCAGTGTTCTTCATGAAGCTGGGTTGCTAAACTTCTGCACCGATATCGTAGACTGGAATGAAGAGCTAATTCTTCAGTTCTACGCGATGCTACACATCACTGGCAATGCTGCAGATGTGAATTCTTGGGTGTTGGACTGGATGACAGAAAACACTCACTTCAAAGCACTGGCCTCTGAATTGCTTCATGCCCTGCCTGTCAGTCCTCCCCTTGAAGGTGTGCAGCTCATCTACCATGAACCTGAGCTATCTGACCATTACATGCAAGTATTGATGAAACCGCTGAAGCCTGGTCAAGCCCCAAGAACCAAATTCCTCGTGAAGGAATTGTTGTATGTGCCACGGACTATCTATCGCATTCTGACCAAGACATTGAGTCCAATCAAAGGCCACGACTCTAATGAAGAAGAGGTCGTTGGCATCATGAAGAATTTGCTATCAACATCATTCATGGCATTCCAATCAACTACCATGATTTCTTCATGAGGACTCCGGCCAATGTTGCTCTGTCACCTTTTGAGTTGAAGCCTTACGCTCCTTGGATTATTAGATTTCTCAGATCAAGGTCTTCAATCAATTACAAGGCTGACTTTCAAAATCATCTCAGCTACTTGCCCCCTATAGAAGTCCTCAAGCGGACATTTTCCTCAGCTGATGAGAAGGGCAAGGCACCTGCTGTTATTGATGAAGGCATTCGTCCATTGGATGGTCAGTTCCGCAAAGCTGCATCTTACTCCAGCAATGTTAACTCTGCCACTCATGACTCTACCGCCAATGCCTCAAAGCAAAATCCTCAAGGCACAACTCCAAGGGTGATGGCTGATCGTGAGCTTCTCCTCAGTCTTCACCAAAAGGTCGATCACAACCACAAATGGGTAAAAAGATAGTTTGGTTCAATTCTTCAGAACATGACCATCACTCAGAATTCTGTGAAGAAGAACCACTACTATCTGCATGAAGTCTTTGATCGCACCTGGGCTGTTCGGTCTCATCTTTATGGTGAGGAAGATCTGAAACAGATGGGCTTCAAGCAGGACTTTGACTGGTCTCAACCACCGTCGAAGAAATTCAAGAATGTCAAAGTTCCTCACTTGCTGGCTAGCTCATATTCTTGATCGTGCGAGACTGATGAGCATGAAGATTTGGACGACACTGCGACAGGCCCTACTTCAACAACTGACCCCAACAACGCTGGCGCTCCTCCATCGACTTCGTGATGATATTCTTCAGGGGTGTTAGCCCTCACTTTTCGTCCCTTTTGGTCATTCGATGACAAAGGGGGAGAAATTTGAGTTAGTCTTCAAGCGGGTCTCTATTTATGGGCGTTTTTTTTGCTAAGTTACAACTCTCGTTCTTTTGAAGACTTTGTTGGATCGAGTTGTAATCTTAAACCCGATGGAGATCTGATACTTTTGCTATGTTTTTCTGCATGCTATTTCCTCAGTTATGGTAATGCACGCATGCTGAATTACATCAGTCACCATATTTCATCATGCATTTCAAATTCTTCATATCATATGTTAAATGTGTGTATGAATTACATGATATAGGGGATGATCTCCATGATTCCACTCTTCAAGTGTGCATTGCTTCAAAAGCAAATTCCTCACTATGCACATCTTCAGGGGGAGTTCTTCTATATCTTGCAATCAAATTCCTCAATATCAGTATTTACACTTCATATGTTAATCCCCATTGAAAACTTAACCTATATTGTCATCAATCACCAAAAAGGGGGAGATTGTAAGTGCATCTAGTGCCCCTTAGTGATTTTGGTGTATTGAAGACTTATAGGTTAAGGGACTAATGTGTTTGTGAGTGTACATAGGTCTATAAGTCTATGAGGAGTTTGATATTTACATAGAAAGTCGACCCCTAAAAATGAATGTCTTCAACTGAAGACTTTGGATTTTTGAAGACTTTAAAGATGAAGAAATTGGTGTGACCGTGAAGACTTGATATTCATGCGAGGAACATGAAGCGTGAAGACTTTTGTTTTTGTAGTTTCATTTTCTCTTTCTTGAGCCATAGGAAACACCGTACTGTTAAAGGGGGTCGAGGAAAAACTAAGGAAAAGTTTCCATGTGATGCTCATCTCAAAATCCTACACCTACCAATCCCTTCAAGTGAAGCCATTGGAAATCTCATACAGTTCAATCAATTTCTCCAGTAACAGAGACGAAGTTATTCTGGTCTCTGAGGAATTTGTTCTACTGAGGGTTAGGAATTCGCCAGTGCGGATTGCCTACAAGTGGGGAACATGATAGCCCTGAGGAATTTGAACCTCAAGTTTCCGACCAATGTTGTGCTATGCGCCAGCTGTCCCAAAATATCTTATCCACCTAAAGGTCATATCATTGAAGGGCATTTATGTCTTATCATGTCGGGCTGCTCCCTAGGCTATAAATAGCCGCCCCCTACAACCACTAGCTGGTTGGCTACTCTGAGAGAAACTGACACTTGTCATTGAGAGCATCCCATCCTCCGAGGACTTTCAGCGAAAATCATCTAGTGAGGAAAACCCAAACCCAAACACCTACAAACCCAATGTGATTGAGCATCACTGAAGAAATTGTTCCTGTGTAGATCCGACGCTTGTTACCTTTGAAGACTATGCATCTTCCAGACGGTTAGGCATCATGGTCTAGAGCATCCAAGAGGAAATTGTGGATCGCCGAGTCACCAAGTTTGTGAAGGTTTGGAAGTCACCTGAAGACTTACCATGAGTGATTGCGCAAGGTCTATGTGACCTTAGCTCAAGAAGAATATGGTGAGGACTGTGTGTCCTCAGGTTTAAATACCTAGCCGCTCCAACCAGACGTACAACTGTCACAGCAGTTGGAACTGGTCTACCAAATCATTGTCTTCACCGAGCTAACAGGTTCCATTTCCTCAACCCTTCCATTTCCTCATTACTGTGTTGTGTGCTTGTTCATATCTGTTTGAAGACTTTGACTGATGACTTTCTCAATTTCCTCAGTTCAATTTCTTCAGTCTGTTTGTCTTCATCCTGTTTATCATGTGCTTACGCTTTCTGTACTCTGTGTTTGTTTTCATTTCATCATGATGACCGTGCTTAAGTTATGTTATGTCTTCAACTGAGTACTTATTCCGCTGCAAGTAGTTCTTTGCTTAGGAATTTCCTCACCTTGAAATTCCTCAGTGAAGAATTAGTAAAAATCGCCTATTCACCCCCCTCTAGTCGACTTAACGCACTTTCAAGGATGGTAAGTAATGTGTTGCCTTTCCCCTATGCCCACAACAAGTTACTCTATTAGACCAGAGTGTCTGAAAGTTTTCTCTTTTCAGTGGTTTCCAAAGCAATTTACTAATGATTACCTTCCAAACTACATGACCGGAGTGGAGGAAACTAAGGTTAAAGTATATAATTCATACTACCATGATAATGCTCTAGAAGTCTTCCTGAAGGTGGTGAAGGATGGGCGGGCTATTGTCACAAGGGGTTGGACAAAAGTTGTTCATGCCTATGGCATGCAGGAGGGAACATTATGGGCATTCCGCTTCATCAACACCATCAGCAACCAAAATGATTTACACTTGTCTCTTCACCTTTACCGCCTCTCAATATCGTGGTTCATCATAGTTAATTGCTGCCTAATCCTGTAATTACTGAACATATTGTACTGAGAATTTTATTTACGGATTGGTTGTTGAACCATTGTGCTGAGAATTTGAATTCCACGTTTCATATTTCAAAATATCCAATTCGAATAATAAATTACAGGGAAAAATAAAATTGAATAGGAGCGAATAAAATAATGTACACACGGTTAGAAAGAAAACAAAATGTGCAATGAAAAATAGAGAACACATGATTCTTTGATGTGGAACGTTTGCGATGCCCGATGGACGCACACATGGTTCGTCTCATATGCGTGTGCGATTCATGGTAATACGGCAAATGTTTCAAACCTGTGTGCGTGTGTGATAGGAATACCTATCGCACACAGTTATGAAAATGGACACGTTGGCGTTAGTAGAGGCACCGCACACATTTTAAAATTTTGAGTTGTGTGCGATAATGTACCTATCGCAAAAACATCGTTAGATTAAATGTTTGTGATGTCCACCTTTTTCACACGACTATAGCGGTGTAATCGTTTCGGATGTCTCTCGGACTAGAAACGTAATGTTGAGACGTAACGTGTGGGACTGACGTGACTTCTCATACGTTTATCCTATGGCGGTCGTCAGTAGCCGCTCGCCTATCCCCGATGGTTTCTGGGTCATGTGGGAAGGACACCCCAATCGCCCACACTCGCTAGGCGACGGGTTAAAACCCCCTCGCGGAAAGGGGTTAAAAACCGTGTGTATAACACGTTACGGTACGAGTGACCTCGGGCATTTGAGGAAGCCCATCATTGGAATATACAAGCCAAGCTCTATAATGAAAAATTCCCACTAATAATATATGAAAGTGAAAAAAATAGGAGACTCTCTATCATCAAGAACATGGTGCTACTTTGAAGCACAAGTGTGGAAAAGGATAGTAACATTGTCCCTTCTCTCTTTTTCTCTAATTTTTTCTCTTTTTCTTTTTTCTTTTTGTTGGGAACTTTGGCCTCTTTTTTCTTGGGCTTGTTTGGCCTCTTTTTTTTCGTCCGGAGTCTCATCCCGACTTGTGGGGGAATCAGACTCCATCATCCTTTCCTCACATGAGACAATGCTCTAATGATGATGATCATCACACTTTTATTTACTTAAAACTCAAGAATTACAACTCAATACTAGAACAAAAATATGACTCTACATGAATGCCTCCGGCGGTGTACCGGGATGTGCAATGATCTAGCATAACATGTATAAAAAATATGAACGGTGGCCAAGCCACAAATACTTTGTCAACTATATGGTCATGCAAAGCAATATGACAATGATGATATGTGTCATACTAAAACAGAATGGTGGAAGCTGCATGGCAATATATCTCGGAATGGCTATGGAAATGCCATAATAGGTAGGTATGGTGGCTGTTTTGAGGAAGATATAAGGAGGATTATGTGTGATATAGTGTATCATATCATGGGGCTCGGATGCACCCGCAAAGTTTGCACCACAACTCGAGGTGAGAAGGGGCAATGCACGGAACCGAAGAGGCTAGCAAAATGCGCAAAGGTAAGAGTGTGTGTAATCCGTGGACTCATATTGGTCATAAAGAACTCACATACTTATTGCAAGAGTTTATTAGCCCTCGAAGCAAAGTACTAGTACACATGCCTCTAGGGGAATAGATTGGTAGGAAAAGACCATCGCTCGTCCCTGATGTCGCTTGAACCTACATCGGTTTTTTCCCAAAGAGGAAGGGATGATGCAGCCCAGCGGCGGTAGGTATTTCCCTCAGATATGAAACCAAGGTTATTGAACCAGTAGGAGAACCAAATAACACAACGTAAACAGCCCCTGCACTTAGATAACAAATCCTCGCAACCTGACGTGTTAAAGGGGTTGTCAATCCCTTCCGGGTTACGGCGCCTCAAGTAGGCAAACAGACGTGAGATAAATTTGTAGTAAATTGATAGATCGAACACCAAATAAAATAATAAGGATAAATTGCAGCAAGGTATTTTTGTATTTTTGGTTTAATAGATCTGAAAATAAATGCAAAAGAAAATAGATCGCAAAGGCAAATAATATGACAAAGAGACCCGGGGGCCGTAGGTTTCACTAGTGGCTTCTCTCGACAAAAATAGCAAACGGTGGGTGAAGAAATTACTGTTGGGAAATTGACAAAACTTCAAATACTCATGATGATATCCAGGCAATGATCATTACATAGGAATCACATCCAAGATTAGTAGACCGACTCCTGCCTGCATCTACTACTATTACTCCACACATCGACTGCTATCCATCATGTATCTAGTGTATTAAGTTCATGGAGAAACTGAGTAATGCAATAAGAACGATGACATGATGTAGACAAGATCTATCTATGTAGAGATAGACCCCATCGTTTTATCCTTAGTAGCAATGATACATACCTGTCGGTTCCCTTTCTGTCACTGGGATCAAGCACCGTAAGATCGAACCCACTACAAAGCACCTCTCCCCGTTGCAAGATATATAGATCAAGTTGGCCAAACAAAACCGAAATATCGGAGAAGAAATATGAGGCTATAAGAGATCATGCATAAAAGAGATCAAAGAAACTCAAATACTTTCATGGATATAAAAAGATAGATCTGATCATAAACTCAGAGTTCATCGTTCCCAACAAACACACCGCAAAAGAGTTAGATCATATGGATCTCCAAGAGACCATTGTATTGAGAATTCAGAGAGAGAGAGATGAAGCCATCTAGCTACTAACTACGGACCCCGAAGGTCTACAAAGAACTACTCACGCATCATCAGAGAGGCACCAATGGAGGTGGTGAACCCCATCGGAGATGGTGTCTAGATTGGATCTGGTGGTTCTGGACTCTGCGGCGGCTGGATGAATATTTCGTCGACTCCCCTAGGGTTTTGGGAATATTGGGGTCTTTATAAAGCAAAGAGGCGGTCTGGGGGGCACCCGAGGTGGGCACAACCCACCAGGGCACGCCTAGGCCTCCTGGCGTGCCCTGGTGGGTTGTGCTCTCCTCGGAGCACCCCTAGGCGCAGCCAGGGCCCATTATGTTCCTTCTGGTCCCAAAAAAATCTCCGTAAAGTTTCGTTGCATTTGGACTCCGTCTGATATTGATTTCCTGCGATGTAAAAAACATGCAGAAAACAGCAACTGGCACTTGGCACTATGTCAATAGGTTAGTACCAAAAAATGATATAAAATGACTATTAAATGATTATAAAACATCCAAGATTGATAATATAACAGCATGGAACAAGCAAAATTTATAGATACGCTGGAGACGTATCAGCATCCCCAAGATTAACTCCTACTCGTCGTCAAGTAGGGAAGTAATAAAAACAGAATTTTTGATGTGGAATGCTGCCTAACATGTGATATCATATTCTTTTGTTTATAGCATGGACATTTGGACTTTTATATTGTTCAAAGCAATAGTCTAGTTTTGACATGATAATTTAAATACTCAAGCATATTAACAAGCAACCATGTCTTTCAAAATATCAACGCTAAAATAAGTTATCCCTAGCCCATCATGCTCAACCATTGATCCATTCATGAAACACACTCGCATATTAGTTACATCCAATACTTAAGTATGATCATATTGCCTCCTAGTTGGTGCTTTCGTAAGACAAGATGGAGACTCATATTCAAAAATAAAAATTGCATAAAGTAAAATAAAGGCCCTTCGCAGAGGGAAGTAGGGATTTGTAGAGGTGCCAGAGCTCAAAGCGGAAAACTTAGAAATAAAAACATTTTGGGAGGTGTATCCCTCCCACCAATGAAAACGACTTAGAGTTCCCAACACTTCCCATGCTAGATATATCATAGGCGGTTCCCAAACAGAAAAATAAAGTTTATTCCTTTTTCAACCATACTTTCACTTTGCATGGCTAGCCGTATCCACGGTTGCCCTCCATACCAACACTTACCAAGGAATTTATTATTTGACAACGTAAAGTAAATTCATTTTTCATTTCGGGACTGGGCATCCCTAATACCTTTGCCTTACTCTCGTGCAATGACAAGTGAATAAACACTCATCTTGAGAATAATACATCTAGCATGGAAAATATTAGCCACCCCTCACTGCTCCGCGAGCGAAACAAATACACAAAAGAGAATTTTATTTTGAAAATTAGAGATGGCACATGCAAATTTGCTTAGAACGGCAAAAGAATACCCCATATAGGTAGATATAGTGGACTCATGTGGCAAAACTGTTTTAAAGGTTTTTGGATGCACAAGTAGAGATCATACTTAGTGCGAAATGAAGGCTAGCAAAAGATTGAGAAGCGATCAACCAAGAAACGAATAATCTCATAAGTAAGCATTAAGCATAAATAACACCGAATAATGCACGACAAGTAGGATATAATTTCATTGCATGACTATTGACTTTCGTGCTTGCATAGGGAATCACAAACCTTAACACCAATATTCTTACTAAAGCATAATTACTCATCAAGATGACTCACATATCACATCATCATATCTCAAAACTATTACTAAGAATCAAGTTTATTTTGTCCAATGATCTTCATGAAAGTTCTTATTATATCCTTCTTGGATATCTATCACTTTGGGACTAATTTTCATGTGTTGCTTTTCATAAGCTCAAACAAATATAAGTGAAGATCATGAGCATAATTTTTTTTCTTTCTCTCAAATTAATTTAAGTGAAGCAAGAGAGAATTTCTTGAAAATTTTACTAACTCTCAAATAAATTTAAGTATAGCAAGAGAGCATTTCTTCAAAAATACTAAAGCACACCCTGCTCAAAAAGATATAAGTGAAGCACTAGGGCAAGTCCATAGCTCATAAAAATTTAAGTGAAGCATAGAGAGCAATTCTAACAAGTCATGACATAATTTTGGCTTTCCCAAATAGGTGTGTCCAGCAAGGGATCAAGACTTAAAACACAAAATAAAACAAGCAAAGACTCATATCATACAAGACTCTCCAAGCAAAACACATAGTATGTGACGAATAAAAATATAGCTTCGAGTAAAATACCGATGGTCATTAGAAGAAAGAGGGGATGCCACTCGGGGGCATCCCCAAGCTTAGTTGGTTGCTCATTTTTGGATAATAGCTTGGGATGCTGGGGCATCCCCAAGCTTAGTTGGTTTCTCATTTTTGGATAATAGCTTGGGATGCCAGGGCATCACCAAGCTTAGGCTCTTCTACTCCTTATTCCTTCATCCATCGTAAGATAACACAAAACTTGAAAACTTTAATCACACAAAACTCAACAAAACCTTCGTGCGATCCGTTATTAAAAGAAAGCAAATCACTACTATAAGTATTGTACCAAACCAATTCATATTTTGTTTTTTAATTATATCTACTGTATTCCAACTTTTCTATGGAAAAAACTCATCAAACAAAACCATAGAGCTATCAAAATAAACACACAACACAAAGAAAACAGAATCTGTCAAAACAGAACAGTCTGTAGCAATCTGACTATTTCGAAAACTTCTGGAACTCCAATTTTTTTGAAAAAATAGGAAGACCTGAGCAATTTGTATATTAATCTTCTGCAAAAATAATTGGCATTTTACCACACTCTGGTAAAAAATAAGAATTGTTTTCGTGAGCGCAAAAGTTTCTGTTTTTCAGCAAGATCAAACAACTATCACCCAAGAAGATCAAATTGGTTCTACTTGGCACAAACACTAATTAAAACAAAAAAACACAATCATAACAGTAGCATAATTGTGCTAACACTCAAGAACAAAAAGCAAAAAAGCAAAAATATATTTTATTCATTGGGTTGCCTCCCAACAGGCGCTATAATTTTACGCCCTTAGCTAGGCATAATATTTCAATGATGGTCACACAACAGATAATAATCAGAACACAAAGAGAGCATCATGAAACATGTAGCAAACACATTTAAGTCTAACATTCTTCCTATGCATAGGAATTTTATAGGAAAACAAATTATCAAGACAAGAAACATCTAGCATATGCAAAGGAGAGAGAATAAAACATTGACAATCTCAACAGAACGAGAGGAAATTTAATAACGTGAAAATTTATACAACCATATTTTCCTCATAATAATTATATGTAGGATCATAATCAAATTCAATAATATAACTATCATATAAAATTTTCTCTTTATGATCCACATGCATGCAAAGTTGAGACTCTTCCAAAATAGTGGGATTATCATCAAATAAAGTCATGACCTCTTCAAACCCACTTTCATCAAAAAATTCATAAGATTGAACACTCTACAAGTATGTGGGATTATTTTTAGCTAAAGTTGACACTCTTCCAAACCCACTTTCAATATTATCACAAACATATTCATCATGAGGCTTAAATAAATTTTCAAGATCATAAGAAACATTATCACCCAATCATGATCATTGCAATAAGTAGCGGACATGACAAAACAAGCATCCCCAAGCTTGGGGTTTTGCATATTATTAGCACAATTGACATTAATGTAATTTATAGTAAAATTATTGCAATCATGCTTTTCATTCAAGGAGCTATCATAAATCACTTCATATTTCTTCATCACAATTTTCAGATTCGCGATTCTCAAGCAAAACTTCATAAAGATAATCTAGTGCACTCAACTCACTAGCAATTGGTTCATCATGATTGGATCTTTTAAAAAGATTAGAAAGTGGATGGGGATCCATATCAATAGATTTTTAGCAAGCAAAGATGCAAGCATATAGAAGGCACATGGCAACACAAGAAAGCAAAAGATCGGACGAGAAAAAGGCGAAAGAAAAAGAGGGCGAATAAAACGACAATTTTTTTTTGTGAAGTGGGGGAGAGGAAAATGAGAGGCAAATGGAAAATAATGTAAATTGCGAGGAGATGATATTTGTGATTAGGAACCAGGTATATGTTCAAGATCCTCCCCGGCAACGGCGCTAGAAATTCCTTTTGATGTCGCTTGAAGCTACGTCGGTTTTTCCCCAAAGAGGAAGGGATGATGCAGCACAGCGGCGGTAGGTATTTCCCTCGGATATGAAACCAAGGTTATCGAACTAGTAGGAGAACCAAGCAACACAACGTTAACAGCCCCTGCACACAGATAACAAATCCTCGCAACCCGACGTGTTAAAGGGGTTGTCAATCCCTTCCGGGGTACGACGCCTCAAGTAGGCAAACAGACGTGAGATAAATTTGTAGTAAACTGATAGATCGAACGCCAAATAAAATAAATAAGGATAAATTGCAGCAAGGTATTTTTGTATTTTTGGTTTAATAGATCTGAAAAAATGCAAAAGAAAATAGATCACAAAGGCAAATAATATGAGAAAGAGACCCGGGGGCCGTAGGTTTCACTAGTGGCTTCTCTTGAGAAAAATAGCAAATGGAGGGTGAACAAATTACTGTTGGGCAACTGACAAAACTTCAAATACTCATGACAATATCCAGGCAATGATCATTACATAGGCATCACGTCCAAGATTAGTAGACCGACTCCTGCCTGCATTTACTACTATTACTCCACACATCGACCGCTATCCAGCATGCATCTAGTGTATTAAGTTCATGGAGAAACGGAGTAATGCAATAAGAACGATGACATGATGTAGACAAGATCTATCTATGTAGAGATAGACCCCATCATTTTATCCTTAGTAGCAATGATACATACGTGTCGATTCCCTTTCTGTCACTGGGATCAAGCACCGTAAGATCGAACCCACTACAAAGCACCTCTTCCCATTGCAAGATAAATAGATCAAGTTGGCCAAACAAAACCCAAATATCGGAGAAGAAATACGAGGCTATAAGAGATCATGCATAAAAGAGATCAAAGAAACTCAAATACTTTCATGGATATAAAAAGATAGATCTGATCATAAACTCAAAGTTCATCGATCCCAACAAACACACCGCAAAAAGAGTTACATCATATGGATCTCCAAGAGACCATTGTATTGAGAATTCAGAGAGAGAGAGAGATGATGCCATCTAGATACTAACTACGGACCCGAAGGTCTACAAAGAACTACTCACGCATCATTGGAGAGGTACCAATGGAGGTGGTGAACCCCATCCAAGATGGTGTCTATATTGGATCTGGTGATTCTGGACTCTACGGCGGCTGGATGAATCTTTCGTCGACTCCCCTAGGGTTTTGGGTACATGGGGGTATTTATAGAACAAAGAGGCGGTCCGGGGGGCACCCGAGGTGGACACAACCCACCAGGGCGCGCCTGGGCCTCCTGGCGCGCCTTGGTGGGTTGTGCTCTCCTCGGAGCACCCCGAGGCGGAGCCAGGGCCCATTATGTTCCTTCTAGTCCAAAAAAATCTGTGTAAAGCTTTGTTCCGTTTGGACTCCGTCTGATATTGATTTCCTGCGATGTAAAAAACATGCAGAAAACAACAACTAGCACTTGGCACTATGTCAATAGGTTAGTACCAAAAAATGATATAAAATGGCTATAAAATGATTGTAAAACATCCAAGATTGATAATATAACAGCATGGAACAAGCAAAAATTATAGATACAATGGAGACGTATCAGTCCCTGACCGCCACTCATAAGGAAGACAATAAAAAATAAATCATGCTCTAATTTCATAGATAACGAGAGACCATACGTGCATGCGCTGGGAATCACAAACTTTAACACAAATATTCGTACTAAACCACAATTACTCACTAGCATGACTCTAATATCACCATCTTTATATCTCGAAACAAATGCAAAGAATCAAACTTCTCATATATTCAATGATCTTCATGAAAGTTTTTATTATACCCCTCTTGAATACCCATTATATTAGGACTTAATTCATAACCCAAGAAAATTGCCATACTATTTATAAGACTCTTAAAATAATATAAGTGAAGCATGAGAATTCATCAATTTCTTTAAAATATAACCACCACGGTGCCCTAAAAGATATAAGTGAAGAACTAGAGCAACTGCCTACCTCAAACGATATAAGTGAAGCTCAAAGAGTATTCTAATAAATTCACGATTAATGTGTGTCCCTCTCAAAAAGTTGTGTCCAAAAAGGATGATTGTGGCAAACTAAAAAGAAAATAAAGCAAAGACTCATATAATACATGACGCTCCAAGCAAAACACATATCATGTAGTGAATAAAAATTTAGCCTCAAGTTATTTACCGATCGATTGTAGACAAAACAGGGGATGCCATCCGTGGCATCCCCAAGCTTAGACGCTTGGTTGTCCTTGAATATTATCTTGGGGTGCCATGGGCATCCCCAAGCTTAGGCTCTTGCCAACCCCTTATTCCTCAGCCCATAGAAACTTCACTCAAAACTTGAAAACTTCACAACACAAAACTCAACAGAAAACTCGTGAGTAAACTCATTCCAATTTTATATTTGCATTATATCTACTATATTCTAACTACACCATGGTCCATACCCCCTCATACCACCCATAGATTCACCAAAATAAGCGAACAACACAATGAAAATAGAATCTGTCAAAAACACAATAGTCTGTAGTAATCTGAACATTAGCCAAACTTCTGTAACTCCAAAAATTCTGAAAAATTAGGACAACGTGGGCAATTTGCATATAAATATTGTTTAATAAAATCATAAGTTTATCACGCTCCAGCAAATTTTAACAATTTTCCTACCGGACGCAAAAGTTTATGTTGAGAATCAAATCAACAATCTTCCAAATTATCCCAAAGGTCTTACTTGGCACAATGATACGTCTCCAACGTATCTATAATTTATGATTGTTCCATGCTATTATATTATCTGTTTTGGCTATTTTATATGCATTAATATGCTCTTTTATATTATTTTCGGGATTAACTTATTAACCTAGAGCCAAGTGCCAGTTTCTGTTTTTTCCTTGTTTTTGAGTTTATAGAAAAGAAATTCAAACGGAGTCCAAACGGAATAAAACTTTCGCAATTATTTTTCTTGGCACAGAAGCAATCCACGGAGCTTGGAGAGGAAGGCAGAAGATTCCAAGAGCTCCACAAGCCCTCAGGGCGCGCCCCTAGCTTGTGGGCCCCCAGGAGTCCTCTAACCCTACTTTTTGGCCTATAAATTCCCAAATATTCCCAAATCCACCAAAATACTTTTTTGCCGCTGCAAGCCTCTATTCCCGTGAGATCCCATCTTGGGACCTTTTCCGGCACCCTGCCGGAGGGGGATTTGATCACGGAAGGCATTTACATCAACCCTATTGCCCTACCAATGAAGAGTGAGTAGTTTACCACAGACCTATGGGTCCATAGCTAGTAGCTAGATGGCTTCTTCTTCTCTCTCTTTGATCTTCAATACAATGTTCTCCTCGATGTTCTTGGAGTTCTATCCGTTGTAATATTCTTTTGCGGTGTGTTTATCGAGATCCGATGAATTGTGGATTTATGATCTGATTATCTATGAATATTATTTGAGTCTTTTCTGAATTCTTATATGCATGATTAAATATCTTTGTATTTCTCTTTGGATTATTGGTTTGGTTTGGCCAACTAGATTGATTTTTCCTGCAATGGGAGAGGTGCTTAGTTTTGGGTTCAATCTTGCGGTGTCCTCACCCAGTGACAGAAAGGGTAGCGATGCACGTATTGTATTGTTGCCATCAAGGGTAAAGAGATGGGGTTTATATCATATTGCTTGAGTTTATCCCTCTACATCATGTCATCTTATTTAAGGCGTTACTCCGTTCTTATGAACTTAATACTCTAGATGCATGCTGGATATCGGTCGATCTGTGGAATAGTAGTAGTAGATGTAGAAACGTTTCTGTCTACTTGACACGGACGTGATGCCTATATTCATAATCATTGCCTTGGATATCCTCATAACTTTGTGCTTTTCTATCAATTGCTCGACAGTAATTTGTTCACCCACCATATGTTTTCTTTCGAGAGCAGCCTCTAGTGAAACCTATGGCCCCCGTGTCTATTTTTCCATCATATATTTTCAGATCTATAAAACCAAAAACCCAAAAATACCTTGCTGCAACTTATGTGTTTTTACTTTGTTTTACGTTCTAGTAATCTTTTATATCTATCTCTATCAGATCTCATCCTTGCAAGTGACAGTGAAGGGATTGACAACCCCTTTATCGCGTTGGGTGCAAGTGTTTGATTGTTTGTGCAGGTGCATAGATTGGAGACTTGCTCGTACCTCCTACTGAATTGATACCTTGGTTCTCAAACTGAGGGAAATACTTATCTCTACTTTGCTGCATCACCCTTTCCTCTTCAAGGGAAAAACAAACACATGCTCAAGAAGTAGCACACAAACAATAATTAAAACACTAAAACTCCATCATAACAGAAGTATAATGTTATATTTATTGGAAAATAGAAAAGAAAAATATTGGGTTGTCTCCCAATAAGCGTTTTCTTTATAGCCATTAAGCTAGGCTTTGAGATTTCGATGAAGCTCACATGAAAGATAATAATTGAAACACAAAGAGAGCATCATAAAACATGTTACAAACAAATTTAAGGTTAACATGCTTCCTATGCATAGGCATTTTATAAGCAAACAAATTATCAAGGCAAGCAAAAACTAGCATATGCAAGGGAGAAGAATAAAACATTGACAATCTCAACAACGCGAGGTACTTTAGTAACATGAAAATTTCTACAACCATATTTCCCTCTCTCATAATAATTAAATGTGGGATCATATTCAAATTCAACAATATAGCTATCACATAACATATTCTCTACATGATCCACATGCATGCAAAATAGTGGGATTATCATCAAATAAAGTCATGACCTCTCCAAGCCCTCCTTTATGAAAAATTTCATAAGATTGATCATTCTCCAAAGTAGTGGGATCATTATTACCTAAAGTTGGAACTCTTCCAAACCCACTTTCAATATTATCGCAAACATATTCATCATGAGGCTTAAATAAATTTTCAAGATCATAAGAAGAATCACCCCAATCATGATCATTGCAATAAGTAGTGGACATATCAAAATTAGCATCCCCAAGCTCGGGGTTTTGCATATTATTAGCACAATTTACATCAATAGAATTTATAATAACACCATTGCAATCGTGCTTTTCATTCAAGGAGCTATCGTGAATCACTTCATAAATTTTCTCTTTTAGCACTTCATCACAATTTTCAGATTCACGACTTCCAAGCAAAACTTCATAAAGATAATCTAGTGCACTCAACTCTCTAGCATTTGGTTCATCATAGTTGGATCATTTAAAAAGATTAGCGAGTGGATGAGGATCCATAAAATTTTTGCTTCTGATTTGGATTAAACATACAATTATGCCAAGCGAACAAGCAAACAAACCAAGTAAGACATAAAGGCAAACGGAAAGAGGGCAAATATTTTTGTATTTTTTGAAAATGTTTTAGAAGTGGGGTAGAGGAAATGAGAGGCAAATGGCAAATAAAGTAAATGCAAGAGATGTGAGTTTATGATAGGTAATTGGTAGGCTTTGTCGTGGTGGGCACACGGCAGATGCCAAGGGGTGGCTAAAGAGAGGAGGAGGCTCGAGGGCACGGGTGGGCTCCAGAGGCGAGGTCGGCATGAGCGAGCGCAGGACGCAAGACATACCCATGTTCGGGGCTCTCCGGAGAGATAACACCCCTAGTCCTGCCGAGTGTGGTTTATATGTAATAGTACAGAGTTGCTCCTAGAGCTGTAGGGAGGAAGAAGGAAGGCGAGCCAAGGCTTAGGCTGCTCCCTCTCCTTGGGTGTTGCTCGCTAGGTGTGTGGGTGAGTGAAATGAGTGAGTCCCCCCCCCCGTATGCGTGAGGGCTCCTGGGGGGTTTTATAGGTCAACCCCAAGGGTACAATGGTAATGTTACAAGGCCGTAGGGCCGGGTTGTCAGTGTCCAGGAACCCAGTGCTGGGACCCGCCGGGTGCTAGGTCCCGCCAGGTTCCCCGGGTGCGGGCCCTGCGCACCTAGGGGCACTATGCGCCGTCTTGTCAATCGTCAGGGAGTGGCTAAGTCTGGTCAGCTACAGTGGCGCTCCATCAGGTCGCAGCTTGCTGGAGTCATCAGTGACAGCGGGTGCACTGTTGCCATGTCGGCCCTGATCAGCGGGTAGGTGGGGGGCACTGTTGCCACGCCCGGCTGACTAGAGGCATGGGCGGGGCACTATGGCTTTGGTCATCAGTTGGTGGAGACTCGTCCCATTGTACGGCTGGGATGGGACGGCCGCTGACCCTCGGCCGGGTTGGAGAACATGCCAAGGGAGGAGCTGGCTTGTTGGGGAAGTCTTGGTGCGCCGGGCTCGGCTGTCTTGAGCTGGTTGTTGGGGCCGAGTTCAGGAGTCTGGCCGGGTCGAGGGGCTTGGCCGAGTCGAGCGACCCGGCCAAGCACAAGCCGGCTTGAGGGGCGATGTTGGCCCCGTTGTTTTTGAAAAGGATCCGGGTTTCGTCGCCTGCCCGGGGTTCATTCCCCCGACAGTAGTCCCCGAAGCTGTGAAGGTCCACCGTCTTCGGATGGGAGGGCCTTCGCAGTTTCCCCCTTTGAAGGAGACGAATTTTGTGACCGTCGGGTCTGGCAACACCCACTGTGTGCCGACTTCCGGAAGCCGGATCGTGGCATACCGGCAGCGGCGGGAAACCGAGGAGTCCACCAAATCTTTGAGGCAATCTTTTGGGCTTCGCGCGAGCGCCACGTGGCGTCTGGGAGCCGGAGGGGCCTGACAGGCCACGCGCGCGACGGGACAGGGCGACGCGCTGGGGCCCGCGGTGGTGCACCCTCGGCCCACGTGCGCGGATTTATTGCAGCATCCGCAAGTCGGTTGCCATTCTCGAGGCAGTTATTGCGCGCGTATGTGCGCATTTATTGCGGGGAAGTGGGAAAGGCGAGCGCAAATGATCCCACTCCCCCATGTTTTGAACCGTGGCTTATAAATTGGGGCGAGGAGGGGGCGGTGGAAATCATTCTCGCTCGCGCCCCTTCCTTCGTCTTCCTTCCTCTGATTCTCACGACCACCGCGGATCACGACGCTCGTCGCTTTGAGCAGAGCTTCATAGCCACTTTCTTCTTTCTTCTCTCTTCCGTGCTTTCTTCGATGGCACTGTCGTCGGGCTCGTGGATGGGCTCGACCGTCACCCTTGATTACATCGCTTACCTCCGCACCACCAGGCGCCTGCCTGGGGTGACGGAGGTCGCCGCGCGCCTTCCGCAGGGCGAGCGGGAGCCGCGGCCCGAGGGCATGAAGCGCGTGGTCTTCTTCCCGCACTTCAAGCGCAGGTTCGGGCTTCCCGCGAGCGGCTTCTTTCGCGACTTCCTAGAGTTCTTCAGGCTCCAGCCCCATCATCTGGGCGCCGGCGCCATCGTGCAGCTGTCGGGCTTCGTCACCCTCTGCGAGGGGTACCTGGGGGTCGAGCTTTCGATCGACCTCTGGGTACGCTTCTTCTCCTTGAAGCAGCAGGGGCCGAGGGCCGGAGAGATGTCCCAGTGTGGGGCCGCCGTCATCTCCAAGCGGTCGGGCGCTGACTGCCCGAAGATGCCGCTGGAGGATTCTGCCAAGAAGTGGCAGAATTCTTTCTTCTACGTCCGCAACCTCGGCGCGGACCACATCAACGTGCCGCCCTTCGTCAACTCGCCACCGAGGTAGAAGCAGAATTGGGGGTACTACCCCAAGCATCCGTCGTAGGAGGTGCTCAACCTGTGCGAGCGGGTGTCGGTGATGAAGGAGCGGGAGGGGCTCACCGGCACTGACCTCATCACCGCCTTCATCGTCCGCCGAGTGCTGCCGCTGTAGCAGCGCAGCCACCTCATCGGTCAGATGACCGGCCTCCAGGACCCCAACTGCATGGCGAACACGCAGCTGGACGCGGACCAGGTTGCGCGCCGGGTCAATGACATCTCCAAGGCCAACCTGCAGGGTGACTGGGACTTCGGGAAAGCCCCGTACAGCAGCGCGAACCCGGCACCGTTGGTGAGTCCTTGGTCTCCATATTTTGCTGCTGCTTATCTCCTTATTCGCCCTGACGCGACGCGGGAGGTGCTTCTGAACGCCATCCAGCATCCTTACGACCGGGCACGGGCGCAGGTGGTGTGCATTGCCTCGGAGGAGCCCGAGGCCCATGGGAGAGGGGAGGGGGCGACCGCTGACGCGGGTGCAGGGCGCCGAGTGGGTGAGTCTTGTCTTTACTTCTTGAGTTACCGGTCGTGTGACGGCATTGGGGGTGCTGACGCGAGCCATTGATGTAGCGCCACTGGGTGGAGGAGGCGGCAGCGCGGCCGGAGCCGGGTCATCTCAGGGGGCCGCCAGAGGGGAGGCGGGCGCACGGGAAGGACAACGTCGCGCCGCGGGCCCCAACCGCGAAGCGCGCGGCGGACCCAGCCGGGGCTGCGAAGCCGCCCGCCCAGAGGAGGCGCGCCGCTCCGTAGGAGAGGGCGGCGAGGCCCGTCGTTCCGGTGGTGCCAGGGTGAGTGCCCTGAACCGAGCAGCCGAGCGGCTCTGCTTGGCTTTCGCGTACTTATTTTGTCTTGGGTTTCAGGTCGCTGATCTCGCTGGCGCTGGCGGCAGTGGATGCTGCGTTCGTCGAGGGCGCCGCGTTCCGGAGGAGCCAGTCCGGCACCGTCGACTGGGACGAGGAGGAGGTGGAGCGGGCGGATCCAGACCTCGGACTAGACCCGGCCGACGCCGAAGGCCTGGCCTAGCGGGACTGGAACCGGGCCGAGGCGGAGCTGGAGGCAGCGTCGACCCAGGCCTGGGTTAGCTCCGCGACGACGTGGGCGCGAGCCGGCGGGGACGGTGGTGGCGGCGACGGTCTTCGTGCCGTCATTGGAGGGGGAGCATGGCCAAGGCGGTCGTGCGGACGTGATGGACCTCGACCGGGAGGTCGCGGTCATTGGGGATGACACCCCGTCGCGGACCGACATGTTCGAGCGGGCGGGGGCCGACGGGGGCGGCGGTGACGCCGTCTTGGGGGAGGTGTCGTGGAAGGCGCCGGAGGGGGTGGCTCGGACATCGACGATCGAGGCGCCGCCAGTGGTGGAGCCGCAACCCACTCCACCCACCGAGCCAGCGTCGGTGCCGGAGAGGGCGCCGGAGAAAACGCTGGAGAGGGCGCCAGCCTCAGGGGAGGCGGCCAGCGGGGAACACGCCCTAGTGCTCAGGTCAGGGGGTCGTTGGGTCGCCGGGTTGCAGCCGACACGGAGCGGGACCGGCGAGGTCTTCTTCGGGCCTCCAACCCAGGAGGAGGCGGCGATGGCCGCCGTGACCCGGCGCCTGCGAGGGCGGACGGACCGGATCCAGGCCTTCGCCCAGGCCGAGGTCGAGGCGACGCAGGAGCCGGAGCGCGCCATGTTTGTAAGTTTTTTCGTTGCTTTCTGCTTTTCTTTTTTCCGTTGCTTCTTCTTTGTGGGGGCGCGCCAGCGCACCCACTGGGTGTAGCCCCCGAGATTCGGGCCAACTGCGTAGCAGCTGGGTCGAATCTTAACTTGATGTCTTGTATTGATCGTTGCTTTCTGCAGCAACTGGACTCCTACCGGGTCGGCGTCTTCAACCGGCTCCTTGAGACGCACTGGTGTCTCAAAGAACGGCTCGCCGCCAAGGAGGAGGAGCTCCGCACCGCGGCAGGTACTTTTCTTGCGTGCTCTTTTTTAGTGGGGGCACGCTAGCGCACCCACTGGGTGTAGCCCCCGAGATTCGGGCCAACTGCGTAGCAGTTGGGTCGAATCTTAAAGTAGTACTTTGTTTCTGAGTCTTTTTCCTATAGTCGAGGTGCTATCCTAGAGGACCCGGCTGATTCAGGCCAGCTTCCACTACGACCGGCTCATTCCTGATGCCGGTCGGCTTGGAGCCGAGGTGGAGAGGGCGAGGGCGCAGGCGACGGGAGCCCGGCGGGCACTCGACGAAGCCAGCCAGCTGCAGGAGCAGCTGGCGGGCGACAAGGGCCGTCTTGAGGCCGAGGTGGAGCGCCTCAAGGCGGAGGCCGCCAAGGTTGTGGAGGCGCAGCGGGCCCTTGCCGAGGCGGACCAGCAACACGGCAAGCTGGCCGACGACAAGGGGCAGCTCCAGGCCGAGGTGGACCGCCTGAAGGCGCTGGTGGCCACGGCGGAGGAGACCCGGCAGGGGGAGACCCGGTGCCGCGAGGAGGCCGTGAAGGCGGCCGAGGAAAGGACGCCGAGCTGAAGGCGGCCCTTGCCAAGGTCACCGATTTGGAGAAGACGCTCCAGGAGCGTGACCGCACCATCACCCGTGAGCGGCGTGGTACATTGCTCGAAGCACAGCACCTGGAAGAGTCCTTCTCCAGTAAGTGCTTTCCTTCAGTTTTGTTGTTGCTGGGTTGGGACCCCGGCTTCTCTTCCTTAGTGACTTTCTTCTGACTTGCTTTTCTTTTCGACAGGGGCCTTCCCGAAGACACGCCAGCTGGCGGAGGAGGCGGTCCGCTTTCAGCGCGACCCGCAGGGGATCGTTGGCTCCGGGACTGACCCGTGGGTGGCCTAGACCTTCCCGGAGATCGTGACCGCCGCCGAGGCCCGTCTGCGAGTCTTGAGTGAGCAGATGGGGCGGCTCTCTGAGGCCGGCGCGGCGATGATGGCGGCCTTCTGGCCGGGTTCCGTCGCGCCAAACACCTTCACGCGGCTGGCGCGGTGGTTGGATGCGGGCCCGGACCATCTTCATGAGTGGCGGGTTTCTGCTGCTCGTGCCGGCGCCGAGATGGCGCTCAGGTTCGCGATGTCTTGGCATCCAGACCTGGCGCTAGATGCGTTGATGGGCCAGCGAGCTAGCTCGGAGAACCAGCTGCAGGCGGAGGCCGGACGGATCGCCGTCTGGGCTAGCTACATCGCCGGGTTCGCCTTCCATGACAAGTCCCAGCCGGAGCGGGCGGAGGATGGTGGAGTCGTGCCTGCTGACTACTACGGCCTGCTTCTGGACGACCCGGAGGGTAGCTCTAAGGAGACGGACGTCTACCGCGATGCGGAAGCAGGGGACGAGGATACCGGCACCTCAGCGGACCCGGGAGCTGCGCGATCCGGCGGCGGGAATGCCTGATTTTTAGCTTAGTAAAAAATTCTGTTAGGTAGCAGGTCCACCCACCCACTCGGGGTTAATTGGGTGTAATGAACTCTGGCCTTGGGCTTGTTTCTGAATTTATGATGTATGAGCTTTGTGAATGTTTGCGCCTTTGCTTTTCATTTTTTCTTGCCGTTTTCCTGCACTCTCCCCTCCTGGGCTTCTCCCCCGCGAGTCTGACGGCCGAGACTCCGGTCCGTGACAATGGGTTCGGCCTTTGAGAAGAGCATGCAGTACTTAGGCTTTCGGAATGTTGAGCGTGAGCGAAACACCCATTGGGTCGGCTGGCGGCAATCCGGCAGGGCCGGGTTGGCGAGCAGCCGGTCGTGCGGCAATTTAAAGCGGCAAGGCCGGGTTGAGCATCCCGGCGGTACGCATAAACATTGTGGATGCATGCACTCTTGCTTTTTGTCTTTGGAGCCATTTTCTCGCAACTTTCCCCCTTTGGGTTCCCCCCCCCTCCCCCCCCTCCCCCCCCCCCGCGAGTCTGACGGCCGAGGCTCCGGTCCGTGACAAGGGGTTCGGCGTTTGAGAGGAGCATGCGATACTTAGGCTTTCGAAACGTTGAGCGCGAGCAAAACGCCCACTGGGCCGCCTGGCGGCAATCCGGCGGGGCCGGGTTGGCGAGCAGCCGGTCGTGCAGCGACTTAAAGTGGCGGGGCCGGGTTGGGCGACCCGGCGGTTCTTGACTTAGTTGTTCGTGGCGTGCTGGTGCTTTGGTCTCATGTGCTTGCCAGCCTACAGCCGAAGCCAGTTCTGAGGCTTAGGGCAAAGTGAGAGGCCGTGGCGATCAAACGCGTCAGGAGCCGCTAAGGAAAACGGCGGGTGGCCAAGCCGGCCAGTCCCCGAGCCCCCGGGTCGAGCGAGTCGACCCGGTGGTCGAGTTGGTTCAAGAGGAAAGTAATGCATAAATGTAGGAGACACAATAGCTTGGTCGGAAAGGGCAGCCCCCGAGCATCGTTCGGGGATCCCAAGGTTTTTAGATGATTACAAAAGGCAGCGATACATACGTGCACACGGCTAACTGTAAAACGGGCGGAGGAGCTCTGCATTCCATGGCCGGATTGTTTGTTCGCCGGTGGTGTCTCTCTTGTGCTTGTTTGACTTGCGGGCGTCGATGAGGTAGTACGCGTTGTGATCTCACAAGGCCTTGCTGACAATGAAGGGGCCCTCCCATGGGGAGGACAACTTGTGTTGGCCGGTCTGCTCTTGGACGAGCCGGAGGATGAGGTCTCCCTCCCGGAAAGCGAGGGGCTTGATCTTCATGCTGTGGTAATGCCTTAGGCCTTGCTGGTAGATGGCTGAGCGGCTGAGCTCTAGGAGACGTGCTTCTTCGAGCAGGTCGACGCCGTCTTCGCGGGCTTCCTTGGCTCCGGCTTCCGTGTACATCATGACACGCGGCGAGTCGAACTCGATGTCGGTCGGGATGATGGCTTCTGCTCCTCTCCCCCACTTCACCCTTGCCGTTTTATTCGCCCTCTCTTTTCCGTTCGCCTCTTTTTCGCTTGCTTCTTGTTTGCTCGTGTGTTGGATTGCTTGTTTGTCATGATGGCTCAAGACAATACTAAATTGTGTGACTTTACCAATACCAACAACAATGATTTTCTTAGCACTCCGATTGCTCCTCTTATCGATACTGAATCTTGTGAAATTAATCCTGCTTTGTTGAATCTTGTCATGAAAGATCAATTCGCCGGCCTTCCTAGTGAAGATGCCGCTACCCATCTAAATAGCTTCGTTGATTTGTGTGATATGCAAAAGAAGAAAGATGTGGACAATGATATTGTTAAATTGAAGCTATTTCCTTTTTCGCTTAGAGATCGTGCTAAAGCTTGGTTTTCATCTTTGCCTAAAAATAGTATTGATTCATGGAATAAGTGCAAAGATGCTTTTATCTCTAAGTATTTTCCTCCCGCTAAAATCATCTCTCTTAGAAACGATATTATGAATTTCAAGCAACTTGATCATTAACATATTGCACAAGCTTGGGAGAGGATGAAATTAATGATATGTAATTGCCCTACTCATGGTTTGAATTTGTGGATGATTATACAAAAAATTTATGCCGGGTTGAATTTTGCTTCTAGAAATCTTTTAGATTCGGCCACGGGAGGCACTTTTATGGAAATCACTTTAGGAGAAGCTACTAAACTCCTAGATAATATTATGGTTAATTATTCTCAATGGCACACTGAAAGATCTACTAATAAAAAAGTGCATGCGATAGAAGAAATTAACATTTTGAGTGGAAAGATGGATGAACTTATGAAATTATTTGCTACTAAAAGTGTTTCTTCTAATCCTAATGATATGCATTTGTCTACTTTGATTGAGAATAATAATGAATCTATGGATGTGAATTTTGTTGGTAGGAATAATTTTGGTAACAACGCGTATAGAGGAAACTTTAATCCTAGGCCGTATCCTAGTAATCCCTCTAATAATTATGGTAATTCCTACAACAATTCTTATGGAAATTTTAATAAGATGCCTTCTGAATTTGAGACTAGTTTTAAGGAGTTTATGAATTCGCGAAAGAATTTCAATGCTTTGCTTGAAGAAAAATTGCTTAAAGTTGATGAATTAGCTAGGAACGTTGATAGAATTTCTCTTGATGTTGATTCTTTGAAACTTAGATCTATTCCACCTAAGCATGATATCAATGAGTCTCTCAAAGCCATGAGAATTTCCATTGATGAGTGCAAAGAAAGAACCGCTAGGATGCGTGCTAAGAAAGATTACTTTGTAAAAGCGTGTTCTTCTAGTTTCTATGAAAATAAAGATGAAGATCTAAAAGTTATTGATGTGTCCCCTATTAAATCTTTGTTTTGCAATATGAATCTTTATAATGATGGGACTGAATATGATCCACCTTTACCTAGAAGGCGTTCCAAAAATTCGGAGTTTTTAGATCTTGATGCAAAAATTGGTAAAAGTGGGATTGAAGAGATCAAAACTTTAGATATCAATGAACCCACTATTTTGGATTTCAAGGAATTTAATTATGATAATTACTCTTTGATAGATTGTATTTCCTTGTTGCAATCCGTGCTAAATTCTCCACATGCTTATAGTCAAAATAAAGCCTTTACTAAACATATCGTTGATGCTTTGATGCAATCTTATGAAGAAAAACTTGAGTTGGAAGTTTCTATCCCTAGAAAAATTTATGATGAGTGGGAACCTACTATTAAAATTAAAATTAAATATTTTGAATGCTATGCTTTGTGTGATTTGGTTGCTAGTGTTTCCACGATCCCAAAAACTTTGTGCGATTTGCTAGGTTTCCGTGATTTTGATGATTGCTCTTTAAACTTGCACCTTGCGGATTCCACCATTAAGAAACCTATAGGAAGAATTAATGATGTTCTTATTGTTGCAAATAGGAACTATGTGCCCGTAGATTTTATTGTTCTTGATATAGATTGCAATCCTTCATGTCCTATTATTCTTGGTAGACCTTTCCTTAGAACGATTGGTGCAATTATTGATATGAAGGAAGGGAATATTAGATTCCAATTTCCGTTAAGGAAAGGCATGGAACACTTCCCTAGAAAGAAAATAAAATTACCTGATGAATCTATTATGAGAGCCACTTATGGATTGCCTACCAAAGATGGCAATACCTAGATCTATCCTTGCTATTATACCTAGTTAGGGGCATTAAACGATAGCGCTTGTTGGGAGGCAACCCAATTTTATTTTTAGTTTTTGCTTTTTTCTTCTATTTAGTAATAAATCTTTGATCTAGCCTCTTATTAGATGTGTTTTTATGTTTTAGTTAGTGTTTGTGCCAAGTTTAACCTATAGGATCTTCTTGGATGATAGTTATTTGATCTTGCTGAAAATTCCAGAAACTTTCTGTTCACGAAAATAATTGTTAAAAATCACCAGAACGTGATAAAATATTGATTCCAATTTCTGCTGATCAATAAACAAATTTTCTAGGCCTTCCTATTTTTTCTGAATTTTTGGAGTTCCATAAGTTTGCGTTAGTTACAGATTACTATAGACTGTTCTGTTTTTGAGAGATTCTGTTTTTCGCGTGTTGTTTGCTTATTTTGATGAATCTATGGCTAGTAAAATAGGTTATAAACCATAGAGAAGTTGGAATACAGTAGGTTTAACACCAATATAAATAAATAATGAGTTCATTACAGTACCTTGAAGTGGTGTTTTGTTTTCTTTCGCTAACGGAGCTCACGAGATTTTCTGCTGAGTTTTGTGTTGTGAAGTTTTCAAGTTTTGGGTGAAAGATTTGATGGATTATGGAACAAGGAGTGGCAAGAGCCTAAGCTTGGGGATGACCATGGCACCCCAAGATAATCTAAGGACACCTAAAAGCCAAAGCTTGGGGATGCCCCGGAAGGCATCCCCTCTTTCGTCTACTTCCATCGGTAACTTTACTTGGAGCTATATTTTTATTCACCAAATGATATGTGTTTTGCTTGGAGTGTCTTGTATTATTTGAGTATTTATTTTTTAGTTTGACACAATCATCCTTGATGTACACACCTTTTGAGAGAGACACACATGATTCGGAAATTGTTAGAATACTCTATGTGCTTCACTTATACCTTTTGAGCTATATAGTTTTTGCTCTAGTACTTCACTTATATCTTTTAGAGCATGGTGGTGGTTTTGTTTTATAGAAACTATTGTTCTCTCATGCTTCATTTAGATTATTTTGAGAGTCCTACAAAACAGCATGGTAATTTGCTTTAATTATGATAGGCATTCAAGATTATTAATTTTTTTTTCTTATGAGTGTGTTGAATACTATGAGAAGTTTGATACTTGATAATTGTTTTGAGATATGGAGATGGTGATATTAGAGTCATGCTAGTTGAGTAGTTTTCAATTTGAGAAATACTTGTGTTAAAGTTTGTGATTCCCGTAGCATGCACGTATGGTGAACCATTATGTGATGAAGTCGGAGCATGATTTATTTATTGATTGTCTTCCTTATGAGTGGCGGTCGGGGACGAGCGATGGTCTTTTCCTACCAATCTATCCCCCTAGGAGCATGCGCGTAATACTTTGCTTCGATAACTTGTAGATTTTTGCAATAAGTATATGAGTTCTTTATGACCAATGTTGAGTCCATGGATTATACGCACTTTCTTCCTTCCACCATTGCTAGCCTCTCTAATACCGCGCACTTTTCGCCGGCATCTACACCCACCATATACCTTCCTCAAAACAGCCACCATACCTACCTACCATGGCATTTCCATAGCCATTCCGAGATATATTGCCATGCAACTTACCACCGTTCAGTTTATTATGACACGCTCCATCATTGTCATATTGCTTTGCATGATCATGTAGTTGACATTGTATTTGTGGCAAAGCCACCGTTCATAATACTTTCATACATGTCACTCTTGATTCATTGCATATCCCGGTATACCGCCGGAGGCATTCACATAGAGTCATATTTTGTTCTAAGTATTGAGTTGTAATTGTTGAGTTGTAAGTAAATAAAAGTGTGATGATCATCATTTTTTAGAGCATTGTCCCAAGTGAGGAAAGGATGATGGAGACTATGATTCCCCCACAAATCGGGATGAGACTCCGGACTAAATAATTAAAAAAAGGCCATAAAAAAAGAAAAAGGCCCAAAAAAATGAGAGAAAAAGAGAGAAGGGACAATGTTACTATCCTTTTACCACACTTGTGCTTCAAAGTAGCATCATGATCTTCATGATAGAGAGTCTCCTATGATATCACTTTGATATACTAGTGGGAAATTTTTCATTATAGAACTTGGCTTGTATATTCTAATGATGGGCTTCCTCAAAATGCCCTAGGTCTTCCTGAGCAAGCGAGTTGGATGCACACCCACTTAGTTTCTTTTGTTGAGCTTTCATATACTTATAGCTCTAGTGCATCCGTTGCATGGCAATCCCTACTCACTCACACTGATAACTATTAATGGGCATCTCCATATCCCGTTGATACGCCTAGTTGATGTGAGACTATCTTCTCCTTTTTTGTCTTCTCCACAACCACCATTCTATGCCACAGATAGTGCTATGTCCATGGCTCACGCTCATGTATTGCGTGAAGACTGAAAAAGTTTGAGAACATCAAAAGTATGAAACAATTGCTTGGCTTCTCATCGGGGTTGTGCATGATTTAAATACTTTGTGTGGTGAAGATAGAGCATAGCCAGACTATATGATTTTGAAGGGATAACTTTCTTTGGCCATGTCATTTTGAGAAGACATAATTGCTTAGTTAGTATGCTTGAAGTCTTATAATTTTTATGTCAATATTAAACTTTTGTCTTCAATCTTTCGGATCTGAATATTCATACCACAATTAAGAGAATTACATTGAAAATTATGCCAAGTAGCATTCCACATCAAAAATTCTGTTTTTATCATTTACCTACTCGAGGACGAGCAGGAATTAAGCTTGGGGATGCTTGATACGTCTCCAACGTATCTATAATTTTTGATTGTTCCATGCTATATTATATTCTGTTTTGGACATTAATGGGTTTATTATACACTTTTATATTATTTTTGGGACTAACCTGTTAACCAGAGGCCCAGCCCAGAATTGCTATTTTTTTGCCTATTTCAGAGTTCCGCAGAAAAAGAATATCAAACGGAGTCCAAACGGAATGAAACCTTCGGGAACGTGATTTTCGGAATGAACGTGATCCAGAGGACTTGGACCCTACATCAAGAAAGCTACCAGGAAGGCACGAGGTAGGGGGGCGCGCCTACCCCCTGAGCGCGCTCTCCACCCTCGTGGGGCCCATGTTGCTCCACCAACGTACTTCTTCCTCCTATATATACCTATGTACCCCCAAACTACCAGATACGGAGCCAAAAACCTAATTCCACCGCCGCAACCTTCTGTACCCGTGAGATCCCATCTTGGGGCCTTTTCCGGAGCTCCGCCAGAGGGGCCATCGATCACGGAGGGCTTCTACATCAACACCATAGCCTCTCCGATGATGTGTGAGTAGTTTACCTCAGACCTTCGGTTCCATAGTTATTAGCTAGATGGCTTCTTCTCTCTTTTTGGATCTCAATACAATGTTCTCCCCCTCTCTTGTGGAGATCTATTCGATGTAATCTTCTTTTGCGGTGTGTTTGTTGAGACCGATGAATTGTGGGTTTATGATCAAGTTTATATATGAACAATATTTGAATCTTCTCTGAATTCTTTTATGTATGATTGGTTATCTGTGCAAGTCTCTTCGAATTATCAGTTTGGTTTGGCCTACTAGATTGATCTTTCTTGCAATGGGAGAAGTGCTTAGCTTTGGGTTCAATCTTGCAGTGTCCTTTCCCAGTGACAGTAGGGGCAGCAAGGCACGTATTGTATTGTGCCATCGAGGATAACAAGATGGGGTTTATATCATATTGCATGCGTTTATCCCTCTACATCATGTCATCTTACTTAAAGCGTTACTCTGTTCTTTTGAACTTAATACTCTAGATGCATGCTGGATAGCGGTCGATGTGTGGAGTAATAGTAGTAGATGCAGGCAGGAGTCGGTCTACTTGTCGCGGACGTGATACCTATATACATGATCATACCTAGATATTCTCATAACTATGCTCAATTCTATCAATTGCTCAACAGTAATTTGTTTACCCACCGTAATACTTATGCTCTCGAGAGAAGCCACTAGTGAAACCTATGGCCCCCGGGTCTATTTTCCATCATATTTAATCTCCCGACAACAAGTTATTTCTGGCACCGTTTTTATTTTGCTTTCTTTACTTTGCATCTTTATCATAAAAATACCAAAAAAATTATCTTATCATATCTATCAGATCTCACTTTCGTAAGTGACCGTGAAGGGATTGACAACCCCTTTATTGCGTTGGTTGCAAGGATTTTATTTGTTTGTGTAGGTGCGAGGGACTCGTGCGTGGCCTCCTGCTGGATTGATACATTGGTTCTCAAAAACTGAGGGAAATACTTACGCTGCTTTACTGCATCACCCTTTCCTCTTCAAGGGAAAACCAACGCAGTGCTCAAGAGGTAGCACCATGCAAGAAATGGAAATGAATTTCAAACATCTGGGCATCGTGGCTCGGCCGAAAACATTGAGAAACTTGGTTTTTAAGTTCCTGTAAATCGAAAACTCGCATGAAAATCATGAAACTTGGCATGGTGTCATGACATGGCACCAACATGTTGTGGTAAAAATTTGTCCGATTTGGGACAAGTTTTGGTAAATGCTTCTTACAAACCAGAGCTTCTCACAAGAAGCCTCATGATGCTGATAGGCAACATGTCACTTTTTTGGGTGAAACAACATATGATGCCTCTTCCTGCCTTGTGTTTTACAGAGGCAACACAGAGAAATAGGAGCATCGTGCTAAATTTTGGAATTATTCTGGGTTCGTTTGACCTTTTTACACATTAATTGAGTTTCCTAGGCATTTAATGTGCATAATTCAAATTTCAACCACAAGGCACATGCTCCAGTGCACATGGGTTAAAAAATCATAGATGTGTCTTTGGGTGAATATTTAGGTCCCATGCAAGAAATGCTAATGAATTTCAAACACCTGGGTGTCGTGGCTCGGCGGCAAACATTGAGAAACTTGGTTTTAAATTCCCGTAAATCCAAAACTCGTCTGGAATTCATGAAGCTTGGCATGGTGTCATGACATGGCACCAACATGTTGTGGTAATTTTTTTTCCAATTTGGGAAGGCGCACACATTAACAACCAACAGAGTCATTTTAGAATAAACAGATGCCACGTTACCATCGCAAACAGAAGTATTATTGAAATCATGGGCATTCTACTAACCATTGATGTGTTGCCATGCGTCCCCCTTTTTATTGGCTAGGATGCGTCGTGCAGGGTAGCTATTTGAGTAGGTGGTAGGCGTGTGAGCAGACCATTGCGCAGCCACACCGGGAGGCGAGCCCTTTAACCTCCATCCACCGCCCACCTCGCTTGATGGTGTGGCTAGGTCTCAGTCGACTGAGATTTAACCAAGTCTTAGTCAAGTGATATAACATGTAAGAGAGAAGAAAGAAAATCTGGATTTTTTTGCACGAAGCTTGATGTAAGATCTCATGGATATAGCATTGACTATGACTTAACAAAGTCTCGGTCGATTGAGACTTAGCAAGACTGATATATATGATGAAGATGGCAATGGATAATAATTTTCTTACATATTCAGAAAGATAATTTAAAATCCCAGATGCGGCAACGCCCAAAGGACACAGGGGCAAAAGAAGAAGGAAGACACAAACACCGATCTGGGTTGATGCTCTCTACTTCATGATGGGTTGCTGGAGGGCATGGAGTTCCTCCAACTCCTTCATCGCCTCCATAACCTTCATCTCCTCTCGCCTCTTGTGACACCCCCGATTCGACCATACAGTAATCATACACGCAAATATGTACGATCAAGATCAGGGACTCATGGGAAGATATCACAACACAACTCTAGACACAAATAAAAATAATACAAGCTTCATATTACAAGCCAGGGACCTCGCGGTCTCGAATACAAGCTCGATACACAAGTGTCAGCGGAAGTAACAATATCTGAGTACAGACATAAGTTAAGCAAGACTGCCTTAAGAAGGCTAGTACAAAACTCAACGATCAAAGAGGCAAGGCCTCCTGCCTGGGACCTCCTAACCACTCCTGGTCTTTGGCGGCCTCCATGTAGTAGTAGGCATCATCGGGGTAGAAGTAGTAGTTGACTGGGGTGGCATCTGGCTCCAGTGATCCACCATCTGGTTGCATCAACCAGAAAAAAGAAAGAAGTGGGAAAAGGGGTAGCAAAGCAACCGCGAGTACTCATCCAAAGTATCCATAGTAAGTATGCATTGGTATCAAATGGAAGTGTTGTATCTGTGGATTGAACTGCAGAATGCCAGAATAGAGGGGAAGGCCTAGCCTATCGAAGACTAGCATCTTCAAGTAGCTCCAAGCATCTTGCAGCATGTAGAAGAGTAAAGAATAGAAATTTATAATTAACAAGCATGTTGTAGCATTAATGCCCAGAGATCCTTCCTCGACTCCCTGCGAGAAAGCAATCTCGGGGCCGCATATCTCAAGTATCCATTTCTAGTTGTAATAGATCAGGATACAAGTCTGAACGTCCATTACTGTGGACATGGTTATTAATAGATAATCTTCCCTCGAGGGGTGCACCACGTTTTCCAACACGCTTGATTACTCTGGCCGGGCACTTTTCTGGGCCACTGCCCGGCCTCGGAAGATCAACACGTCGTAGCCCTACCTAGGCTCAGCAGAGAGGTCCCAGCCGGTCTACACCCTAAGCACTCCGGGGTCTGGGCCCATCGCCCGTTGCACTCCGGGTCATTGCGAGCAGGGCGGATCCAGGCTCCACCACTACAAGATGGTGCCGGCCAAGCTGTACCGCAATGCTGAACTGGACGTCTGACAAAGCTTTGGCTGATACTACATCATCGAGGCTCATAACTATTCTCGCGTGGTGGTTAGTGCGTAAAGGCCAAATGCCAACTCAGAACAAATACCCAAACCATAGTGTATTATTAGCTTGCGAAGACGAGCAGAGACTCACGATCGATGTGACCCCGTCGCACCGTCTCGTGGACTTACGGCAAGGGCCCAGAATGCCCGGCCGTGCTACGTAATTATCTTGCGGGTGCTCTCCGGGCCCGCCCGACTTTCCCAAAGGTCTCAAGTAAATTCAAGGTAACTGTGTGTCCAAACATCAAGGGGAAAACCCGAGGAATCACCCTCGGTGGATTCCACTCGATGTAATCACCAAGGTGAATGTAAGAGGAACCACCCTCGAGGTTCATACTTGAGGGGTTGCACGACAGAGTCGTATCGGGAGTGGTAAAGGAGGAATCACCCTCGATGACCACGACCGAATGGCTACACTACAGAGTCATCATCAGGAGTGCATTACACGGTATCACCCTCGGCACTCGATAGTAGCTTTGCAGAATCGAGCAACAAAAGGGGAATGATGTGATGTGAGGTGTCGGGCTCTGGTTGTCGATCACGTTGATCGAGTCGTCGATGATGAAGCCCGGGCAACAAGGACAAGGTGGGGGTCACTGATGGATCACTAACCAACCTATACTAAGTAGTTTAGGATAAGCAGGTAGGTAACAATGAGCGGTTACAAGAGTAGGCTATGCATCAAAATAGGAGCAAACAATAACAGTAGCAAAATCTAATGCAAGCATGAGAGAATGGAATGGGCGATATCGGGATGATCAAAGGGGGGGGCTTTCCTATAAGCTGCGCTGAAAGGGAAGAAGGGGACGTCGTTGATGTAGTCGATAACAGGGGCATCAGCAGCGGTCTCGGGGTCTACCGGAGAGAAGAGGGGGAAGAAACAGTAAATACAGAGCAAACAAGTAGAATACTATGCATGACAATACAAAAGCATCACTAGAGGTGTTCTAACGCAGTGTTACTCGATACCGACGAAGGAGGAGAACATCCGGGAAAGTTTTCCCGAAGTTTGACATTTTTGGACAGACGAACCAAAGGAAGAAGGTTGCATTTTCGCTATGCTAGGGACGTGTGGCAGACGAACAGGCTGCGTATTCAGATTCGTCTCGTCGTTCTGAGCAACTTTCATGTATAAAGCATTTTCATCCGAATTACGGATTATTTTCTATGAATTTCTCAAAGTTTATTGCATTTTCTAAAATTCCTGCACTGTTTTAATTCGAATTTAAACAGTAAAAAGGCTATGTGTACCCAGTGAGTACCCAGCCAGAGAGGATGACAGCTAGGGCCGGCCAAGTGATGACTCACGAGTCAAAAGTTGACTGGTCAACAGTCAATAGTAGTTGACCAGTCAACAAGGTCATATGGGACCCATCTGTCATTGTAAAACTAATCCATTTATTTATATTAGTTTATTTACGTGGTGGGGCCCGACTGTTAGTGTCTACTCCCTCCGTCCGAAAAAGCTTGTCCCTCAAATGGATGTATCTATCACTAATTTGGTGCTAGATACATCCATTTGAGGGACAAGCTTTTTCGGATGGAGGGAGTATTAGTTAGACTAGTTAGGCAGTTAGATCAACCTAACTAAATTACAGGGCCGGCCCCAAGTTGAGCTGTGGCCCGAGGCCACCGCTGGGGCACGCACGACCGCTCGCAGAGGAGCGTCGGCGGCCAGCGCCCAACGCATGGATGGCTGCCGCCGGCAAGCAAGCATCGACAGGGCGGAGGCGAGCGGGAGGGGCGGTCATGTGGTGGCAGAAGCAGCAGTAGGCCGGGCGCGAGGCGCAGCGGCAGTGGGCGATGCGCAGTGGTGGACGGGCGGGGCTGGCGCGGTGAGCTCCGAGTGCGGCGGTCACATGCACAAGGCGGCGAGGGCGCGACGGGAGTTGCAGGGCGCGACGGCAGCGGCTGCGACAGCCGTAGCCGTAGGAAGCAGCGGCAGCAACAAGCTGTAGCAGAGCAGCAGTTAGTAGTAGCACGTGAGGGGTGGCTGCAGCGTGCAGCAAGCAGCGCAAGCAGCACGAGAGCAGGGCGCGGCGGGGCTGGCAATGCGGCGCGTGCACGCGGACGGTCAGGAGAATGGTCTAGCTGGGCATGGCTACAGGGGCGCGGTGGCGGAGCTTCGACCATGGCGGCCTAATTCGAGGGAGGTGATGTGCGGCATGGAACCGAGCAGGAAAAGGAGGGGATCTGGAGGAGGGTTCATAGTGGAGTCGTCGAGCAGATCAATGGGCTCGGGGGAGGCGCGATGGCGACGAATTTGACGACGAAGCTTCGTCGGGGCCGAGGAAGAAGACGGCCGGTCCAGTCGATGTCGTGGCTCCCGGCTTGCGCTGGTTGGCGTAGATGAAGCGGAGGACGTCCCGAAGCTCCTGGTTAGGGTGGAGTGGCGAGGGGAGGTCGATCGCCGCGGGATCGGCGAGGCCATGGCGACAGGGCTGTGGGTGCGAGCGGATCTGAGCGAGGGATACGAGGATGAGCGGAAATGGTCTAGGGTTTCGGCTGTGGGGGTCAGGGGCTCGGCCTAATGCTCCAAGGGGACTAGGGGATGGTCGGCACGCACCATGGCGCGGCCATGGCCGGTTGGATTGCCCTCCACGATCCCCTATCTCCTGTACACAGGTGGAAGGAGAGGTGGAGGTGGGTTGGGCCGGCCATTTGGCTATATGGGCCAAGGTGCCTAGTAGATTAGGTCCTCTTCTTCATCTTTCTCTTTTCCCTTTTCTTTACATTTCTACCACTGTTTTCTATTTAGCTGCTATAGCAAATGAATTTATTTAAGCTTGAAATTTGGCACAAAATTCAAGCACAATATTTTGGAGTGGCACATAAACTTTCGAGTCATTTGCAAACCCATAAATATTTGTTTATTTTGAAAAGGTTACGTTTGTTGCAGTTGGACCACTACATTAAATCCGAGGGGGATTTTGGAAATCCAATGAGGTTGTTTTCATCATGACAAATACTTGGAGATTATTTGCAACACCACGAACAATTTTATTTGCATGACAGAAGCACTAAATATTCGACTTGAACTTCAAATGGAATTTGGTTTTGGTTTCATAAAGTGGCAATTTAGTTTGAAAAACATGATGACATGGCATCCTTAGCAGGGGATTACTGTAGCTTAATTATCCGGGCGTCACACCTCTCCTCCGTGGCACAGGATATCTCATGGTGAGCGACGATGATCTCTTTCATGTCCTCAATACTTCGCTTGACAGTAGCGACGAATTCCTCCACCAACCTGTCGTGCTTGATGTGGAGCTGGACATTGTCGTCCATAAGTTTCACGACCATGGCGTTCATCTTCTACAACAAGGCAATGCTCTACTTGTGCTACTTCGCCCTACCGACGATCTTCTCCATCAATAGGTCACGGTGGGTGCAGAGCTTTGCCTTGTCAGCCATTAGTCCCTCGATGACGCCGGTCACCTTATCAACCGAGGCATTGCTCTCCTCCCGCATCTCATCCTAGCTTATTGAGCTCAGCACACATGTCATCGCGAAGCGCTTCTGAGAGCCCTCACTTACCTGAGAGAGATCTTTGCAGGCCATCATTGTGCCGCAGGAACTCTCTGCTGCTTCCGCGGCATAGCGGGACCACTATGATGCTTCCGCGGTGCAGTGGGACCACTCAACTACTTCGGTGGCATGGCAGGACCTCTGTACTGCTTCAACGGCGCGGCGGGACCTCTGTGCTGCTTAGGAGGCACGGCATGACCTCTCTACTGCTATTGCAATGCGCCGGGACCTCTCTGTTGCTTCCGCTTCCATGCTCGCCGCTCCCTGGTCATTTCTCGACCCAGAACTCCTCTTACGGGCCATGACAGACGCAAGGAACGATAGAGAAAGACATCTTCGTTTGTTGATGAGGAGGAATGTGCTGTCATTTTCGAGTAGGTAGTACTTATAACCTAGTAATAAGCTGCTAAGTGGGAAAACGTTTAGGTTTTGATCGGTGTGAACAGGATTGCAATTAAATATAGCGTGGTAATTTGTAATGTGATGGGAAACAAGCTAAAAATTTATTGACTATTCCTGTTTCAAAGCGCAAAATGATTCCCGGATGGTGTAACGTGGGCACCATTTTCAGATGCGTACATGGTGTGTGCACCATAGGATGCACCACAATGAGTGATGTCAGCATACGACTTGTTCCATCAACCGTGTGCGCTCGTTATTACTATCGTGCACGATTCTTTTAATTAGAATATGTGCCCGTCTATTGCACACACCTTGATCTGGCTAACGTTTCTGTTGTTTTGGCTTATCGCAAAAAGTCCATCCAAGTGACTTGTATGCCGTGTATCGCACACACCTTGATCTGGCTGACCGTTTATGTTGTGCAGGCTCATCACAAATACATAGTATGGATCAATTGTATGCCACGATTCACACACGCAACTCTAATCTAAATCGCGCTTGATGGATCTGCCATCGCACATAATTCGTTTTATTGGTGACAGGTTTTATTTCGATACCGTTGCGATTAATGCATCGCACAAATTTTGGTCGAATGGTCTCCTATACATGTGTTGTGTTAGGACCTTTTTGCGGTAGTGGTAATCCTTAATTTCTGAGTAATAAAGAGTTATTCGCAAAAGCAAATAGCACGATTAGAGATGCTCGACCCCATAACATTGATTCCATAGCACTTGCAAAATGAGTTGTCCAAGGAACAAAACTTAGAGGAAATCACTTCTGGAAAGCATGGCGCCTACAACCACTACTTCAGAAGCCGCTATGGTTGACGTCCAGCATGGCAACCTTCCTAGCTAGGAGGGCTTGGGGGCTTGTGGCTACTATCATCTCGGTTGCTTGCACCCAGGAAAGCATTGTGCCCGACCAAGAGGGTCCAGGCGTGATGTTGTTGGGTGATTATGAGGGTGGTTAGTGGGGCTGGTGCTGCCCCTTTGGCTGATGCCTCCCTGTTTGTTGTTCACTACGAAAAAATACACTTCCATGACATTATGGCATGAACGAGAAAAAACTTTGTCATGGATATGACACTTACATGACAATAGTTGTGACAAAAACACGTATCATTGCTATAGGGGTGAAGGGAAGATCAACGGTAGTTGGATTCCTCTGGTGAACATGCTTGGTTCCGGTGAGATTGCTTTTGACTTCATGAGCAATGGAGCTAGCTATGGGCATGGATTTTTTGGGGAAAACGAAGGCCGGGGCAACTTGCCCAACGCCAGCAAAGCGTGCCACCCATGAGCCCAAGGGTTCAACACCATCAACCACCTTGGAACCAAGGCTCGGGAGGCACCTCCACGGTGGCATGCAGATCTTTGTGAAAACCATAAGCACACAAGATCAGATGAGGACCAGAAGACGATGATCCTCGCCAAGGAAATCCACGAGACCCCCGGCGAGATCCTTGCCAGGGACGACCGTGATGCCACGGCAAGACCCTTGTCGGGGCCTCGGCAAGACCCTTGCCATGGACACCTGCGGGGCCACCGCCAGGCCCACGTCCGCTGAGACTCCACCGCCGTTCCCATACAGCTGCCAGCCCAACCAGCTGGGCAGGCACCTGCGTGGCAACGCGCGACCTCTAGGCCAACTGAGCAAGCACCTACGTGGTGGCATGCAAATCTTCGTGAAGACTCTACCACCGCGCCAGCCCAGTAGCCAGCCAACGTGGCACTACAACGCCTCATCAGCTCGGACGCGCGTCGGAGCCAGGCGAGGCAGTGACAGCTGGGACGAGCTTCCATGCCGTCCCCGATAAAGCAAGAAGGGCACATCGGCAGTGCATTAAATGCGTTTGTCAGACGGTGCCAGAGGATAGGCTTGTACACTGTATACCTTTCCACCTCCTGTGTGCCACTGTGGCGACCCCTTTTTACTATAAAAGGAGGCCTGAGGCGTACAGGAGAAGGATTCGGATCTTTTGGACTACGCGCACGCCGTAGCTAGTTCAAGAACTCAAGAACACTCAAATATACACCAAAGCAGGACAAGGGTATTACGCATCCTCGCGGCCCGAACCTGGGTAAACGATCTTTGTGCTGGCTGCCAGACCCACTCTTTGCACAACCCCGCGCCCGCCAACCGTAGAAAGGATTCCAGTGATCCCGTAGGTGTCGTTTCCACCGACATCTTTGGCACGCCAGGTAGGGGGCACAGTTGTGAAAATCCGGTATAGCAGTTAGTTTAGCAATTCTTCATCGCCATGGCTCCCAAGAAGAAGATGATCACAACGATTGGCTCATCTGGAGCCAAACGACACGTACCAGTGCGGGCGAGTGGTGGGGCGGTCGTGGACGGAAGCCGAGGCGCGGCCCGCGAACACCCACATCGCTCTGGCAGTCAGAGCTTGGCGAGCGGCGTCGTTCGTGCGCGAGACGATGGGCCGCACGCCACCAAATCCAAAGATGGAGCCGAGCCCCCCGCAGGTGGCGCGGGGCCCTCCAAGGGCGGCGTCGTACCACCCATGGGCGGCGCGGCGACTTCCAAGACGCCCACGACGCGCTCTTCCTAGGTTGTGCGCGACGACCAGCGTCACCACACTGGTGACCCCGGGCGCCGCCGTGGGAAGAGTCATGTGCCTCATTCGCGGGACGTAGAAGGCCAGCATGCACGCTGAGGCGCTGGTGAAAATGGGGCACAGCCGCAAGACCGTGATAGAGGTCCTTCTAATGTGGTTAGAAGTCGGAGCGCGTCACGGTCCACGCAGCTTTCGCCGCCACCCACGCCAGCAGAAGCTTTGGCGCGCGCGCAGTTGCTCCTCGACTTTCCTCCTGCTGCGAAAAAGCTCGACGAGTGGAGAGCCACCATCCGGAGCCTCGTCGGTGTTGCCAACAAAGATGAGCCGCGAACAGCGGGGCCCTCAGGCCGGCGCTCCGTTGAGCCACCGCACGCCAGTGGTGGAAGGACCGGAGGCGCTGCGGCCACGGTGCACTCTCCTCCCCCACGCCAGCCACCGCGGGTGTCGGTCCGTCGTGAAGGCGCTCGAACCACCACCGAGTGATGGCGCGACGCGCGCCATCAGTCAGGTAGGTGGGCGGGACCCACTATGGACCACCCAGCACTAGGGGGCTCTGGGGGCCTACCTTACGAGCTGGGTTGCCCAGCCTTTACCCGCGAGCTGCGGCAGTTCCAGTGGCCCTCCCACCGCATGTTGAAGCCCGACGTTGGTGAGAAGTACAACGGCAAGACGCACCCGTCGGAGTTCCTCAGCATCTACACCATCACGATGCAAGCTGCTGCAGCCCGCGGTGACAAGGTGCTTGCCAATTACTTCCCGTTGGCACTTAAGCCCAATGTCATGTCATGGTTGATGCACTTGCCGGCGGATTCCATTTCTTCTTGGTCGGATTTGTGTCATGAGTTCGTTGGCGCCTTCACTGGAGGCCCCCAAGCTCATGGCCAGGCAAGCGATTTGCATATCATCCCCCAGAAGGCAGGTGAAACCCTGCGCAAGTACATACAGAGGTTCAGCCGGGTGCAGTACAACATCCCAGATGTTCATCCCGCCGCCGTGATCAGCGCATTCCATCAGATTGTGCGCAACCGCAAGATGCACGAAGAGCTGGCGATGAACAAGGTCAAATATGTGGCCTAAGTTTATGTTTTGGCTGATAGGTGCGCTTGAGCTGAAGAGGAGAGGAAGTACCCCGGCGAGGACGCCGGTGCGGAAACCGACTCTGCAGACGAAGACACAGCTGCCCCGGCGAAGAAGGGCCGGCGTCGCAACAAGAAGTGCAAGGGAAAGACCGTGCTTGCCGTCGAGGGATCCAAGGACACCGGCGCTGCCAAGAAGACCAAGGCAGACGTCCCTGGCAAGGAAATTGCCGGGTGCACCGCTTGCCGGGCCTTGGCAGCTGCTGACAAGCCAGGACGCTCCGACAAGCAGTATTGCAAGATCCACCGCACCAAGGGCCACGACCTCCAGAACCGCCAGCAAGTTGAGCTGCTTGCTGAAAAACAAAAAGCTGAGTATGAGAGGCGGGACAAGGAGAAGGGTCAAGATGGTGCCGAGGGATCCGGCAAGAAGCGTGGCGGCCAAGGAGGTCGCCGCGGCAAGGATAACCAGCAAGAGAGGCCCACTGGGGGCTGCAACAAGAAGCAAGAAAATGATGATCATGACGAGGACGACGAGTCCGGCGAGCATGAGTTCCAGAAGGCTACAGAGGCCATGTGCGTCGACGGTGGCGCCTCGCTGCACACCTCTCACCGCCAGCTCAAGTAGTGGGCGCGTGAGATCACAGCAGCAGAACCATCGTTCGATGCTCAAAGGCCACTGAAGTGGTCCAGCACGCCTATCATTTTTGACACCGAGGACCACCCTGATCGCACAACTGTGGTCGGGTGTTTGCCGTTGTTGGTTTCACCAACAATACGCAACCTCAAGGTGACGAAAATGCTGGTTGATGGCGGCGCCGGTCTAAACTTGATCTCGCCCATTGTGATTAAAAGGTTGTAGATTCCTGATGGAGACCTCGAAGATACGGGCATGTTTCAAGGGGTCAACCCGGGAAGAAGTCAGCCGAAGGGTAAGGTCACGCTCCCTGTGACGTTTGGAGGCGAGTTGAACTACAGGACAGAGAGGATTGTTTTCAATGTAGCCGAGATCCCCTTGCCCTACAACGGGATCCTCGGCCGCCCAGCACTAGCCAAGTTCATGGCGGCCTCACATTACGCCTACAACACGCTGAAGATGCCTGGGCCGATGACCATCATCACCGTCCCCGCCGACAATAAGGATGCGCTGATCTGCGCTGACAAACTCTACCGGGAGGCAGTTGCAGCGACTACCGCCAAGGCACTTGCTCCTGCCGCCAAAGCCCCGGGAGGGAAGAAGACCAGCAAGACCTCTCACACCCACTCCGGCAAGTGCACCTCTTCGAAGTGTAGTGCTCCCGTCGAGGACGTGCCAGAGAGCTCCACCGGCAAGAGCAAGAAATCCAGAGCTGCTCCACCAGAGACCAAGAAGGTGTCCGTCAAGAAAGATGGCACGGGAGGGGCTTTCACCATAAGCTCCACCCTTGACAGCAAATAGGAAGGCGCGTTTGTCACTTTCCTGCGGGCGAATGTCGACATGTTTGCGTGGCAAGCATCCGACATCCCCGGCTTTCCCAGGGAGGTGACTGAGCACCATCTTGCTGCCTGTCCTCATCCGCGACCCGTCAAGTAGAAGGTTAGGAAGCAAGCTCTGGAATGGCAAGAGTTCATCACAGAGGAGATCAGGAAGTTAGAAGCGGCAGGCTTGGTGAGGGTAGTACTTCATCCGACGTGGTTGGCCAATCCGGTGGTGGTGCGCAAGGCAAATGGGAAGTGGAGGCTATGTATTGATTACACAGATATCAATAAGGCTTATCCGAAGGACCCTTTCCCGTTGCCGCGCATTGACCAGATTGTTGACTCCACGGCCGGGTGCGACCTGTTATCGTTCCTTGATGCCTACTCAGGATACCACCAGATCTTCATGACGAGAGAAGATGAAGAGAAGACAGCATTCATCACCCCATGTGGTACGTATTGTTTTTTATGAATGCCTTTCGGGTTGAAGAGTGCGGCTCGACGTTTGCGAGAGTAGTCCAAATTGGTTTTGAGCCTCAGCTGCATAGAAATATGGAAGCTTATATGGATGACATAGTGGTCAAAACCAAGGACAGGGCAACGCTCGTACAAGATTTAGAAGAGACGTTTGCAAATTTGCGCAAGATCAACCTCAAGCTAAACCCTGAGAAGTGTGTCTTCGGTGTTCCGTCCGACAAATTTCTCGTGTTCTTTGTGTCACAGCGGGGGATCAAGGTGAATCCAGACAAGATCAAGGCCATTGAGCAGATTGAGGCACCTAAGCGGATCAAGGATGTACGTCGGCTCGCTGGCTGCGTTGTCGCCATGAGCAGATTCATCTCCAAGTCTGCTGAACGTGCCCTTCCCTTTTCAAAATCTTGAAAAAGGCGGGCCCAATGGAGTGGACCCCGGAGGCCGAGGCAACCCTGCAGGATTTGAAGAAGTACCTCTCCTCTACGCCAATACTGGTTGCGCCTAAACCACAAGAATCGCTGCTGCTATATCTAGCAGCAATGAACCAAGTGGTCAGCGCCGCGCTAGTGGCGCAGAGGGAGGTCGGCGAAGAGGCAGTAGCAACGGTAGGGCTGGCGGATGACAAACCAGAGCTCCCCCCGGCAGGGCCTAGTGCCGGTAAGGCAAGGCCCCCGGCAGAGTCTGACGCTGGTGAAGCAGAAGCGACGCAACCAAATAAAATAGTGCAGAAGAAGAAGATGATGCAGCACCCAGTTTACTTTGTCAGCTCCCTCTTGCAGGGGGCTAGGTCAAGGTACTCCGGTGTGCAGAAATTGCCCTTCGACCTCCTTATGGCCTCGAGGAAGCTGCGTCATTACTTCCAAGCACACGAAATCACCGTCGTCACCCGCTTCCCGTTGCAAAGGATATTGCATAACCCAGATGCAACCGGGAGGATTGTGGAATGGGCCTTGGAACTGTCGAGCTTTGGTTTGAAGTTTGAAAGTACTTCGACAATTTAGAGTAGAGTCTTGGCAGAGTTCATTGCAGAATGGACCTCAACGCCCGACGAAGAGATCCAGGAGACCACTCTTCCCGGCAAGGAAACAAGTCGCGACTAGATTATGTACTTTGACGGGGCTTTCTCGCTGTAAGGCGCCGGTGCTGGTGTGCTGCTCGTCGCACCCACCGGAGAGCACCTCAAGTATGTAGTCCAGATGCACTTTCCCAGGGAGATGACAACAAACAACACTATTGAATACAAGGGTTTGCTTGCCGGTCTCAGGATCACGGCAGACCTCGGAATCAAGAAGATCATCGTCAGGGGTGATTCACAGCTTGTCGTCAAGCAAGTTAACAAAGATTATCAAAGCCCGTTGATGGAGGCCTACGTACGTAGATGAGGTGAGGAAGCTAGAGGAGCGTTTTGACGGTATACAAGCGGAGCATGTTCCCCGAGTGGACAACGACATCGCCGACTACCTGTCAAAACACGCTGCCCTCAAACTACCTGTGGAACCAGGTACTTTTGTGCTTCGTTAACTCAACCATCCGTTGAACCATCGACAGGGCAGAACAAGCGGAGGAAATCAGGCCCCGGCAAGTACTTTCCCGCTGAGCTCCCAGGATCCGTCGGCAAAGATATTGCCGTGGACACTGAGCCTACCATGGGCAACAGACTCCGGCAGGGCGTCAAGCCCTAGCCGTGGAGACAGCCGCTCCCATGGCAGAGGAAATACCTTTGGTCCTTGTCGTCGAGCCCCAGGCTCCGGCATGGGCACATTATACCATCCGATTCCTCCAAACAGGGGAACTCCGTGAGGAGCAGGAAGAAGCGGAGAAAGTAGCCCGTCAGTCTGTCATGTATCAGTTCGTCGACGATGTTCTGTATAGAAAAAGACCAAACGGTGTGAAATTGAAGTGCATTCCCCGGGAGGAAGGACTGGAGCTGTTGACAGAGATACACGGATGCATATGTGGCTCCCACATAGGGTCGAGGGCCCTTGCCGGCAAGGCATTCCGGCAAGGTTTCTTCTGGCCCACTGCCCTCCAGGATGCAACGGCACTAGTAAGCAAGTGTGAAGCATGCCAGTTCCATTCAAAGAAGCTTCATCAACCAGCTCAAGCTCTCCAAACAATCCCTCTCTCCTAGCCATTCTCGGTCTAGGGGCTCGACACACTGGGCCCCTTTCCCCGTGCTGTCGGGGAATTTGAGTACTTGTACGTCGCAATCGACAATTCACAAAGTGGCCGGAGGTGGAGGCAGTGAGAAAGGTGACAACACAGTCGGCCGTCAAATTCTTTAAGGGACTAGTCTGCCGTTTTGGTGTGCCAAATAGAGTCATCACCGACAATGGCACGCAGTTCACGAGCCGTGCCTTCATGCAGTACATCCAGGACCTCGGCAGCAAGGTTTGTTTTGCTTCCGTTGCACACCCACGGAGCAACGGCCAGGCTGAGAGGGCAAATGCTGAAGTGCTGCGAGGCCTCTGGACAAGAACTTTTGACAAGATACATAAGTGCGGACGGCGCTGGATTGATGAATTGCCAGTGGTTCTTTGGTCAATCAGAACGACACCAAATCGAGCCAGCGGCCAGACACCTTTCTCCCTCGTTTATGGGGCAGAAGCAGTTCTCCCCACAGAACTCACATATGGGTTGTTGGAAATATGCCCTAGAGGCAATAATAAATGGTTATTATTATATTTCTTTGTTCATGATAATTGTCTATTATTCATGCTATAATTGTATTGTCCGGAAATCGTAATACATGTGTGAATACATAGACCACAACCTGTCCCTAGTAAGCCTCTAGTTGACTAGCTCGTTGATCAATAGATAGTCATGGTTTCCTGACTATGGACATTGGATGTCATTGATAACGGGATCACATCATTAGGAGAATGATGTGATGGACAAGACCCAACTTAAGCATAGCATAAAAGATCGTGTAGTTTCGTTTGCTAGAGCTTTTCCAATGTCAAGTATCTTTTCCTTAGACCATGAGATCGTGCAACTCCCGGATACCGTAGGAGTGCTTTGGGTGTGCCAAACGTCACAACGTAACTGGGTGACTATAAAGGTGCATTACGGGTATCTCCTAAAGTGTCTGTTGGGTTGGCACGGATCGAGACTGCGATTTGTCACTCCGTGTGACGGAGAGGTATCTCTGGGCCCACTCGGTTATGCATCATCATAATGAGCTCAATGTGACTAAGGCGTTAGTCACGGGATCATGCATTGCGGTACGAGTAAAGAGACTTGCCGGTAACGAGATTGAACAAGGTATTGGGATACCGACGATCGAATCTCGGGCAAGTAACATACCGATTGACAAAGGGAATTGCATACGGATTGATTGAATCCTCGACACCGCGGTTCATCCGATGATATCATCATGGAACATGTGGGAGCCAACATGGGTATCCAGATCCCGCTGTTGGTTATTGACCGGAGAGGCGTCTCGGTCATGTCTGCATGTCTCCCGAACCCGTAGGGTCTACACACTTAAGGTCCGGTGACGCTAGGGTTGTAGAGATATATGTATGCGGAAACCCGAAAGTTGTTCGGAGTCCCGGATGAGATCCCGGACGTCACGAGAGGTTCCGGAATGGTCCGGAGGTAAAGATTTATATATGGGAAGTCTTATTTTGGTCGCCGGAAAAGTTTCGCGCTTTATCGGTATTGTACCGGGAGTGCCGAAAGGGGTCCGGGGGTCCACCAAGGGGGTCCACCAGCCCCGGGGGGGCACATGGGCTGTAAGGGGTGCGCCTTGGCCTATATGGGCCAAGGGCACTAGCCCCAAGAGGCCCATGCGCAAGAGAGAAGAAAAAAGGGAGAGTCCTAAAGGGGGAAGGCACCTCCGAGGTGCCTTGGGGGGGGGGGGAGGACTCCCCCCTGGCCGCACCCTTCCTTGGAGGAAGGGGCAAGGCTACGCACCCCCCTATCCCTTGGCCCTATATATAGTGGGGGGAAGGGAGGGCAGCAACATCTAAGCCTTGGGCGCCTCCCTCCTCCCCTGCAACACCTCTCTCTCTCTCTCGCAGAAGCTTGGCGAAGCCCTGCCGGAGACCCGCTACATCCACCACCACGCCGTCGTGCTGTTGGATCTCCATCAACCTCTCCCCCCCCCTTGCTGTATCAAGAAGGAGGAGACGTCGCTGCACCGTACGTGTGTTGAACGCGGAGGTGCCGTCCATTCGGCACTCGGTCATCGGTGATTTGGATCACGGCGAGTACGACTCCGTCATCCACGTTCATTGGAACGCTTCCGCTCGCGATCTACAAGGATATGTAGATGCACTCCTTTCCCTCATTGCTAGTAGACTCCATAGATGCATCTTGGTGAGCGTAGGAAAATTTTAAATTATGCTACGATTCCCAACAGTGGCATCATGAGCCAGGTCTATGGGTAGTTACTATGCACGAGTAGAACACAAAGAAGTTGTGGGCGTTGAGTTTGCCAATTCTTCTTGCCGCTACTAGTATTTTCTTGTTTCGGCGGCATTGTAGGATGAAGCGGCCCGGACCGACCTTACACGTACACTTACGTGAGACAGGTTCCACCGACTGACATGCACAAGTTGCATAAGGTGGCTAGCGGGTGTCTGTCTCTCCTACTTTAGTCGGAATGGATTCGATGAAAAGGGTCCTTATGAAGGGTAAATAGAAATTGGCAAATCACGTTGTGGTCATACGTAGGTAAGAAACGTTCTTGCTAGAAACCTACAAACCACGTAAAAACTTGCAACAACAATTAGAGGACGTCTAACTTGTTTTTGCAGCAAGTGCTGTGTGATGTGATATGGCCAGAAGATGTGATGAATGATATATGTGATGTATGAGATTGATCATATTCTTGTAATAGGAATCACGACTTGCATGTCGATGAGTATGACAACCGGCAGGAGCCATAGGAGTTGTCTTTATTATTTTGTATGACCTGCGTGTCATTGAATAACGCCATGTAAATTACTTTACTTTGTTGCTAAAGGAGTTAGCCATAGAAGTGGAAGTAATCGTTGGCGTGACGACTTCATGAAGACACAATGATGGAGATCATGATGATGGAGATCATGGTGTCATGCCGGTGACAAAGATGATCATGGTGCCCCGAAGATGGAGATCAAAGGAGCATAATGATATTGGCCATATCATGTCACTATTTGATTGCATGTGATGTTTATCATGTTTTAGCATCCTATTTGCTTAGAACGACGGTAGCAAGTAGGATGATCCCTTATAATAATTTCAAGAAAGTGTTCACCCTAACTGTGCATCGTTGCGAAGGTTCGTCGTTTCGAAGCACCACGTGATGATCGGGTGTGATAGATTCTTACGTTCGAATACAACGGGTGTTGACGAGCCTAGCATGTACAGACATGGCCTCGGAACACACGCAATACACTTAGGTTGACTTGACGAGCCTAGCATGTACAGACATGGCCTCGGAACACGGAGGACCGAAAGGTCGAGCATGAGTCGTATAGAAGATACGATCAACATGGAGATGTTCACCGATCTTGACTAGTCCGTCTCACGTGATGATCGGACACGGCCTAGTTGAACTCGGATCATGTTTCACTTAGATGATTAGAGGGATGTCTATCTGAGTGGGAGTTCATAATCAGATGAACTTCATTATCATGAACATAGTCAAAAAGTATTTGCAAATTATGTCATGGCTTGCGCTTTAGTTCTACTGGTTAAGATATGTTCCTAGAGAAAATTTAGTTGAAAGTTGGTAGTAGCAATTATGCGGACTGGGTCCGTAAACTGAGGATTGTCCTCATTGCTGCACAGAAGGCTTATGTCCTTAATGCACCGCTTGGTGTGCTAAACCTCAGCGTCGTCTGTAGATGTTACAAAACATCTGACATACACGTTTTGATAACTACGTGATAGTTCGGTGCGGTTTAGAATTGTGGCACCAAAGACGTTTCTGAAACGTCGCAGAACATGTGAGATGTTCCAAAGACTGAAATTGGGATTTTAGACTAGTGCCCACGTCAAGAGGTATGAGACCTCTGACAAGTTTCTTAAGCCTGCAAACTAAGGGAGAAAAGCTCAATCGTTGAGCGTGTGCTCAGATTGTCTGAGTGCCACAATCGCTTAAATCGAGTGGGAGTTAATCTCCCAGATGAGATAGTGATAGTTCTCCATAGTCACTGCCACCAAGCTAGTAGAGCTTCGTGATGAACTATAACATATCAAGGATAGTTATGATGATCCTTGAGATATTCGCGATGTTTGACACCACGAGAGTAGAAATCAAGAAGGAGCATCAATTGTTGATGGTTAGTAAAACCACTAGTTTAAGAAGGGCAAGGGCAAAAGGGATACTTCATGAAACAACAAGTCGTTTGCTGCTCTAGTGAAGAATCCCAAGGTTGAACCCAAACCCGAGACTAAGTGCTTCTGTAATGAGAGGAACGGTCACTGAAGCAGTACTACCCTAGATACTTGGTAGATGAGAAGGCAGGCAAGGTCGACAAAGTATATTGGATATACGTTATATGAATGTGTACTTTACTAGTACTCCTAGCAGCACCAGGGTATTAGATACTGGTTCGGTTGCTAAGTGTTAGTAACTCGAAATAAAAGCTGCGAAATAAATGGAGACTAGCTAAAGGTGAGATGACGATATGTGTTGGAAGTGTTTCCAAGGTTGATGTGATCAAGCATCGCATGCTCCCTCTACCATCGAGATTTGGTGGTTGCGCTGAACATGATTGGATTATGTTTACCGCAAAACGGTTATTCATTTAAGGAGAATAATGGTTACTCTGTTTATTTGAATAATACCTTCAATGGTCTTGCACCTAAAATGAATCTCGATCGTAGTGATACACATGTTCATGCCAAAAGATATAAGATAGTAATGATAGTACCACATACTTGTGGCACTGCCACTTGAGTCATATTGGTATATATGCATGAAGAAACTCCATACAGATGGATCGTTTGGACTCACTTGATTATGAATCACTTGAGACATGCAAATCATACCACATGGGCAAGATGACTGAAAGGCCTCGTTTTCAGTGAGATGGAACAAGAGAGCAATTTATTGGAAGTAATACATTTTGTTGTATGCAGTCCAATGAATGCTGAGGCATGCAGTGGATATCGTTATGTTCTTACTTCACAGATGATTTGAGTAGATGCTGAGTGTATTTACTTGATGAAACACTAGTCTGAATTATTGAAAGGTTCAAGCAATTTCAGAGTGAAGTTGAAGATCGTCGTGACAAGAGGATAAAATGTCTGTGATATGATCATAGAGATGAGTATCTGAGATACGAGTTTGGTACACAATTGAGACATTGTGGAAAGTGTTTCACAATTAATACCGCCTGGAACACCATAGTGTGATGGTGTGTCCGAACATCATAACTGCACCCTATTGGATATGGTGCATGCCATGATGTTTCTTATCAAATTACCACTGTCGTTTATGGGTTAGGCATTAGAGACAACCGCATTCACTTTAAAAGGGGCACCACGCAATTCCGTTGAGACGACACCGTTTATAGAAACCTAAGTTGTCGTTTCTTAAAAGTTTGGGGCTGTGATGCTTATGTGAAAAAGTTTCAGGCTGATAAGCTCGAACCCAAAGCGGATAAATGCATCTTCATAGAATACCCAAAAACAGTTGGGTATACCTCCTATTTCAGATCTGGAAGCAAAAGTAATTGCTTCTAGAAACGAGTCCTTTCTCGAGGAAAAGTTTCTCTCGAAAGAATTGAGTGGGAGGATGGTGGAGACTTGATAATGTTATTGAACTGTCGCTTCAACTAGTGTGTAGCAGGGCACAGGAAGTTGTTCCTGTGGCACCTACACCAATTGAAGTGGAAGCTTATGATAGTGATCATGAAACTTCGGATCAAGTCACTACCAAACCTCGTAGGATGACGAGGATGCGCACTACTTCAGAGTAATGCGTGATCCTGTCTTGGAAGTCATGTTGCTAGACAACAATGAACCTACGAGCTATGGAGAAGCGATGGTAGGCCCATATTCCGACGAATGGCTCGAGGCCATGAAATCCGAGATAGAATCCATGTATCATAACAAAGCATGGACTTTGGTGAACTTGCCCATGATCGGCAAGCCATTGAGATAAATGGATCTTTAAGAAGAAGACGGACATGGACGGTAATGTTACCTTCTATGAAGCTCGACTTGTGGCAAAGAGTATTTTCACAAGTTCAAGGAGTTGACTGCGATGAGTTTTTCTCATCCGTAGCGATGCTTAGGTCCATCGGAATCATGTTAGCATTAGCTACATTTATGAAATCTGGCAGATGGATGTCAAAACAAGTTTCCTTACCAGTTTTTCGTGAGGAAAGGATGTATGTGATATAATCAGAAAGGTTTTGTCGATCCTAAGGATGCTAAAAGGTATGCTAGCTCCAGCGATCCTTCCATGGATTAGAGCAAGCATCTCGGAGTCAGAATATACGCTTTGATGGAGTGATCAAAGTTTTTGGGTTTATACAAAGTTTGTTAGAAACTTGTATTTACAATAAAGTGAGTGGGAGCGCTACAACATTTCTGATAAGTATATGTGAATGACATATTGTTGATCCGAAATGATGTAAAATTTCTGGAAAGCATAAAGGGTTGTTTGAAAGGTGTTTTTCAAAGGAAGACCTGGATAAAGCTACTTACATATTGGTCATCAAGATCCATAAATATAGATCAAGACGCCTGATGATACTTTCAAAAGACAGCACACCTTGACATGATTTTGAAAGAGTTCAAAATAGATCAGCAAAGAAGGAGTTCTTGGCTGTGTTACAAGGTGTGAGTATTGAGTGAGACTCAAGACCTGACCACAGCAGAAGATAGAGAAAGGACGAAGGTCGTCCCCTATGCTTTAGACATAGGCTCTATAGTATGCTATGCTGTGTACCGCACATGTAGTGTGTCTTGCCATGAGTTGGTCAAGAGGGTACAATGGTGATCCGGGAAAGGATCTCATGACAGCGGTCGAACTTATCCTTAGCACCTAGTGGATTAAGGAATTTTCTCGATTATGGAGGTGGAAAGGAGTTCGTCATAAAGGGTTACGTCGATGCGAACTTTGACACTAATCCGGATGACTCTGAGTAGTAAACCGGATTTGTATAGTAGAGCAATTATTTTAAATGGCTCCAAATAGCGCATGGTAGCATCCACAAGATGACATAGATATTCGTAAAGCACACGGTTCTGAAAGGTTCAGACCCGTTGACTAATAACCTCTCTCACAAGCATAACATGACCAAACCAGAACACATTGAGTGATAATCACATAGTGATGTGAACTAGATCGTTGACTCTAGTAAACTCTTTAGATGTTGGTCACATGGTGATGTGACCAGTGAGTGTTAATCACATGGTGATGTGAACTAGATTATTGACTCTAGTGCAAGTGGGAGACTGTTGGAAATATGCCCTAGAGGCAATAATAAATGGTTATTATTATATTTCTTTGTTCATGATAATTGTCTATTATTCATGCTATAATTGTATTGTCCGGAAATCGTAATACATGTGTGAATACATAGACCACAACCTGTCCCTAGTAAGCCTCTAGTTGACTAGCTCGTTGATCAACAGATAGTCATGGTTTCCTGACTATGGACATTGGATGTCATTGATAACGGGATCACATCATTAGGAGAATGATGTGATGGACAAGACCCAACTTAAGCATAGCATAAAAGATCGTGTAGTTTCGTTTGCTAGAGCTTTTCCAATGTCAAGTATCTTTTCCTTAGACCATGAGATCGTGCAACTCCCGGATACCGTAGGAGTGCTTTGGGTGTGCCAAACGTCACAACGTAACTGGGTGACTATAAAGGTGCATTACGGGTATCTCCGAAAGTGTCTGTTGGGTTGGCACGGATCGAGACTGGGATTTGTCACTCCGTGTGACGGAGAGGTATCTCTGGGCCCACTCGGTAATGCATCATCATAATGAGCTCAATGTGACTAAGGCGTTAGTCACGGGATCATGCATTGCGGTACGAGTAAAGAGACTTGCCGGTAACGAGATTGAACAAGGTATTGGGATACCGACGATCGAATCTCGGGCAAGTAACATACCGATTGACAAAGGGAATTGCATACGGATTGATTGAATCCTCGACACCGCGGTTCATTCGATGATATCATCGTGGAACATGTGGGAGCCAACATGGGTATCCAGATCCCGCTGTTGGTTATTGACCGGAGAGGCGTCTCGGTCATGTCTGCATGTCTCCCGAACCCGTAGGGTCTACACACTTAAGGTCCGGTGACGCTAGGGTTGTAGAGATATATGTATGCGGAAACCCGAAAGTTGTTCGGAGTCCCGGATGAGATCCCGGACGTCACGAGAGGTTCCGGAATGGTCCGGAGGTAAAGATTTATATATGGGAAGTCTTATTTTGGTCGCCGGAAAAGTTTCGCGCTTTATCGGTATTGTACCGGGAGTGCCGAAAGGGGTCCGGGGGTCCACCAAGGGGGTCCACCAGCCCCGGGGGGCCACATGGGCCGTAAGGGGTGCGCCTTGGCCTATATGGGCCAAGGGCACCAGCCCCAAGAGGCCCATGCGCAAGAGATAAGAAAAAAGGGAGAGTCCTAAAGGGGGAAGGCACCTCCGAGGTGCCTTGGGGGGGAAGGACTCCCCCCTGGCCGCACCCTTCCTTGGAGGAAGGGGCAAGGCTGCGCCCCCCCTCTCCCTTGGCCCTATATATAGTGGGGGGAAGGGAGGGCAGCAACATCTAAGCCTTGGGCGCCTCCCTCCTCCCCTGCAACACCTCTCTCTCTCTAGCAGAAGCTTGGCGAAGCCCTGCCGGAGACCCGCTACATCCACCACCACGCCGTCGTGCTGTTGGATCTCCATCAACCTCTCCCCCCTTGCTGGATCAAGAAGGAGGAGACGTCGCTGCACCATACGTGTGTTGAACGCGGAGGTGCCGTCCGTTCGGCACTCGGTCATCGGTGATTTGGATCACGGCGAGTACGACTCCGTCATCCACATTCATTGGAACGCTTCCGCTCGCGATCTACAAGGGTATGTAGATGCACTCCTTTCCCCTCGTTGCTAGTAGACTCCATAGATGCATCTTGGTGAGCGTAGGAAAATTTTAAATTATGCTACGATTCCTAACATGGGTCACCTCGAGTGCTCGCTTATGATGAGCTTGAGCAAGAGCAGTTGCGGCAAGATGACGCAACGCTCCTGGAGGAGGATCGTCTTCGGGCAGCTGTGCGAGCGGCACGCTACCAGCAAGCCTTGCGCTGCTACCATAGCCACAAGATTCATGCCCAAAGCTTTGAGGAAGGCGACCTTGTTCTTCGGCATGTTCAGTCGACCAAGAATTCCAACAAGTTGACGCCAAAGTGGGAAGGCCCTTATCGGGTAATACGAGTCACCAGGCCCGGCGCAGTCTGCCTAGAGACCGAAGATGGTACCCCAGTGAGCAACTCCTGGAACATCGAACATCTTCACAAGTTTTACCCATAAGGCATGGTTCCCGGGCTTCCCGGCAAACCACCTTTTGTGCAAGCCTTGCCGGCAAGGCATATAACCCTTTGTACAAAGCCAGGCGCAGACCGTGAGCATAAATAAATGAAGCGCTGGCGCCCTATGTTTTAGCATGCATGCTAGGTTGAGTCTCTGTGTGTGTTAGGGTTGATAGTGCTTGGCGGTGACTAACCCTTAGCATAGAGGTCGAGTATGCATCTCTCTGTTCCTTCCCGTCCTTTTTGGTTCGCAGGGTGCATTGACATTTCTGCTGAGCTACTTTAGAATAAAGAAAACAGGCTGACGCCCCGACCCCGACAAGCCAAGGTTGCCGGGGGCTGCAGGTCTAAGGATCCGATCACGGCAAGCCAAGGTTGCCGGGGGCTGCGACATTAGATAAGTCTTTTACCCCACTCTGTGCCTCTGTATGAAACTTGAACATACGAGACTTCGCTCGCTCGCATACCATCTTGCTTGCTCTGTCCCGTGTCCGAAACCTTACTTTGGGCCGGAACTTGGTTGTAGTGCAATGGGAAGGGGACAAATGAAGGGCCTAATCCTACTCGGCCCCTACCTCCGCCAAGGGCGTGAGTGTAGCCGGGCTATAGAGAAGGAAGATGGCAAGGCCTGTTGCCGGGGTACAGTGTTTATCTTAAGATAACGAGGACTCATTTTTTGTGTGGCCCTCGCCCACGCGCAAGCAAAACCCAGCAAACACCCTTCTCCTCATTAATACGTTGCTACCAAGTACAATTCATACGGAATGCATACATGAGCAAGGGGGTTACGAGATTTAAATCTTACAAAGGCTCGTAGGCTTAAAAAGTAAAAAAAGATAAGATGCCCGTAATCCCTTTCTTGTCCCTCTCCTTAGGAAACGGAACAAGATGGCGGAAGGGCAAAAAGAGTGCCTAGGCAAGGTACGAGCAGCAGAAGACACCAAGAACATATCAGCGGCCGTCCAGAAGAGGGCTGGAGACGATGGTGCCGGGAGAAGAGCCAAAAGATGAGGCATCGAGCCGGCAATACGCGGTGAAAGTGCCGGTCCCCGCGTACTCCGACTTGACGGCCCGCCACCCGCCTTCTTTGTCTTCACCATCCCTCCAATGCCAGCCACCCAAGGCGACGACCCCGAGAAGTTCAAGGAGCTGGCGATGCAGATGATGGTGCTGCCGGCGTTGCCAGGAACGGAGCGCCCGACGCCTAGTTGGACCCGTCATCCTCCCGCCCGCTACCCTCGTCGTCGTTGTCGTTGTCCTCCTCGTCACTCTCGCTTGAAGAGGACCTTTCGCCTTCAGTCGAACTCTCCGCACAGCACCCTAGCCTGTGTCCCGAGCGCCCGAAGACCTTGGCGGAGAGCAAATCACTCTCCGCTAGCTTGAAGCAGAGGACGTGCCCATCCATCAAGCAATGGGCGCGTGCAAAGGTTTTCCAGCCCCGGCGAAGGAGCATCACTTGAGGGGCGGGGAACCCTGTGTTCACCCACATGTCGCCATGGCAACATCCCTTCATGTGAAGCCTCAGCCGCGATGGATGGTCGATCTCCATCACCCTCGCAGGCGCCCGGGGAAGACGAAGGAGGCGGCGCAGCGGCCCATCTAGCTGCAGGATAAACTCAAGCGCCGAGTCCCCGACATGACCACTCGGCGAAGCAGGAGGAGTTGGCGGGGAGATGGCGACGGAGACAGAGACGACGCAGGCATCCCTCTTCCACGCCCACCTATGCCTCGAACGCTTCTGCCTCGACTGCCTCGCCGACCGCGGCCCCGTCCAGTGGCCCCGCCTCGAGCATGGCCTTCACCCTGGGCATCTAGCTCTTCCTTGACCACCGCAACTCTCTGACGAGAGGAGGGCCTGGTCGCCTCCGCAGAAGAACCGTCGCGGCCACGCCCTCTCACCATGACCGTGGGTGGGGATGGAGACACAGGGAGATGCTCTTCCTCCTACCCCTGAGTTGCCTTTTCATAGTTGGGAAGGGGAGGCCGAAGGACTAGCTCTACGCCCCTGAAAAGCTCGCTCGAATCCGGCTCATTAAAATGGCAGCGAGCGAGGCCATCGACGGCCCTCCCCGCCCAATCAAAGGCACATGAGCATCGGCCCGCATGCGCCTTCCCATATTCCATGCGTTTGTCACCTACCCCGCGCCGTGCATGCGGCATACGTGGCGTAAGGAGCACGCATAGTGGGAAACGTGGAACGACAGTTCCAAGGTGGAGAGAGTAAATGAGTGGTGGCTCTGCCATTTCGAGGGAACACGCAAGCCGCCTCTTTACTGTTCACCATGAATGACGCAAGCATGCTGCGGTCATTCCGCGCATGACCGCCACGTCACGCACGACCCCCACGTCGCGCATTCAACGTGGGTCGTGGGGAAGCATAGCGAGCGGGGGAGTTACTGTGGTAAAAACTCCACCGCACGCGCGCCCGTGCACCATTCTGGGCCTGGCCCAATAACGCCCCGCGCTTATATGTGGCCCAGGCCCGAGGGCTCCTGTCGGTGTACGAAAGTAGGGATCCCTTTTTGCACCCCTTTACTTGTGCGCGGGCTGTCGCAGCCCCACACCCCTGGCCACGCTTGGCGGGGCAGAAGAAGCAAGGCCACAAGACAACTAAGATCAACGCCAGGACAGAGACACAAAGAGCAAGAGGGCGAGGTGGGCTCCCCCGGCAAGATCCTTGCCGGGGCGGCTTCTGCAACCCCGGCAAGAGCCTTGCGAGGGCAACTTGCCCAACGCCAGCAGAGCGCGCCACCCTTGAGCCCAAGGGTTCCAACACCATCAACCACCTTGGCACCAAGGCTCGGGAGGCACCTCCATGGTGGCATGCAGATCTTTGTGAAGACCATAAGCACACAAGATCAGATGAGGACCAGAAGACGACAATCCTCGGCGAGATCCTCGCCAAGGAAATCCACGAGACCCCCGGCGAGATCCTTGCCGGGGACGACCGCGATGCCATGGCAAGACCCTTGCCGGGGCCCCGGCAAGACCTTTGCCGAGGACACCTGCGGGGCCACAGCAAGGCTCATGTCTATCGAGACTCCACTGACGTTCCCATACGGCTGCCAGCCCAACCAGCTGGGCAGGCACCTGCGTGGCGACGCGCGGCCTCCAGGCCAACTCAGCAAGCACCTACGTGGTGGCATGCAGATCTTCATGAAGACTCTACCACCGCGCCAGCCCAGCAGCCAGCCAATGTGGCACTACAACGCCTCATCAGCTCGGACGCGCGTCGGAGCCAGGCGAGGCGGCGACAGCTGGGACGAGCTTCCATGCCGTCCCCGATAAAGCAAGAAGGGCACGTCGGCAGCGCATTAAATGCGTTTGTCCGACGGTGCCAGAGGATAGGCTTGTACACTGTATACCTTTCCACCTCCTGTGTGCCACTGTGGCAAACCCTTTTTACTATAAAAGGAGGCCTGAGGTGTATAGGAGAAGGATTCAGATCTTTTGGACTACGCGCACGCCCTAGCTAGTTCAAGAACTCAAGAACACTCAAATATACACCAAAGTAGGACTAGGGTATTACGCATCCCCGCGGCCCGAACCTGGGTAAATGATCTTTGTGCTGGCTGCCAGACCCGCTCTTTGCACAACTCCGCGCCCGCCAACCGTAGAAGGGATTCCAGTGATCCCATAGGTGTCGTTTCCACCGACAGGTGACCTATATCCCAGTGACAGAAGGGGACAAGACACGTATTTGTATTGTTGCCATTAAGGATAAAAAGATGGGGTTTATTCATGTATGGGTTTACTTTGTCTACATCATGTCATCTTGCTTAAGGCGTTACTCCGTTCTTTATGAACTTAATACTCTAGATGCATGCTGGAGAGCGGTCGATGTGTGGAGCAATAGTAGTACATGCAGGCAGGAGTCGGTCTACTTTGTTTTGGACATGATGCCTATATACATGATCATTGCCATGGATATCGTCATGATTATTCGCTTTTCTATCAATTGCCCAACAATATTTTGTTTACCCACCGTATGCTATTTTCAAGAGAGAAGCCTTTGGTGAACACTATGGCCCCCGGGTCTACTTTTTGTCATATATTAAAGGGATTATTCCATCTGTGCCCCCAATTCCTTAGTTGTGCTCAGTTTTCCCCACATGGGGAAAAGTGAGGGATTTTGAGCAATTTTTCGGGGGCAAAAGTGAGGAAAATGTGAAAGCAGAAAACCCGACGCATGGGGAAAAGTGAGGAAAAAGTTAACGAATGGGGAAAGCTGAGCACAACTAAGGAACTGGGGGCATAGAATTAATAATCCCTATATTAAAATCACAAACATACCTTGCTGCAATTTTATTTACTTTATTTTATTTTTTTATTTTTGTGCTATATCTATCACTACAAGATTTGATCCTTGCAACCGCCGAGGGATTGACAACCCCATAGTTGTGTTGGGTGCAAGTATTTGTTATTTTGCGTGTAGGTACTGCTAATGAGGTGTTACGTAGTTCTCCTACTGGATTGTAACCTTGGTTCTTAACCGAGGGAAATACTTATCTCTACTTGTAGGATCAAAAGTATGTCTAAAGGGGGGGGGGTGATTAGACTACTTGACCAAATAAAAATCTAGCCTTTTCCCAATTTTAGTTCTTGGTAGATTTTAACAACTTAGCACAAGTCAAGCAATCAACCTACACATGCAATTCTAAGAGTATAGCAGTGGAATGTAAAACAATTGCATATGAAGGTAAAGGGATGAGTTTGAGGGAGCAAATGCAATGTTGACACGGAGATTTTTTATCCGTGGTTCCGATAGGTGGTGCTATCGTACATCCACGTTGATGGAGACTTCAACCCACGAAGGGTAATGGTTGCGCGAGTCCATGGAGGGCTCCACCCACGAAGGGTCCACGAAGAAGCAACGTTGTCTATCCCACCATGGCCGTCGCCCACGAAGGACTTGCCTCACTAGGGTAGATCTTCACGAAGTAGGTGATCTCCTTGCCCTTACAAACTCCTTGGTTCAACTCCACAATCTTGATGGAGGCTCGCAAGTGACACCTAGCCAATCTAGGAGACACCACTCTCCAAGAAGTAACAAATGGTGTGTTGATGATGAACTCCTTGCTCTTGTGCTTCAAATGATAGTCTCCCCAACACTCAACTCTCTCTCATAGGATTGGATTTGGTAGAAAGAAGATTTGAGTGGAAAGCAACTTGGGGAAGGCTAGAGATCAAGATTTATGTGGTTGGAATGGAATATCTTGACCTCAACACAAGTGTAGGTGGTTCTCTCTCAAAAAATATGTATTGGAAGTGTAGGCATGTTCTGATGGCCCTCTCCACGAATGAAGAGGGGGTGGAGGGGTATATATAGCCTCCACACAAAATCTAACCGTTACACACAAATCACCAAACTCGGTGGGACCGATTCAGAGAACTCGGTCAGACCGATTTGGTTCATAATGTGACCGTTAGGTGTTTCGGTGGGACCGACACGTCAACTCGGTGGGACCGATATCATTAGGGTTAGGGCATAACATAATCTCGGTGAGACCGATTACACAAACTCGGTGGGACCGATTTAGGTAATAGTCAAATAGAGAGTACATGCAAACTCGGTGGGACCGATTCACTCATCTCGGTTGGACCGAAATGTTACGAAAGGGAAACAGAGTGCTTGCATTGCAATCTCGGTGGGACCGATCGCTCATCTCGGTTTGACCGAAACGTTACGAAGGGAAACAGAGAAATTACAATCCCATCTCAGTGAGACCGAGATCCCTATCGGTGAGACCGAAAAGACTAGGGTTTCTGGCAGTGGCTATGTCAACTGAACTCGGTGGCGCCGGATAGAAAGAATCGGTGGGGCCGAGTTGGACTTTTGGTTTGGGACATATGTGGATATGAGAAAGTAGTGGAGGGTTTTGGAGCATATCACTAAGCATTTTGAGCGAGCACCTCATTAAGCAACACCTCATCCCTTCTTAATAGTATTGGCTTTTCCTATAGACTCAATGTGATCTTGGATCCCTAAAATAGAAAATGTAGAGTCTTGTGCTTTGAGATTAAGCCATTCTTTTGTCCTTAGCATTTTGAAGGGTCCACTTTCTAATCCATGCCATGCCAATCATTGAGCTTTCCTGAAATATCTATCTTGAAATAGCATTAGCTCAATGAGCTATATGTTGTTAGGAATTACCAAAACCACCCAGGGATAGTTGCACTTTCAATCTCCCCCTTGTTGGTAATTGATGACAACATATAGATCAAAGCTTCGAAAAATGATAAATAGTATTGAAAAACATCGTCGCTTTGAGAAGTATGTGATAAGCAAGAGCTCCCCCTAAATTTGTGCATTATTTAAAATTTGCTTTTGAATGCAAATGCACAATCGATTAGGATCATGGGTTACTCTTCCATGTCACATACATCTTGGTGGAGAGCTCAAAATGATAGAAGTTAAAGCATGCACTCATCACCAAAACAAGTGAATGATCATCTAGGATATAAGAGATAATATCATCCAACAAGCATTAAGGGTAGCATATGATCAAACACAAGATCAAACAAGTATCTCACAAGTAGCTCACACAAGCACGCAATAAAGTTTCAAATCAAACCAAATAAGTGCAAAGAGAGATAAAAACCAACACACACTCTCTCTCGAAGCCTATGATCTATACATTTTTCTCCCCCTTTGGCAACAAGTTACCAAAAAGTTTGAAAATGCATAGTGCTAAACGACTCTCAGGCTTGATCTTCGGGAGGTGGTGTTGAGAGAACTCCAAGGACGAAGGCTTCTGATGAAGTAGCTGGAGCTGGTGGAGTAGCTGCTGGAGGTGGAACTGGAGCTGTAGCTGCTGGTGCTGATGCTGTGGCTCTAGTGTCTGTCACTGGCACTGCAGCAGATCTCTGTCCTCTGGGCACTCTGGCAAAAGCATCTGTGGTAGACTTTCCCTTCTTCTCCTCTGCTTCCTCCTGAAGTTGCTCAACTGTAGTTTGGATTTCTGTTACCTTGACATCAAGGTCATAGAATTTTGTCTCAATAATCCTTTCCAGACTCTCCTGATTCTTGGTCAGGGTGGCCAAGCCCTTCTCAATCCTCAGGGTGGATTGGATCAGATATCCAAGCTGGTCTTGCTTGCTCTTCCAGAATACCTGTGATGCCTCCTCTACAGTTGGCATCTTTGCAGCCTTCTCAGCCTTAGCCTTCTCTCTCTTTCTATGTGCTTGAGCTGAAGATGGTTCATTCTCATTCATCACAACAGTGTTATCTTCAAATTCAGGATAGATGGGCAGGTGCTCCTTATCCAAGATGTACTTGCCTTTGCTCATCTTTGAGTTGATGAGCTCCTGAATGTGTGGGGCATACCCACAACTTCTCTTCTGATCAGCTGCAGTCCTCTTGATTGTTTCCACAATCAGGCTCATGACTTTGAACTTCTGTGGGACATCAAATATGTGCAGCAAGTTGATGGCATGTCCTCTGATCATTTTATGATCACCTGACTTGGGTAGCAGTGTGTGCCTTAAGATCCAGTTAATAGTTGGCAGACCAGACAACAAATAGTGTACAGATCCAAACTTGTGTGTATCCAATGCAGCATCTGGGATCTCTTTGTACATGTTGGCCATAGTGTTGTGGTCTTTCTTCTTCTCTGCATAAATGTCCAAGTCATCCTCATGTTCCTCAGGAGCATTTATGAGCTTGGCCCACTCATCAACTGTAAATTGGTACCTAGTACCCTCAGACATCCATACAATCCTTCCATCTGGATAGAAGTGGGCAGTGGAGTAAAACTGCATGATGAGCTCATCATTCCACTTGGTGAGCTTCTGGGCAACAAAAGTATCCACTCCGCATGCCTTAAAGCTATCAAGCACTCCAGGGAAGTGATCCTCATTTTCCTTGATGAATTCCCAGTCAACCCATCTCATATCACACACAATGGGCTTCTTGTCGAGAAAAACAGTCTCATAGAAGTCCTGTTGTTCCTTAGTGTGGAATCTGTAGTCCACAACAGTCCTTCTCCTGATAGCATAGGGATCAAACTCTCTCCATAGTCTCAATCCTGCATCCTTCCTGATTTTCATATTCTCTGCAACTGGGTGTGCATTAGTGCGGTCAGGGATCTTGGGCTTTAGCTTCCTCAACACAACAAAATCATCTTCTTCTTCAGCAGCTTGAGGCACTGGGGCCTTGTTCTTCTCTTCAGCGGGTATGTTCCTAGTGCTCCTTTTGGGTTTTGGCTTTGGAGCTGGAGTAGCAGCCTTGGGAGCAGCTTTGGGCTTTGATGGAGCAGCCCCTGCTTTGATTGCATCTGCCATAAGCTTTTGAGCTTTGGGTGCTCGTGCAGCATCCTCTTCCTCTTCCTCTTCTTCAGAATCTCTCATCATTGATGGCTTCCCAATAACTCTGGCAATGGTCTTCTTGACCCTTTCTTTTCTCTTCTTGCCATCTCCAGTTTCCTTGGGTTCAAGAGTGAACTCCATTGTTTCTTGAGTGGAGTCTCTGGCTTTTGACATTGGAACTCTTCTTATTGGAGCCTTTGTTTTCAGTCCAGGCTTTGTTGCAGCAGCTGTGCCATACTCTTTCTTCAGCACCTTTTTCTTTGAAGTGGCTTCATCTTCAACAGCCACATAATCTTCATCCTCAGAGTCAGAATTCCTCTTCTTCCTTGTCCTTGTGGCAGCCTTTGGCAGATTGCTGTGAGTGCTCCTGCTGCCTTCATCATAGCTGCCTGAGGGACTAGTGCCCTCACTCAACTGAACCTGCTCTTCTGACTTGTTCTGGCTGTCACTTGGTCAGACATTCTGCAAATACTCTGACAGCAGACCCTGTGAATAGTTATAGATGAGGTAGAGTAGATGAGCATCACAAAGTACAAGAGTTTTGCAAAATGGATGACTTAAAAACTTAGTTTTAGTTCTTCACAGAAAGCATTTTGGATCTACCGATTTGTAAACTCGGTGATATCGAAGCAGCTTTTGGAACCTAAACTAGTGAACTCGGTCAGACCGAGTCACAGTTTGGTGGTACCGAGACTGCTAGGGTTTCACAAAGAATCGAACTCGGTCACACTGATTTGCAGTTTTCGGTCAGACCGAAAACGCGTGTGCTTTGGCCTAAGCCAAAATCGGTGAGACCGATTTCTACAACCCGGTCGGTCCGAGATGAATTCGACGGAGACCTAACCCTAAATTTTCAAATCAAAACTAATCTACGGGATGTTTTCGCTGGGCAGGATGATTTCAATCGTGGCAAGAATCATGGCAAAGCAATGTGCTAAGAATTGGAGTTAGGGATTAGCACAATGATCAAGTTCGTACCCTAGTTCGGCGACGAACTTGCTACGGCGGCAACGGCGGTGAAGATTTTCGTTGACGGCGGCGGAGACCAGCGGTGGGAGGTCGCTGGCGATGAGAGGACGATCCGGAGACCCGAAGAGGCAGAGCAGGTTATGTGCAGGCGAGAGGGTTCGGAAAATTTTCCAAAATTTGGCCCGTCGATATATATAACCTGACCCTGTCGGTGTGACCGAGTGTAACGACTCGATGGCACCGAGATGCAAAACTGCAAGCAGTTACTGCAACTTCGTGTGACCGAAAAGTTCTAATCGGTTGCACCGAGATTGAAAACCCTAGATCAACTTAGTGACTCAGTAGGACCGAAAAGGATGAATCGGTCAGACCGAGATGCACAAAGAGGTTTTGGAGGTTTAAGTCTATGATGAATCAGGAACTCCGAGTGCTGCTCACACAGAGTGGTTCGAATCTGACTTGATCAAACTTTGTGATGCAGCATGAATAGAGTTTGAGACGAGGAAAGCATAGATAGCTAGAGGGAGTTCTTAGGCATTCTTGTCCATCCATTTGGCAAAAGAGAAAGAGCCAAACAATTAAAACAACAAATGGATGTCCTCGAATGAGTAAAATATGCAACCAACATGCTCACACAATAAGATGGCAAATGAAATATGTGACAAAGCATGCACAAACACTCTAGCATCTATCAAGCAATTTGGCGATGACTAGGTCATCTATATATGAGTATATTGACTTAGGAGTCAAATGAGAACATTTGATCATAGGTCATACTCATCATTTAACCACAAGTGGGGTTACCAATTTTACACAAAGCATTGTTGTGTTCACACCATTAGAGTTGCTTTATCTCAATTGATTAGAGTAAGGCTCCCCCTAGATGTGATATCCCCCCTAAGAGGGATGAACTAACCTTGGGTTTTGTCAATGATGACTTCATGTAGGTGTTGAAGATGTAGATGCTCAATGTTGATGTAGATCATTTGGAGCAATCCTTTGGAGTGAGTTGCACTTTTAATACCTACACGGGTTAGTCCCACAAGGAACAAACAGGGATATCCATAGACATAGAGTGATGCATACACAAGATGATGTCCATGAAAGCATTGGGTTACCTTGTCCCTTGTCTTACCAACAAGAGGGTTTGTGACTCCTTGAACTAGTGCAAGATATGGAAGTTGTTTGCACTTGTCCTTGCCAAAATGATAAGAGTGAAGTATGTTGGCGGAGTCACCCTCAAGAACTCTCTAGTTCTTCTTCTTCTGGATCCACACCATCTTGATGGGGATCCTCGGAGTTGTAGTTGTACTTGATGAAGTAGTACTTGATGTAGTCTTGGGAACCCACTTTACCAAGGCCTTAGGTGCTTCTTCAAATGCATCAATTTCCTCTTGAAGCTTGTCCTTGCCTTTTTGCTTGTGGTCTTGTGGTGGAAGATCATCTTGAGGTTGTGTCCCTTTGAAAGAAGTAGGATCATACTTCTCTTGTTGAGGAACAAACTTCGTCTTGGGGTATTGATCTTCTTCCCACTCAACTCCATTGGCATTGAACTTTCGTTCAAAACCAACACCTTGATTCTTCCGGTGTCTTCCTTGCTTGCGCACAATTTCCTCAAATTGCTTACTTCCGGCAAGGCTCTTGTAAACATCTTTCTCTATAATTCCTTCAATAAGCTATTTTCTTGCTCAAGTGTAACTTGGCTAAGAGAATCATTAGTGGAATCAATAAAATTACTAAAAGCAACAACATTGGATTTAGCATGGTTGTTGTTACTACTAGATGAAGCATCTTTCTTGTTCTTGTTACTAGATTTAACTTGTGGCATGTAAGTAGACAAGAGTAAATGCTTGGCAATGTAAGAAGAACTTTTCTTGCGAAGATCATCATTGATTGGCTTTAAAAACTCATGCTCTTGCTCAAGATTGAGCTTTTCAAAGCGTAGCTTATCATGAGTCTTTAAAATTTCTCGATGATTTTCCAAGGTAGTTTCATGAGCTAACTTAAGAGTGTTTAGTTCTTTAGTTAGACGCTCAATCTCCTTCTTATCATCATCATTCGTTTTATCTTGATTAGCATGATTAATTGACGTTTCATCATAGTTTTCATCACTACAGTTGTCAACATCATCATCACCTAGCAAATCATCTTCATCACTATTGAAATCAACATACTCGGGATGTGTTACCTTTGGACCTTTGGCCATGAAGAATCTTCCAATTCCTTCATTTGGTGAGTCAAATATGTCGTAGGAGTTGGTTGACACAAGTGCTAGACCGGCAACATCTTCATCTTGAGTATATTCGGAGTCGGAGTGATAACTTCTTTCGGAGTGATTGTCGGAGTCGGAGCCGGATACCCATTCACCAACATGAGCTTGATGTCTTCTTTTTGTGTAGCTCCTTGATGACTTTTCCTTCCTTTCCGAGTCCTTGCTTCTCCGAGAGGGTCTTCGTTCATAACGATCATCTCTACTCCTCCTTTCTCTTGGTGATGATTCTTCTCTTCTACTTCTTCTTTTGGGAGAATCTTCTCTTCTTTTGTAGGGAGCCGTACACTCATTTGAGTAGTGTCCGGGTCTTCCACAATTGTAGCAATTACGCTCACGACTAGAAGATCTTTTGTCATTGTAGGACCTTGACTTGGAACTTCTTTCTTTGCTTCTACTCTTGTAGAACTTGTTGAAGTTCTTGACCATTAGGCTCAATTCTTCATTGAAGGTTTGTTTCTCACTTGATGATGTGGGAGCATCACACGAGGCTTTGTAAGCACCACTAGACTTGTTATGAAGCTCTTCCTTATCCTTGAGTGACATCTCATGAGCAACAATTCTTCCAATGACTTCCGTTGGCTTGAGATCTTTGTAATTGGGAGTCATTTGGATCAATGTGCACACGGTATCATATTTTCTATCCAAGGCTCTTAGGATCTTCTTGATGATGAATTTGTCGGTCATCTCTTCACTTCCCAAGCCGGCAATCTCATTTGTGATGAGAGCAAGCCTAGAGTACATTTCGGCGACACCTTCACCATCCTTCATTTTGAACTTGTCAAGTTGACTTTGAAGCACATCCAATTTGGATTCCTTGACGGAGTCGGTACCTTCGTGCATATCAATCAAAGTATCCCAAATTTCCTTTGCATTCTCAAGACGGCTGATTTTGTTGAATTCTTCGGGGCACAATCCATTGAAGAGAATATCACAAGCTTGAGCATTGCATTGTAGCATCTTCAACTCTTCCGCGGTAGCTTCACGGTTCGGTTCTCTCCCATCAAAGAATTCACCTTGCAAGCCAATACACACAATAGCCCAAATGGCAGGGTTATGTCCAAGAATATGCATTTTCATCTTATGCTTCCAACTAGCAAAATTTGTACCATCAAAGTAAGGACCTCTACGGTGGTAATTTCCCTCGCTAGACGCCATACTCTCCTAGGTTGTGAAACCGAGGCTATGACCACCAAAAGCTATGGAAATCAAAGAAAATGGAGACCAAAGCTCTGATACCACTTGTAGGATCGAAAGTATGTCTAGAGGGGGTGATTAGACTACTTGACCAAATAAAAATCTAGCCTTTCCCCAATTTTAGTTCTTGGCAGATTTTAACAACTTAGCACAAGTCAAGCAATCAACCTACACATGCAATTCTAAGAGTATAGCAGCAGAATGTAAAACAATTGCATATGAAGGTAAAGGGATGAGTTTGAGGGAGCAAACGCAATGTTTACATGGAGATTTTTTTATCCGTGGTTCCGATAGGTGGTGCTATCATACATCCACGTTGATGGAGACTTCAACCCACGAAAGGTAACGGTTGCGCGAGTCCACGGACGGCTCCACCCATGAAGGGTCCACGAAGAAGCAACCTTGTCTATCCCACCATGGTCGTCACCCACGAAGGACTTGCCTCACTAGGGTAGCTCTTCACGAAGTAGGCGATCTCCTTGCCCTTACAAACTCCTTGGTTCAACTCCACAATCTTGACGGAGGCTCCCAAGTGACACCTAGCCAATCTAGGAGACACCACTCTCCAAGAAGTAACAAATGGTGTGTTGATGATGAACTCCTTGCTCTTGTGCTTCAAATGATAGTCTCCCCAACACTCAACTCTTTTTCATAGGATTGGATTTTGTAGAAAGAAGATTTGAGTGGAAAGCAACTTGGGGAAGGCTAGAGATCAAGATTTATGTGGTTGGAATGGAATATCTTGACCTCAACACAAGTGTAGGTGGTTCTCTCTCAGAAAATATGTATTGGAAGTGTAGGCATGTTCCGATGGCTCTCTCCACGAATGAAGAGGGGGTGGAGGGGTATATATAGCCTCCACACAAAATCTAACCGTTACACACAAATCACCAAACTCGGTGGGACCGATTCAGAGAACTCGGTCAGACCGATTTGGTTCATAATGTGACCGTTAGGTGTTTCGGTGCGACTGACACGTCAACTCGGTGGGACCGATATCATTAGGGTTAGGGCATAACGTAATCTCGGTGAGACCGATTACACAAAGTCGGTGGGACCGATTTTGGTAATAGTCAAACAGAGAGTTGGTCAGGCAAACTCGGTGGGACCGATTCGCTCATCTCGGTTGGACCGAAACGTTACGAAAGGGAAACAGAGTGTTTGCATTGCAACCTCGATGGGACCGATCGCTCATCTCGGTTTGACCGAAACATTACGAAGGGAAATAGAGAAATTACAATCCCATCTCGGTGAGACCGAGATCCCTATCGGTGAGACCGAAAAGACTAGGGTTTCTGGCAGTGGCTATGTCAACTGAACTCGGTGGCGCCGGATAGAAAGAATCGGTGGGGCCGAGTTGGACTTTTGGTTTGGGACATATGTGGATATGAGAAAGTAGTGGAGGGTTTTGGAGCATATCACTAAGCATTTTGAGCAAGCACCTCATTAAGCAACACCTCATCCCTTCTTAATGGTATTGGCTTTTCCTATAGACTCAATGTGATATTGGATCACTAAAATAGAAAATGTAGAGTCTTGTGCTTTGAGCTTAAGCCATTCTTTTGTCCTTAGCATTTTGAAGGGTCCACTTTCTAATCCATGCCATGCCAATCATTGAGCTTTCCTGAAATATCTATCTTGAAATAGCATTAGCTCAATGAGCTATATGTTGTTAGTAATTACCGAAACCACCCAGGGATAGTTGCACTCTCACTACTATACTGCATCATCCTCTCCTTTTCGAGGAAATCCCAACGCATCTCACAAGTACCAATCATGAGAATACGTATTAGTAAGGCTCTTTAGGTTTTCTTTAGAGCATGATGCTGAGAAATGGCATAATCGATTGCCTCGAGTAAGTATAACCAGTTGACTTATTTGTGCTGAAAAGTTTATGGCTAAATTTCTTCCAAGCTCAAATATTACTAAATTAAGAAGAAATCTCACCCTATTCGTCTAGGAAGATGATGAAGGTTTATGTAAAGCTTGGGAGAGATATTCCAAATTCTTGAATTTACGCCCTAACAATGGTATGCTAAATATGTTATACTTTATATGTTTTATCATAAAATTAATATGGAATCAAAATCCATTCTTGATTTAAGTGCAATAGGACAATTAATGTCTTTAACCCTTGAAGAAGGGAGAGAACTTATAAAAACGATTATGTGTGAACAAGAACAGTGGAATATCAGGGAGCCAATCAAGCCTACTAGAAAAATATATCATATTGAAGACATGGAAAAATTTAAAAAGGTTACTCAAGAGAAAGGTAAGCCTGTTGAACAAGTTATTAATGAAAAAGTGGATATATTTAGTATCTACCGGCAGGAGGATGAATTTCAGGAGACAATGAATAAGTTCAAATTCCATCAAGACAACTTCAACACACACTTTCAAATATGCATTTATCACAATGAAAAGGTAATAACCTACCTTTGCGGAAGGTAGAAGAGTTAAGTGAAGCGGTAAAGAATCTTGATAAACACCCTCGTATGATAGAAACTCAATGTTCTCAAATCTTTGAGACACAATCTTCGATTCTTGCTCAATTAGATAAAGATAATCTTGTTTCTACTATAAGTCCATCAGGATGCTCAAGAAAATGAAGTAGAAGTAGACAAATAAATTGACCCTGATGCTGAAACAATAGATGGTGACAATAACGAAGAAGAAACTCTGGAAGCTGAAAGAGCCAAAAATTCATGGGTTAGGAACACCAACCACCTTATCCCACCAGAGGAGAAAATAGCCAAGCAACCAGGAATAGATAAAAAGGCAAGGAAAAGGAAAAAGATAGAGATAAAACAAAGAAGACACTTCCTAACCCCAAAGTTGCCAGGCCACCTTCAAATGATGCACTTTATTCCTCCTTTTTGCAGGCAATAGCTGATCTTAAGGTCTCGAAGAATGTAACTGACATATTGAAGATTCCTACTTTTTCCAAGTCCATGTGTGATATCGCTAACAATAAAAGGAGTATGAATTCGAAGGAAGAGGTGGCTACAATAATTGAGTATCCCTTTGAGAATAAGATACTAGAAAAGTTGGGAGACCGAGGTATACCTACAATCTTGTTCAATTGGTAATCTCGATATTAATAATGCTCTCTGTGATGTGGGAGTGATGACCCACAAGTATAGGGGATCAATCATAGTCCTTTCGATAAGTAAGAGTGTCGAAACCAATGAGGAGCAGAAGGAAATGACAAGTGGTTTTCAGCAAAGTAATGGCTGCAAGCACTGAAATAGTCGGTAGCAAGTTTTTTGATAGCAAGATAATTTGTAACAAGTAACGGTAATGGTAACAAAAGTGCAGCAAGGTAGTCCAATCCTTTTGAGGCAACGGATAGGCCAAAACGGTCTCTTATAGTTACAAAGCGTTCTTGAGGGCGCATGGGAATTTCTTCAAATCACTTTCATCATGTTGGCTTAATTCGTGTTTGCTACTTTGATAATTTGATAAGTGAGTGGATCAGTGCTTAGGTGTTGTTCTTACTTGAACAAACCTCCTACTATGATTAACCCCCTCGCAAGCATCCGCAACTACGAGAAAAGTATTAAGATAAAATCTAACCATAGCATTAAACTTTTGGATCCAAATCGGTCCCTTACGAAGTAGGGCATAAAATAGGGTTTAAGCTTCTGTCACTCTAGCAAACCATCATCTAATAACTACTCCACAATGCATTCCCTTAGGCCCAAATATGGTGAAGTGTCATATAGTCGACGTTCACATGACACCACTAAGGGAATCACAACATACATATCATCAAAATATCGAACACTTATCAAGTTCACATGATTACTTGCAACATGACTTCTCCCGTGACCTCAAGAACAAAAGTAACTACTCACGAATGATAATCATGCTCAAGATCAGAGGGGTATTAAATAGCATAATGGATCTGAAGATATAATCTTCCACCAAATAAACCATATAATGATCAACTACAAGATGTAATCAACACTACTTGTCACCCACAAGAACCAATCTAATGTTCCGGTACAAAGAATGAACACAAGAGATGAACTAGGGTTTGAGAGGAGATGGTGTTGTTGAAGGTGTTGATGGAGATGGCCCTCCCAAAGATGGGAGAGTTGTTGGTGATCACAATGACGATGATTTCCCCCTCCGGGAGGGAAGTTTCCCCCGGCGGAATCGCTCCGCCAGAGGGCAAAAGTGCTTTTGCCCAAGTTCCGCCTCGAGACGGCGGCGCTTCGTACCAAAAGTCCTCCCCTTATTATTTTCTAGGTCAAAATGGTTTATATACCAGAAGAGGGGCACCGGAGGTGGGCCGAGGAGGGCACAACCCACCAGGGCGCACCTGGGCTCCTTAGCGCGCCCAGGTGGGTTATGCCCACCTGGTGGGCCCCCTCTGGTAGTTACTTGCTCTAATAATTCTTAAATAATCCATAACAAATCTCCGTGAAGTTTCAGCTTATTTGGAGTTGTGCAGAATTGGTAGCTCTGACGTGCTTTTTTAGGTCCAGAATTCTAGGTGTCGGTATTCTCCCTCTTTGTGTAGACCTTGCATATTATGAGAGAAAAAGGCATTAGAATTACTACCAAAAGCATTATTATGCATAAAAGCATTATAAATAATAGTAGGAAATCATGGTGCAAAATGGACGTATCAACTCCCCCAAGCTTAGACCTCGCTTGTCCTCAAGCGAAAAACCGAAATCGAAAAACATGTCCACATGCTTACAGAGAGAGGTGTCGATAAAAACAAAGTACGGACATAGAAGCATCATGCATATTATTATAACAGCAAAGAACTTTAACATAATGTTTTTATCATATAACTTCCCATGAACAAGTAACAATTCATCACAACATTGAAGTATAAAGCATAAACCTTATTGAAAACCAACAAACTATGTTCTTAGTCAACTTTGCAACTACAAATCGTCATATTTTCAGGAAGGGTCATGTATTGGAGCCTTTAGGCAAGTCCAGATACTCAACCATCATTTAATCTTCTATGATTGCTAACACTCACAGCGTACCCATGACAAAAAGTTTCAACCACACACATATAAAGGTAGGGCATATAGTTTCGCCACCAAACATATTCACCTCAAGGGTGATGTCAACAATAATAACTCATGCCTACTCATATCCAGCTGGATATATGTGCCTAGATCTTTCCTCACCACATGATGCTTGCAAAAATAGAAAAATAAAAAGGAATGGGGAAGAAAACTTTGACTCTTCATAAAAGTAAATGCATAAAAGTAAAAGATAGGCCCTTCGCAGAGGGAAGCAGAGGTTGTCATGCGCTTATTTGTTGGTATGCCAAATCCCTTAATGCAAAAGAATGTCACGTTGTATTTCCCCTTATGATAGCAACCTTTATTATGCAGTCTATCACTTTTATTCTTTGCCATCACAAGTTCGTACAACGCTCAATTTTCTCTTACATTAAATGATCCAACAAATTTAGAAGCAATTTTTATTGCCTTATTGCACCGATGACAACTTACTTGAAGGATCTTACTCAATCCATTGGTAGGTATGGTGGACTCTCGAAATAAGATTTGGGTTAAGGGTTTTTGGATGCACAAGTAGTATCTCTACTTAGTGCGGATTTTTTTTACTAGAAAAGATATTGAGAAAGCACCACATGTTAAAGGATCTATGACAATATAACTTCTATGTGGATATGAACAAACATAAATCATACGTTGTCTTCATTGTCCAATGTCAACTATTTTGACACAAAATATTTAATGGGGGCTCACAATCATAAAAGATGTCCAAGATAGTGTATTTGCATGTGAATCTTCTCTTCCCTTATTAATTCTTCCATGAGTTGCATCATTGACCAATGCTTTGTTTGTCAATCTCCAACAAATTTTACCACTTATACTTTTCCTTATGTGATGTCATTACTTACCATAAGATTAGCATATGATTTTATTTATTTTTCTCTTTTTATTTTTATTGCAACAAAAAATGGAAAGAAAGCAAAGCTTCAACTAATCTTTATTATAAATCTCGCACACGATTACATAGATAGATCACTAAGCAAACACTCGAAAAGAAAGGATCGAACTAGACTCTTATTCAACTAAGTCATAGGAGAACTAATGATCGAACTAGAATGGATAAAAGCCAAGATAGTGGTGGTGATACGATACCGGGGCACCTCCCCCAAGCTTGGCACAAGCCAAGGGGAGTGCCCATACCATGAACTCAAGTCTCCTTTGGTGATGAAGGGGGGAGTGGTGATGATGAGGTAGTGGCGAGCTTATCCTCCGATTTCCATGGCAGTGGCTCACCATCATAAGAGGAAGAACGAGTCTCGCGAGTCCTATAACTCGAAGCCAAACTCATACCTTTAAACCTTGCCTCATATTCAAATACTTGGTTTTGGAGATCATAGATTTCGCGTTGCAAGAAGTCGATTTGCTCATTGAAGGTGAAGACGACGTCTTTCATGGACCGACCATCCACCTTGAGATCACGGGTGAATTCCATAATCATGAGGTGATTGGCACTGAGTCCACACTCCACCATCCCCTTGCACTTGAAGCCTCCTGCTCCATGGTTTTGAGCCTGGCCTCCATGGTTCCCGTCCTCTTGGGCCCCTGGACGTCCTTGATGTGGAGCACCCCCTCATGCATCTCGATGGCTTGAGGGTGCTGCATCACCTCCGCAAATACGAGTTGATGACGTTCTCGAAGAACTTGTCCTTGGAGCAGCTCAAGGCGGCCATGGCGATCTAGATCTGTCAGAAAATAGCAAGAAAGAGGAACAAAAAATTTCTCCGTGATATGGAGGTCAATGAGTTCGGGGGATATACAAAGATTTTTTATCTTGGGGAACAAGCAAACAAGAGAAAAATGGAGTCCGGAAGGTAACCGAGGTGGGTACAACCCACCTGGGCGCGCCTAGCAAGCCAGGCGGGCCCTGATGTCTTGTGCCCACCAGGGTTGCCTTCCTGGTTGTTTCTTATTTTCCTATTTTTTGTAATATTCCAAACAGACAGAAAATATTCTTGCGGATTTTTCGGAGTCCGTTTACTTACCATATCACGTACCTCCTCTTTTTCGGTTATTTTGGAGTGTTCCGGAATGTTTCTTTTATGTGTTCCTCCGGTGTCATGGTTTGGATAATATTGCTTTCAACATTAGTAGGCGTACCTGAGATATAGTGTTTAATTCTTTGACCATTGACCACCTTCAGGTTAGTACCTTCGGCATTATTAATCTTGATAGCTCTAGAGCGGTAAACCTCCTCGATAATATATGGTCCTTCCCATTTGGAGAGAAGTTTTCCCGCAAAGAATTTGAAACGGGAGTTGTACAAGAGAACATATTCCTCGACTTTGAAATCCCGCTTTTGGATTCTTTTATAATGCCATATTTTAACTTTTTCTTTAAATATTTTGGCATTTTCATAGGCTTGGGTTCTCCATTCATCTAGTGAACTAACATCATATAACCTATTTTCACCGGCAATTTTGAAATCATAGTTGAGTTCTTTAATTGCTGAATATGCTTTATGTTCTAACTCAAGAGGCAAATGACAAGCTTTTCCATAAACCATTTTATACAGAGACATACCCGTAGGATTCTTATAAGTTGTTCTATAAGCCCAAAGTGCATCATCCAATTTCTTAGACCAATTCTTTCGGGACCTATTAAAAGTTTTTTGTAATATTAGTTTGATTTCTCTATTGCTAAGTCCAACTTGACCGTTTGATTGAGGATGATAGGGTGATGCAATTATATGGTTAACATCATATTTAGCAAGCATTTTACGGAAAGTACCATGAATAAAGGGTGAACCACCATCAGTCATTAAATATCTAGGGACTCCAAACCTCGGGAAAATAACTTCTTTATGCATTTTAATGGAAGTATTGTGATCAGCACTACTAGTTGGAATTGCTTCTACCCACTTAGTGACATAATCAACAGCAACCAAAATATGAGTATACCCATGAGAGGAAGAAAAAGGTCCCATATATTCAAAACCCCAAACATCGAATGATTCAACAGCAAGTGAATAATTCGTAGCATTTCTTGACGTTTACCGATATTACCAATTCGTTGACATTCATCACAAGATGAAAAAAACTTACGAGCATCCTTGAAGAGAGTACGCCAACAAAAACTAGATCGCAATACCTTGTGAGCAGTTATGTCTCCCGCATGATGCCCTCCATAAGCTTCGGAGTGACATTCCCGTAGGATTTGTTCCTGTTCATGCTGAGGTACACAATGTCTAATAATACCATCTAATTCTTCTTTATAAAGATGTGGGTCATCCCAAAGTAATGTCTTAAATCATAGAAGAATTTTTTCTTTTGTTGGTATGTGAACCTAGGTGGTATATATTTAGCAACAATATAATTAGCATAGTCAGCATACCAAGGAGTATTATGAGAAACATTTATTGCGGCTAGTTGTTCATTAGGAAAGCTATCATTAATAGGTTGTGGGTCATCAAGTATATTTTCTAACCTAGACAAGTTATCAGCTATGGGGTTCTCAACTCCTTTCCTATCATTTATATGTAGACAAATTCTTGTAGTCAAGATAACCCACCTAATGAGTCTAGGTTTAGCATCTTTCTTTTCCATAATAGCAGCATGATCGGTGTGAATAATAACTTTGGAATCAACAATGTAAGATCTGAATTTGTCACAAGCAAACACAACTGCTAAAAATTCTTTTTCAGTAGTAGCATAATTTCTTTGGGCATTGTCTAGAGTTTTGCTAGCATAATGGATAATATTTATGTCGGTGCAACAAACCCTGGGTCCATTGCCCAGACTGTGCACGGGCCCAAGAACAAGATTACAATACCAAGATCAGATCGAAGCACGAGGGATCGGCTCTTCGAAGGACCAAAGTGCAGATCAAGAAGACCAAGACTAGCGAGAGAGACAAGATACCACTATGAGAAGAATCTCCCTTGCCGGGCAGGCGAGCCTGGCGAGGTTGGGGTTACCCCGGAAGCGAGCCTCCAATATCGCCCCGGCAGGCCTGCCGGGGCTCATGGAGGCAAACCACTCCACCGCACCACCTCACAGCGACGCACGTCATTGATTTGTGCGGTGTCAAGCTTCTAAGTGACTAAGTGGCTGCTCCCTGCCACATGGCACCTACTTCCTAATGAATATACCTCCAAGTGACACCCGTCCTGAGATGTGTCAAGCAAGCAGGCGCGAAGCTAGCAAAACAGCCCGGCAGGGCCTGCCGGGCAAGCTATGACGTGACACAGAGTGACACATTAAATGTGCTCTGTCAGCCTACAGAATTAGGTATGATAGCACTGTTTGCTATCTAATCAGTATGTAAATACTGATTTCCACTGTGGTGACCCCTTGATCCATAAAAGGAAGCCCATGGCAACCGTAGAAAGGATTCGAACCCCCGCACATTCATACGCGTGTAGCCATTCTCACCCCGAGGCAACCTTGCCGGGCAAGAGCACTGCGTTTTTTCACCATTTCCCACCATCAATCCACCAAAGCAGGAGTGGGGTTTTACGCCTCGCAGCGGCCCAAACCTGGGTAAAACTGCCTGTGTGATCTCTGTTGTGCTGTGCTACGCTTCTCCGCTCTTTGTGCTACGTGCCCATCCCCCCGCCGAACCAAAAGGGGCTCATGGCGCCATAGGTGGTCGTGGTTTCCCACGACATCTTTGGCGCGCCAGGTAGGGGGATCACTTGCACGAACCCGAGAGTGTAAGCAGCACGTCATCTTCATCGCCGTTTTCATCATCGACGGCTCCATCGACTATGGTGCCCAAGAAGAAGTCCGGTGCCGCAGCTCACCCATCCACCTCGAAGGCCCCGCCGCCCGCGATCACCGACGCCACGGGGAATGCGGAGGCTCGTGAGGATGTGGGCACTGCGGGGGACATGGTCGGCACAGGAGGCGTTGTCACCACCTCCCCCGCGGCCGACGCAGGAGCGGGAGGCACCGGAGAAGGAAAGCACCAACACCATCCCCGCGACCACGCTCCGCGAGGTATTGATACGTCCATTTTGCATCATGCTTTTATATTGATATTTATTGCATTATGGGCTGTTATTACACATTATGTCACAATACTTATGCCTATTCTCTCTTATTTTACAAGGTTTACACGAAGAGGGAGAATGCCGGCAGCTGGAATTCTGGGCTGGAAAAGGAGCAAATATTAGAGACCTATTCTGCACAACTCCAAAAGTCCTGAAACTCCACGAAAGTCAGTTTTGGAATATATTAAAAATATTGGGCGAAGAAAGCACCAGAGGGGGGCCACACCCTGTCCACGAGGGTGGGGGCGCTCCCTACCCCCCTGGGCGCGCCCCCCTACCTCGTGGGCCCCCTGGCAGGCCTCGGGTGCCCATCTTTTGCTATATGAAGTCTTTCGCCCTGGAAAAAAATCAGATGGAAGCTTTCGGGATGAAGCGCCGCCGTCTCGAGGCGGAACCTGGCGAAACCAATCTAGGGCTCCGGCGGAGCTGTTCTGCCGGGGCAACATCCCTCCGGGAGGGGGGAAATCATCACCATCGATCCTCTCATCGGGAGTGGGTCAACCTCCATCAACGTCTTCACCAGCACAATCTCATCTCAAACCCTAGTTCATCTCTTGTATCCAATCTTTGTCTCAAAACCTCAGATTGGTACCTGTGGGTTGCTAGTAGTTTTGATTACTCCTTGTAGTTGATGCTAGTTGGTTTATTTGGTGGAAGATCATATGTTCAGATCCTTTATGCATATTAATACCCCTCTGATTATGAACATGAATACGATTTGTGAGTAGTTAAGTTTGTTCCTGAGGCCATGGGCGAAGTCTTGCTATAAGTAGTCATGTGAATTTGGTATTCGTTCGATATTTTGATGAGATGTATGTTGTCTTTCCTCTAGTGGTGTTATGTGAACGTCGACTACATGACACTTCACCATTGTTTGGGCCTAGGGGAAGGCATTGGGAAGTAATAAGTAGATGATGGGTTGCTAGAGTGACAGAAGCTCAAACCCTATTTTGTGTGTTGCTTCGTAAGGGGCTGATTTGGATCCATATGTTTCATGCTATGGTTAAGTTTACCTTAATTCTTCTTTCGTAGTTGCGGATGCTTGCGAGAGGGGTTAATCATAAGTGGGATGCTTGTCCAAGGAAGGGCAGTACCCAAGCACTGGTCCACCCACATATCAAATTATACAAGTAACGAACGCGAATCATATGAGCATGATGAAAACTAGCTTGACGATAATTCCCATGTGTCCTCAGGGAGCGTTTTCCTTTATATAAGAGTTTGTCCAGGCTTTTCCTTTGCTACAAAAAGGATTGGGCCACCTTTCTGCACCTTGTTTACTTTTGTTACTTGTTACCCGTTACAAATTACCTTATCACAAAGCTATCTGTTACCGATAATTTCAGTGCTTGTAGAGAATACCTTACTAAAAACCGCTTGTCATTTCCTTCCGCTCCTCGTTGGGTTCGACACTCTTACTTATAGAAAGGACTACGATAGATCCCCTATACTTGTGGGTCATCAAGACTCTTTTCTGGCGCCGTTGCCAGGGAGTGAAGCGCCTTTGGTAAGGAAAAATTTATATAGTGTGCTGAAATTTACTGTCACTTGTTACTATGGAAAGTAATCCTTTGAGGCGGGGTATCTTCACCCCGACCAATAGAGCAAAGAGTTTCTCCTCAACCTACTAAACCTACTGAAAATTTTTACTTTGAAATTCCTTCGGGTATGATAGAGAAACTGCTAGCTAATCCTTTTACAGGAGATGGAACATTGCATCCCGATTTGCACCTAATCTATGTGGATGAAGTTTGTGGATTATTTAAGTTTGCAGGTATGCCCGAGGATGTTATCAAGAAGAAGGTATTCCCTTTATCTTTGAAGGGAAAGGCATTGACATGGTTTAGGCTATGCGATGATATTGGATCATGGAACTACAACCGATTGAAATTGGAATTTCATCAGAAGTTTTATCCTATGCATCTGGTTCATCGTGATCGTAATTATATATATAATTTTTGGCCTCGTGAAGGAGAAAGTATCGCTCCAGCTTGGGGGAGGCTTAAGTCAATGTTATATTCATGCCCCAATCATGAGCTCTCAAGAGAAATTATTATTCAAAAATTTTATGCTCGGCTTTCGCTCAACAATCGCTCCATGCTCGATACTTCTTGTACTGGTTCTTTTATGATGAAGACTATTGAATTCAAATGGGATTTATTGGAAAGAATTAAACGCGACTCTGAAGATTGGGAACTCGATGAAGGTAAGGAGTCAGGTATAACACCTAAGTTTGATTGTGTTAAATCTTTTATGGATACCGATGCTTTTCGTGAATTTAGCACTAAATATGGACTTGACTCTGAGATAGTAGCTTCTTTCTGTGAATCATTTGCTACTCATGTTGATCTTCCTAACAAGAAGTGGTTTAAATATCATCCTCCCATTAAAGTAAAAGTAGTTGAACCTATTAAAGTTGAAGAAAAGACTATCACTTATAATGTTGAACCTATTGTTCCTACCGCTTATATTGAGAAACCACCTTTCCCTGTTAGAATAAAGGATCATGCTAAAGCTTCAACTGTGGTCAACAAAAGTAATATTAGAACACCCAAACCCTCTGAGCAAATTAATGTTGAACCTAGTATTGCTATGGTTAAAGATCTCTTGGTTGATAATATTGATGGACATGTTATTTACTTCTGTGATGAAGCTGCTAGAATTGCTAAACCTGATACTAAAGATAAACATAGACCTGCTGTTGGCATGCCTATTGTTTATGTTAAAATAGGAGATCACTGTTATCATGGCTTATGTGATATGGGTGCTAATGTCAGTGCAATACCTTACCTTATATAAAGAAATTATGCATGATATTGCACCTGCTGAGATAGAAGATATTAATGTTACTATTAAGCTTGCCAATAGAGATACTATCTCACCGGTTGGGATCGTTAGAGATGTTGAAGTCTTGTGTGGGAAAATTAAATATCCTACCAATTTTCTTGTTCTTGCTTCCCCACAAGATAACTTTTGTCCCATTATATTTGGTAGACCCTTCTTGAATACTGTTAATGCTAAGATAGACTGCAAAAAGGATATTGTTTCTGTTGGTTTAGGGGATATGTCTCATGATTTTAATTTTTCCAAATTTCGTAGACAACCTGTCGTGGAATTGTCACGGCAGATGTCCTCGAGCTAGGACTTAGTCGTGGAGCCATCACAGCTAGGAAGCTTGAAGGGGTTAATGCGGGACAAGGAACACGAGGGTTTATACTGGTTCGGCCCCTTACGGTGAAGGTAAAAGCCTACGTCCAGTTTGAGGTGGTATTGATTAGGGTTACGATCACCAGGGAGCTAAACTGCTATGCCCGGCTCTCGACGAGATTGTTCTTGTCCCTAAATCGCTGCCGGGTCGTCCCTTTATATAAGGAGGCTGACGCCCTGCGGCTCTCAGAGTCCCGGCCGGCTCATAAGAGTGTCCGGCTCGGACTCTCAACTATACTTGCCGTACACTACAAGTTCTACCATAATAATGATTGTAACTACGGGCCTTAAGCCATATCCGGGTCTTAAGCCCATCTCCGGCCCATCGTCTTCAAGCTTGGCCCCGGGCTTCTGGCAACGACCATAGAGTAACCCGGCCCCTCCTGGCGGGTGACTCTAAGGTCTATATCCTCAACATTAGGCCCCAGATTGATTTGAGCCGGCTCATGTCAATCTTTCAATTCTTCGACAGAAAAAATCTCCGGCTTACCATTTATGTGAAGGCCATAACCCGGTGTGACGTCATCCTCTGGACTCCGGATAATCCGCTGTGACGTCATCTTCCATTAAGCCCATTTTTTACTCCGCCAGATCCGCAACGGATCTTTGCTTTTACTGTCATCCTGAAAATCGAGGCGTCGTGGGGGGGAGATAACCACGCCACGGTCTCCTTGATTCTCGCGCCCGCTTTATGAGCTCGCCTTATAAATAGGCTGGCCCGACGGGCTTCTCTGCCATTCTTCTTCCTCCTCGAGCGCTGCCTCTCTGCCTGAGCTCGCACTCCGCCGCCGTCGTCTCGCCTCCGGTCTTCATCAACCTTGGCCGCTGCATCACCCTGACTCGGACCAGACAAACGGCGGCGACCCCCGCACCTTTTCAGCTCCGGTAAGTCCTCACTACCCCGTAGAGCAGATCTGCAGTAGGGTTCATCCACGTTCTTCGTGTTCGTCACCATTGCCCGCAAGTTTCGGTAGTTCTCCTAGTTACTGCCCCTGCTTGATCTTAGTCCTGCATAGAACTAGTGCGGTGGTTGTTTAAGATCCATTTCACACGCAAGTAGCCTTCCTTGTACTGCATAAGGACTTTGTTCGAACCCAAGAACTCCCTCACTGCTGTTTCTAGGTCTAGAAATTTTTTCTTTTGCCTGACCATTTTGATCCAAAAAAGTTACTGCAATATGTGAAACCTGTTTTACCACACTTAGTAAAAACTGCAACCATTGAATCTTGGTGGCTTACAATTCCGGTTTAAAGAAACCACGTGACATAGAATCTTCCGGCTTAAAGGAAACCATGCTTCGTAGAATCCTCCGGCTTAACTGTGATAAGGCCGTAGATAATCAATTTATTCTGAATGTCCCTGCGGCTTAAATACCCATTGTACTTGAGTATATACCATTAGTCCCCTTCATAAGCCGCCACCTTAGTTTTGAACTGTAGATCTCCGGCTTATAATTAACCCGGACATTTTTTCCTTTCTGTCATAGACTGCCGACTTTCACCATGCCTCCCAAAGCTCCCATTACCTGCAACTGGATGAGGTCCAACGTGACCAACGAGACCCTAGCTGATTTTGTTAAGTCAGGATATCTGCCCAAGAAAGACATCATGTCCTACCGCGCCCCTGACCCGTCAGAAGAAAGGCCACAGCCAAAGGATGGGGAGGTAGTGATTTTTGCGGATCACATGAGCCGGGGCTTCGCACCGCCCGGCCTAAAGTTTTTTAGGGACGTGCTCAACTTCTTCGACTTGCGGCCTCAAGATATAGGACCCAACTCAGTGTCCAATATCTGCAATTTCCAAGTCTTCTGCGAGGTTTACCTTGGAGAAGAGCCTAGTCTGCTGCTCTTTAGAGAGCTGTTTTACTTAAACCGTCAGAATGAGTGTGCCAACGGGCCAAGTCTGGAGTTAGGTGGTATCTCCATCCAGCGGCGTAGGGACTGCCTTTTCCCTTACGCAGAGCCACCGAGCCACCCAAAGGACTGGAACATGACTTGGTTCTACTGCCAAGATACATCCCCGGCTGATGAAAGCCCGCTGCCCGGCTTTCGCCCAACACGTCTGGAGCCGACTCACCCACTGTCGGACAAACTGACTCAAGCGGAGCGCTAGCCTCTGCTCCCAACTATCAACAAGATCAAGGCTCTCCTGGGCAATGGTCTGAACGGAATCGACCTGGTCCGGGTCTGGATCTCATGGCGGGTGATCCCATTGAGCCGCCGCCCCGGCTTAATGTGTGAGTACACCGGACGAAAGGATGACCCGCAGAGACACAGCCGCAATGATCTTCCAGAAGACGTTGCAGAGGAGATGACCAAGGCTCTTTTAAACGAGAGCCTGGCAGACTGCGGAAGGACCGGGTTAGCCCCCTTCTGCAAGACCAACCCAGCCCCAGCGGTAAGTCGCTGACTTTAATTTTTTATCTTCTTCTGCATATAACCTGCATCTGAACCGTTTTGAGAATTCATCATTGTATTTTCAGGCTGATGATAAGTTCTGGCGGGTCAAATATGACCATGAGGCGGCCAAGAAGGCCAGGAAGGCGAAGAAAGCCGCCAAGAAAGCCGCCCCTCGTAAAAAAGGAAGCAGGCCTACTGCTTCGGAGCTGATGCAATTAAGCGATAGCTCCGAGTCAGAGGTAACCCCTAAGCCTTTAAATTCTTGTTGTATTTGTTATTTGTTGCTGTTTGCCTTATCAACACTTGCTCATTGACAGGATGACACCGGCGCCAGTAACCCGGTAGTTGAAGAGGTAACGTCACTTTCCTCCGACTCGGAGCCCTTGCCCCAGCTGAAAGTCCGAAGGGTAACCCGGAAAGTAAGCTTTTCACATCCTTTAGCTTACCAAGACCCTCAATTTATTTTGAAGCGACAGGTTCATGAAAGCCGGCGTCACACCCGGACCAACAAGGACACCGACCTCTCCGCCGGGTTACCCGACGCAACAAGGAAGCGCTGAACTGAGGTTTTTTCCCACTTGTACCCTTTTCATCCGTTGGCGGGTGTTATCCGTCAGCCACTCAATTCCTCTGACTCCAATTATCAGGAGACCTCCCCTTCTTCGGGCGACTCTATGCAGTCGAGCCTTCCGACTTTCAAGACCGCGCCCGGGTAATGACAACCATCTCATATTATATTTGTCTGTACTTACTTTCTTTGTGCTGAATGTTTCTGTCCTTTCAGTGCCCAGGGAAAGCTTACCAAGAGAGCGAAGAAGACCAGGTCAGCCGGAGTGCCGGATTTACCTGAACCGGAGGTGACGGCTCAAGAACCGCCAGCTGCCTCCGCCCCCGAGGCCACCACTCCAAAGGACACGGCACTTGAGGCCACTGCCCCAACTACCAAGGCCACTACAAAAACTTCAGTTAACCCGGAGGCCTCCGGCTCAGCTCCACCAGCAGACGACCCGGACGTGGTAATCACCCGGACGGAGTTTGTTGAGCCGGGGAGACCGACCGTGCTGGCCAAGTGCTCCGCTAAGGGGGAGTTGCTACAGCCCCACCGGGTGAACCTGGATCTCTCCGACTACACCAACTTGAGCATTGGAGAGCTCGTCTCTGGCTAGATCAGCCAGGTGCACAAGAGCCGGGACGCGGAGGTCGCCATGGTAAACCAGATCCAACAAAAATCTGAGGTATCCTTCTGCTGTCTTCTTACTTACTGCATAGTTACCTTTGCCATGCTAGCCCCAAGTCGACGACTTATGATTGAATATATTGTAGACTTAGGTTCCGGCTTACTCAATTGAGCTGGCAGTATGTAGATAGATACGTTCAATATGCATTAGCCCCCAAGTGCCAAGTGTCTTTGCTTGGAAAACGCTTGGGACTTATATAGTAACTGTTAATAACCCGGAAATTTATACAGGCTGTTGGCAAGAAGCTAGAGGCGGACCTTGCGGATCTCAAGAGCCGGCTGAAGATGCAGGAGATGGAGACCCGGAAGGCAAACACCAAGTTTGTATCCAGCATCGCCACTCAAGAAAAGTTGAAGACCGAGTTTGATGCTGAGCGAAAAGCCTGGGCCGAAGAGAAGGCCGCACTGGTGACTCGGGCGGAACAGGCGGAGAAGGCTCTCTCTGAGAAGATCGCCGAGCTCTCCGGCCTAAAGCGCCAGGTTTCCCAAATGGTGGCCGCCATCTTCGGTAAGTCGCCTCACTGGCTTTCATCCATGTTAGAATGTTTATATCTCATGATTCATCCTTGTCGCCGGCTTATCTGATTCTGTTAAACAGGTCCCAGAAGTGCCAACCTCAACCAGAGCGTGGTCACCAAGCTAAAGGCCGTGTATACCCTGGTGGAGCAGCTCTACACCGGGTCACAGCGTGCCTTAGCTGTGGTGGCCCTATCCAACGAGGTGCCGACTCACCTGGCCGAAGTCCTGCGCCGGCTCGCCGTTCTACCTCAGCGGATCCAAGAGCTACGGCGGGCCTCTGCGAGAGCTGGAGCGATCGCTGCGCTGAGCCGGGCCAAGGCATTCCTGCCGGAGTTAGACCCGGCGGACATCGCCCTTGGCTATCCAAGCCTGAAGGAAGACGGCTCAGCTTTCGACCAGAAGGACTTCGCAGCTTGCGTGAAGGCCGTCCGCCCGGTGGCCACCCTTATCGGGAACGACAGCGATCTGACCAAGTACCAGCCGGGTTATGATGCGGAGAATCAGAGGATTCCAACCCCTCGCTATGAAGCTCTCAACTTGATCCCGCCGGCTCGTCAGCACACCTTCGCCCCGGAGATTGACCCGGCCGGGTTAATTGATGAGGAAGCCCAATTCGAAGCTCTCAGCGGCATCGACTGGAAGTCATCAACCTTCCAGGTCTTGGGATCAGCCGGAGGAGAGGATAGGAATGAGCTGGAGACTTCAACTCAGCGGGCATCATAACTCGGCTGGCGGTTTAGCAAACAATGTTCCACCCTTTTTAGACTTGATGAATTTTGTAATAGAGTAGGTGCAACAGTTCATCTCTGCCGTGCCATCGTGCACGTATTGAATGCGAAAGTCTTTTGAAGTTGTCTCTTCGATACTTCTCCGGGTCATAATCAATCCTTTGTTTTTCTTAACCTCAAATATAGAAAGGCAAATCATAAGTCTCGGGGCGTCTTACCATCCTGAGAATCATAAATTTTAGATAACCCGGAATATGAATCAAAAAGGACTTGTCTTCAATAGTATCCTGAATACAGCCGTAATAACACACTTATCGGCCTGTAAGCATACTTCTGGTTTAGATAACCCGGGTAACAAGGTTGGCGCCTTAACTCCGATTTACTTGCCTTGATGACACCCATGATGTTCAACTAACACTGTAAACCAAAGTTAAGCCGGCAAAGTGAGACCCGGCTGTGCACACCTTGACATAATCAGAGGAAACTTGTGATAAAGCAGAAGAACTTAGGGGCTTCCGGTTCGAATACGACCAGAGACCCGGCCCAAAGGGGTTAAGACAAGATTCGGATACGATCATATAGCCCCCAGTGGGTGTGGCAATGCCAATCAAGAGGGTACCGACAGCTATGTTCTCTTTGGTTCGAATACGACCCATGTTTGAATAGGAAGCCCCCAAGTGACTTTTAGAATTGTTTAACGACGCTGATTCGAATACGATCCACGTCGGTTCTCAGAGGGGTTAAACTATGATTCAAATATGACCAAAGGTAACCTCCCAATGAGCTCGGCACAGTGCCAATCAAATGGGTATCGACAGCTATGTTCTCTTTGGTTCGAATACGACCCATGTTTGAACAGGAAGCCCCCAAGTGACTTTACTGCTTATGGCTAGATTCGAATAGATCATAAGCCGGATCCTCCTTTAAGTCATCATGTAAACAACACGTGCATATTTGGAGGAGAAAAAAGGACAGAGGTCCTGCTTTATTGCTTATCATAATATATACATGGCTGCGAGAAATATGTACACCACGAGAGCCGGTGGCTCAAGTGTAGTAAGGCCGAAGCTGAGCTATGTTCCACGGCCGACGGGTCTCTTCCTCCGATTTACGTGAATCTTTGTGCTCCCGAATGTCAATGAGGTAATATGACCCGTTGTGCAAGTTCTTGCTGACCACAAAGGGCCCTTCCCAAGGTGGGGATAACTTGTGTGCATCTGTTTGATCCTGGATGAGCCGGAGCACAAGGTCGCCTTCCTGGAAGACCTGGGATTTGACCCGGCGGCTATGATAACGGCGCAGGTCTTGTTGGTAAATCGCTGAACGGGCTGCGGCCACATCACGCTGCTCGTCCAACAAGTCAAGAGCATCTTGGCGCGCCTGTTCATTGTCCGTCTCAACATAAGCCGCCACGCGAGGTGAGTCGTGACGGATGTCACTGGGGAGGACTGCTTCTGCTCCATAAACCATGAAGAAAGGCGTGAAGCCTGTAGACCTGTTAGGAGTAGTGTTGATGCTCCATAACACGGAGGGCAACTGCTCCACCCAACAACCCGGCGTCCGTTGCAAAGGGACCAAAAGCCGGGGCTTGATGCCCTTCAGAATCTCCTGATTAGCTCTCTCAGCTTGACCATTGGATTGAGGATGAGCCACTGAAGAAACATCAAGTCGGATATGCTCTCGTTGACAAAACTCTTCCATGGCGCCTTTGGAGAGATTGGTGCCATTGTCAGTTATAATGTTGTGCGGAAAGCCAAAGCGGAAAATCACCTTTTTCATAAATTGAACCGCCGTGGCTGCATCGCACTTGCTAACTGGCTCAGCTTCCACCCACTTTGTGAATTTATCAACTGCCACCAAGAGGTGGGTCTTCTTATCCTTGGACCTTTTAAAAGGCCCAACCTTATCAAGCCCCCAGACCGCAAAGGGCCAAGTGATTGGGATCATCCTCAGCTCCTGAGCCGGCACATGAGCCCGTCGTGAGAACCTCTGGCAACCATCACATTTACTGACCAAGTCCTCTGCATCAGCATGAGCCGTCAACCAATAAAAACCATGACGGAAAGCTTTGGCCACAAGGGACTTTGAGCCGGCATGATGGCCACAATCCCCTTCATGGATCTCACGCAAGATCTCTTGACCTTCCTCAGGGGAGACACAACGCTGAAATGCTCCTGTAACACTGCGATGATGCAACTCGCCATCGATAACGATCATTGACTTAGCCCGCCGGGTTATTTGCCTGGCCAAAGTTTCATCCTCAGGCAACTCTCCCCGGGTTATATAAGCCAGATATGGCATTGTCCAGTCTGGTATGACATGAAGAGCCGCCACCAGTCGTGCCTCCGGGTCAGGGATAGCCAAGTCTTCCTCTGTAGGCAACTTAACCGAAGGGTTATATAGGACGTCCAGGAAAGTGTTAGGCGGCACCGGCTTTCGCTGAGAGCCCAGCCGGCTTAGAGCATCAGCCGCCTCGTTCTTCCTGCGATCAATGTGGTCCACTTGGTAGCCCTGAAAGTGCCCAGCAATGGCATCAACCTCGCGGCGATAAGCCGCCATGAGAGGATCCTTAGAATCCCACTTGCCTGATACTTGTTGAGCCACCAAGTCTGAGTCACCAAAGCACCTTACCCGGCTCAAGCTCATCTCCTTAGCCATCCGAAGACCGTGGAGCAGGCCTCGTACTCAGCCGCATTGTTAGTGCAAGGAAACATCAACTGTAGCACATAATGGAATTTGTCACCTTTAGGGGACGCCAATACAACGCCAGCCCCCGAGCCCTCCAACTGCCTGGACCCATCGAAATGAATAGTCTAATACGTGTTATCCGGCTTTTGCTCGGGCACTTGTGACTCTGTCCAATCATTGATGAAATCCACCAAGGCCTGAGACTTAACAGCAGTGCGTGGCACGTATTTGAGACCATGAGGTCCAAGTTCTATAGCCCACTTAGCAATTCTCCCTGTGGCCTCTCTGTTTTGAATGATATCACCAAGGGGGGCAGAACTGACCACAGTGATGGGATGACCCTGAAAATAATGCTTAAGTTTCCGGCTTGCCATGAACACACCATATACCAGCTTCTGCCAATGCCGGTACCGCTGCTTGGACTCAATGAGCACTTCGCTGACATAATAAACCGGCCGCTGAACCGGATGCTCCTTACCCTCCTCCTTGCGTTCCACCACAATAGCCACACTGACGGCTCGTGCGTTTGCCGCCACATACAGTAGCAAGGGCTCCTTATCAACTGGAGCAGCAAGGGCTGGGGGCTCTGCCAGCTGCTTCTTCAAATCCTCAAAGGCGGTATTAGCTGCATCATTCCAGACAAAGTTATCAGTTTTCTTCATCAACTGATATAAGGGCATGGCCTTTTCACCCAAACGGCTTATAAACTGGCTTAAAGCAGCGATGCGACCCGCCAAGCGCTGAACGTCATTTATACACGCCGGCTTAGCCAGGGAGGTGATGGCCTTGATCTTCTCCGGGTTAGCCTCAATGCCTCTGTCAGAAACCAAGAAACCCAAGAGTTTGCCTGCAGGAACACCAAAGACACACTTGGTCGGGTTAAGCATCATCTTGTAGACCCGGAGATTATCAAAGGTTTCCCTTAAATCATCTATCAGGGTTTCCTCTTTTATGGACTTAACCACGATGTCGTCCACATAAGCGTGAACATTGCGCCCAATTTGTTTATGAAGACAGTTCTGCACACAACGCTGGTAAGTCGCCTGTGCACACTTGAGTCCAAAGGGCATAGATACATAGCAGAAGGCTCCAAAGGGAGTGATGAACGCCGTCTTCTCCTGGTCCTTAACTGCCATCTTAATCTGATGATAACCAGAATAAGCATCCAAGAAACTTAAGCGTGCACAACCTGCCGTAGCATCAATGATTTGATCAATACGGGGGAGGGCAAAAGGATCAGCCGGACACGCCTTGTTCAGGTCCGTGTAGTCCACACACATCCGCCAGGTGCCGTTCTTCTTGAGTACAAGCACCGGGTTAGCTAACCACTCTGGGTGAAAGACTTCAACGACAAACCCGGCCGCAAAGAGCCGGGCCACTTCTTCTCCAATGGCTTTCCGCCTCTCTTCATTAAACCGCCGAAGAAACTGTCTGACCGGCTTAAATTTCGGATCAACATTGAGAGTATGCTCAGTGAGTTCTCTAGGTACACATGGCATGTCAGAAGGTTTCCATGCGAAGATGTCCCTATTCTCACGGATGAACTCGATGAGCGCGCTTTCCTATTTTGGATCCAGATTGGCACTGATGCTAAACTGCTGAGATGAATCTCCTGGAACAAAATCAACAAGCTTAGTTTCATCAGCAGACTTAAATTTCATCGCCGGCTCAGCCTCCGTAGTCGGCTTTTTCAGAGAGGTCATATCTGTTGGGTCAACATTGTCTTTGTAAAACTTCAACTCCTCTGTAGCACAAACAGACTCTGCATAAGCCGCATCGCCTTCCTCACATTCCAGAGCCACTTTCCGGCTGCCGTGAACCGTAATAGTCCCATTGTGACCCGGCATCTTGAGCTGTAAGTACACATAACACGGTCGTGCCATGAACTTGGCGTAAGCCGGCCGCCCAAATATAGCATGATATGGACTTCTTATCTTGACCACCTCAAAGGTTAATTTCTCCACCCTGTAGTTGTTCTCATCACCAAAAGCCACTTCCAATTCGATCTTGCTGACTGGATAAGCCGACTTACCAGGTACCACACCATGGAAGATAGTGTTTGACTGGCTGAGGTTCTTATCAACCAACCCCATACGGCGAAAAGTCTCATAATAGAGGATGTTGATGCTGCTGCCTCCATCCATGAGCACCTTTGTGAACTTATATCCTCCCACTTGAGGGGCCACCACTAAGGCCAAGTGGCCCGGGTTATCCACCCGCGGAGGGTGATCCTCCCTACTCCACACTATAGGCTGCTCAGACCACCGCAAGTAGCGTGGGACCGCCGGCTCACCAGCATTTACAGCCCTCTTGTGAAGCTTCTGATCTCGCTTGCACAAACTAGTGGTAAACACATGATACTGTCCACCGCTAAGCTGCTTTGGATTGGTCTGATAACCCCCCTGCTGCTGTTGATAACCCTGGCCAGACTATTGATTAAAGCCCCCTTGACCGTTCTGAGGACCGGAATTTGAACCGCCGCCCGGGCCATGAAAGCCGCCAGCGCCTGAGCCACTGCCCGGGCCATTGTAATTCTTAAAGGCCTTCATGATTGCGCAATCCTTCCACAGATGAGTCGCTGGCTTCTCCCTAGAGCCATGCCTTGGACAAGGTTCATTCAACAGCTGCTCCAGCGTCGGACCTAACCCGCCGCCTCGGGGAGGGGGCCTCCCCTTGCGTCGCTGGTTATTACCTTGGGAGTTGGTGTTGGCTACAAACTCTAGGCTGCCATCGGCCTTGCGCTTGCCTCCTCCTTGGTTCCCCGGGTTAAACTGAGGACCCTTGCCATTGCCGTTCTTCTTTCCCTTCCCTGTCCTTTCATCATCTGAAGGGGGATCCTTGGTACCATCGGAATCGGCGTACTTGACAAGAGCCGCCATTAGTGTACCCATGTCACTGCAGTCGCGCTTAAGCCGCCCGAGTTTCATCTTCAGGGGCACGAAGCGACAATTCTGTTCCAACATTAAGACTGCAGAGCCGGCATCCATCTTATCTGATGAATGTATGATCTCCTTAACCCGGCGAACCCAATGGGTCGTGGATTCACCCTCCTGCTGCTTACAGTTAGTCAAATCCACAATTGACATAGACTGCCTACAGGTATCTTTGAAGTTTTGGATGAACCGGGCTTTCAGCTCAGCCCAAGACCCAATGGAATTCGGTGGTAGCCCTTTCAACCAAGTGCGGGTAGTTCCATCTAACATCATGGTGAAATACTTGGCCATGGCCGCCTCACTGACCTCCAGCAGCTCCATAGCCATCTCATAACTCTCGATCCAGGCTGCGGGTTGTAAGTCAGCTGTGTAATTAGGCACCTTTCTAGGGCCTTTGAAGTCCTTGGGTAGACGTTCATTACGGATAGCTGGCACTAAACAAGGGACGCCCCCGGTCCTGGTAGGGATACCCACATCGACGGAGGTCGTCGGATAAGCCGGGGGGGTCTGATAAGCCGTCAATTGAGGCACTTGCTCCGCCTCTTGCCATGCTTTGTCCTGGTCTGCTACTTGAAAGACTCCGTTATAAGCCCGGCCGTGGCCAGGGGGCGGGTCGTGGCGTCGGACGTTACTTGAGCCGGTCGCTGAGACCATGTGCCTGCTGTAACTCGGGCTCTGACCCGGACGAGGGGTCGAGTGGATCCTATCCCGGCTGTAGGAGTACGCCTCCTGCTGTGCCAGTGCTGTCTGAAGGAGTTCCCTAACCCGGCGGGTTTCAATAGCCGTCGGAGAGTCGCCGTCAACTGGGAGAGCCGTCAGCCGTGCTGCCGCATCGACCATGTTCTCCAGCGGGTTATTATAATGACCCGGGGGTATTGGCACGTACTGAGGCGGGGCAGGGGGCACCTGGGGAGGTCCTGTCACCTGTGGCTAAACAGGGGCTCCGGACCCGGGCACTATGACCCCTGGCGGGTTACTAGACCCTGCACCTGGCGTGTTGAAGAGGTTGCGTGGATCGTAAACCGGAGGGAGTCGAGATTGGGCCTTTTGATGCCTCCTTCTCAGGACCTCATTGGCCGCGTTCTGATCCATCGTGAGTTGGAAAGACTGCGCCTGGATCAGCTGAGTTTGGGCATCGAGAGCCGCCCTCTCCGCAGCCAGCCTGATCCCTTCCGCTGCAAGATCCTCCTTAGCTTTCATCAGATCCAATTTTAACTGTGCCACCTCTGCATCGTGTTGAGCTTGATCTGCCTGGTCAACCGTGGCGGTTAGTAGGGCCGTCATCTTGTCCGTGAGATCCATTAGCACCTGAGCCGGAGAAGGCACCGGGTTTCCCGCTCCAGCAGCGGGGTTCTGAACAGGCTGCGCACCAGCCATAAAAACTCCAACCTGACATGGCGGCTCAAAAAGGTCCGGAATACTGTCACCATCGGAACAACCCATGAGCCTGCCATCTTGAAGTTGGTACAACGAGTTTGACTCATCGGTGGCCGACTCGCCGTCAGAGCCGGCGGCCGTCTCATCACCAGATCTAGATCGATCGGAGAGTCCTCCATGGATACACCCCACAAAAGCATGCCTTAAGGCGGGCCGGGCCCGGGCGGGTCGCGCAAGCTGAGCCGTCTCGATGAGATCAGCGCAGAGACCCGGCTCAGGGCCCGGCTCACCAATCTTGCCAATGAAAACGTGAATTCCACCGAAGGGGACCCGGTACCCGTACTCAATTGAGCCGGCGTCGGGGCCCCAGTTTGCATCGTCGATGTAGAGCTTGCCGCGACGACTCTTGGTCATCCGGCCCACAGCGTATCCCTTGAGCCCTTCGAAGCTGCCCTTCAAGAACTCAAATCCACCGTGCGCTGGCCCCACGGTGGGCGCCAACTGTCGTGGAATTGTCACGGCAGATGTCCTCGAGCTAGGACTTAGTCGTGGAGCCATCGCAGCTAGGAAGCTTGAAGGGGTTAATGCGGGACAAGGAACACGAGGGTTTATACTGGTTCGGCCCCTTACGGTGAAGGTAAAAGCCTACGTCCAGTTTGAGGTGGTATTGATTAGGGTTACGATCACCAGGGAGCTAAACTGCTATGCCCGGCTCTCGACGAGATTGTTCTTGTCCCTAAATCGCTGCCGGGTCGTCCCTTTATATAAGGAGGCTGACACCCTGCGGCTCTCAGAGTCCCGGCCGGCTCATAAGAGTGTCCGGCTCGGACTCTCAACTATACTTGCCGTACACTACAAGTTCTACCATAATAATGATTGTAACTACGGGCCTTAAGCCATATCCGGGTCTTAAGCCCATCTCCGGCCCATCGTCTTCAAGCTTGGCCCCGGGCTTCTGGCAACGACCATAGAGTAACCCGGCCCCTCCTGGCGGGTGACTCTAAGGTCTATATCCTCAACACAACCCCAAGATAAGGAATTGCCTAGTAAAGATTAAATTATTGGTCTTGCTTCTATTGCGGTGCCTCCTAATGATCCTTTAGAACAATATTTGCTAGACCATGAAAATGATATGTTTATGAATGAAAGAAGGGAAATAGATGAAGTATTCTTTAAACAGGGACCTATTTTGAAACACAACTTGCCTGTTGAAATTCTAGGGGATCCTCCTCCACCCAAGGGTGACCCTATGTTTGAGCTTAAACCTGATACTCTTAAATATGCTTATCTTGGTGAAAAGAAGGTATATCCTATTATTATTAGTGCTAATCTTTCAGAGAAGGAAGAATAGAAATTGTTGAAAACTCTGAAGAAGCACCGTGCTGCTATTGGATATACTCTTGATGATCTTAAGGGCATTAGTCCCACTCTATGCCAGCACAAAATAAAATTGGAGAAAGACGCTAAACCGGTTGTTGATCACCAACAATGGTTAAATCCTAAGATGAAAGAAGTGGTAAGAAATGAAATACTAAAGCTTCTAGAGGCAGGTATAATTTATCCCGTTGCTGATAGTCAGTGGGTAAGCCGTGTCCATTGTGTCCCTAAGAAGGGAGGTATTATTGTTGCGCCTAATGATAAAGATGAATTGATCCCACAAAGAATTGTCACAGGTTATAGAATGGTAATTGATTTCCACAAATTGAATAAAGCTACTAGAAAGGATCATTAGCCTTTACCTTTTATCGATCAAATGCTAGAAAGATTATCCAAACATACACATTTTTGCTTTCTAGGCGGTTATTCTGGTTTCTCTCAATTACCTGTGTCAAAAGAGGATCAAGAAAAGACCACTGTTACTTGCCCTTTCGGTACCTTTTCTTATAGACGTATGCCTTTTGGTTTAGGTAATGCACCTGCTACCTTTCAAAGGTGTATGACTGCTATATTCTCTGACTTTTTGTGAAAAGATTGTTGAGGTTTTCATGGATGATTTCTCCGTTTATGGAACTTCTTTTGATGATTGCTTAAGCAACCTTGATCGAGTTTTACAGAGATGTGAAGAAACTAATCTTGTCTTGAATTGGGATAAGTGCCACTTTAAGGTTAATGAAATTATTGTCTTGGACATAAAATTTCTGAAAGAGGTATTGAAGTTGATAAAGCTAAAGTTGATGCTATTGAAAAGATGCCGTGTCCTAAGGACATTAAAGGTATAAGAAGTTTCCTTGGTCATGCCGTTTTTTATAGGAGGTTCATTAAAGACTTCTCAAAAATTTCTAGGCCTCTGACTAATCTCTTACAAAAAGATGTTCCTTTTGTCTTTGATGATGATTGTGTAGAAGCATTTGAAATACTTAAGAAAGCCTTGATTTCTGCACCTATTGTTCAGCCACCTGATTGGAATTTACCCTTTGAAATTATGTGTGATGCTAGTGATTATGTTGTAGGTGCTGTTCTAGGCAAAGAGTTGATAAGAAATTAAATGTTATCCAATATGCTAGTAAAACTCTGGACGGTGCCCAGAGAAATTATGCTACTACTGAAAAAGAATTTTGAGCAGTTGTATTTGCTTGTGATAAGTTCAAACCTTATATTGTTGATTCTAAAGTAACTGTTCACACTGATCATGCTGCTATTAAATATCTTATGGAAAAGAAAGATGCTAAACCTAGACTTATTAGATGGGTTCTCCTACTAAAAGAATTTGAATTGCATATTATAGATAGAAAGGGAGCTGAGAACCCCGTTGCAGACAACTTGTCTAGGTTAGAGAATGTCCTTGATGACCCACTACCTATTGATGATAGCTTTCCTGATGAACAATTAGCTGTCATAAATGCTTCTCGTACTGCTCCATGGTATGTTGATTATGCTAATTACATTGTTGCTAAATTTATACCACCTAGTTTCACATACTAGGAAAAGAAAAAGTTTTTCTATGATTTAAGACATTACTTCTGGGATGACCCACACCTTTATAAAGAAGGAGTAGATGGTGTCATTAGACGTTGTGTACCTGAGCATGAACAGGAACAGATCCTACGCAAGTGTCACTCCGAGGCTTATGGAGGACACCATGCTGGAGATAGAACTGGGCATAAGGGATTGCAATCCGGTTTTTATTGGCCTACTCTTTTTAAAGATGCCCGTAAGTTTGTCTTGTCTTGTGATGAATGTCAAAGAATTGGTAATATTAGTAGAAGTCAAGAAATGCCTATGAACTATTCACTTGTTATTGAACCATTTGATGTTTGGGGCTTTGATTATATGGGACCGTTTCCTTCCTCTAACAGGTATACACATATTTTAGTTGCTGTTGATTACGTTACTAAGTGGGTAGAAGCTATTCCAACTAGTAGTGCTGATCATAACACCTCTATTAAGATGCTTAAAGAAGTTATATTTCCGAGGTTTGGAGTCCCTAGATACTTATTGACTGATGGTGGTTCACATTTTATTCATGGTGCTTTTCGTAAAATGCTTGCTAAGTATGACGTTAATCATAGAATTGCCTCTCCATACCACCCACAATCTAGTGGTCAAGTAGAACTGAGTAATAGAGAGATCAAATTAATTTTGCTAAAGACTGTTAATAGATCTAGAAAGAATTGGTCCAAGGAACTTGATGATGCATTATGGGCCTATAGAACTACATATAAAAATCCTATGGGTATGTCTCCGTATAAATGGTTTATGGAAAAGCATGTCACTTACCTCTCGAACTAGAACACAAGGCATATTGGGCCATTAAAGAGCTCAATTACGATTTCAAACTTGCCAGTGAGAAGAGACTATTTGACATTAGCTCACTTGATGAGTGGAGAACCCAGACCTATGAGAATGCCAAACTGTTTAAAGAAAAAGTTAAAAGATGGCATGACAAAAGGATACAAAAGCGTGAGTTTAATGTAGGTGATTATGTTTTGCTATACAACTCTCATCTAAGATTTTTTGCAGGAAAACTCCTCTCTAAATGGGAAGGTCCTTATGTTATCGAGGAGGTCTATCATTCCGGTGCCACAAAAATCAACAACTTCGAAGGCACAAATCCGGAGGTGGTGAACAGTTAAAGAATCAAACATTATACCTCAGGTAATCCCATAAATGTTGAAACCAATGTTATTGAAACCATAACCCCGGAGGAATACATAAGGGACACTTTCCAGAACATTTCAGACTCCAAAAAGGAATAGGTATGTGGTACGGTAAGTAAACCGACTCCAAAACAGTTATAATAGCAATTTTTCTCCATTTTGGAATATTTAAGAAAATAGGAAAATAAGAAGTAGTCCGGGAAGGACACGAGGCATCCACGAGGGTGGAGGGCGCCCCCTGCCTCGTGGGCACCTCGTGTCCCCTCCGGACTCCGTTTTCTTGCACAATACTTCTTTTGGTTGGTAAAAATTCATTATATAATCTCCCAAAGCTTTTAACCACCGTACCACGCAAATATCCTTTGTTTTTCGTTTTGAGTTGTTTCTACCACAGATTAAGGCAAGATGTCTTCTCAAGAGTCTGTCGGGGAGAGTCGGGTGTGTCATTCGACACCGAGACTAGGAGCAAATAGTGATGCTGACCACTTTGGGCCATCAACGGAGGAAGAGATGGAGGCCTACTTGAAAAGGATAGATGCCATGGAAGAGGATCAAGAAGTTACTTCTCATTTCCGAGCCGGATTCACGATGGGGGAACTACAGAGCTCAGCTATTCCAAACTCGGTCATCCCTTCCAATGTTAGATTTCTTTCTTATGAAAATATGAAAAAGAGTGTTACTTGTTCTCCCGTAGCTATGCAACATTGTAACACCCCGGATGTAATTTTCCATATTTGTAACTCCAACTCTTGCCATTTTCGGCTATGTGTTATGATATTCCTTCGTGGTCGGGTTTTGTCTTTCATTTTGCTTTTTGTCCATGTCATGCATTTCATATCATGTCATCATGTGCATTGCATTTGCATACGTGTTCGTCTCATGCATCCGAGCATTTTCCCCATTGTCCGTTTTGCAATCCGGCGCTCCCATCTCCTCCGTCGCACCCCTCTTGTTTTCTTTCGTGAGCGGGTGTCAAACGTTCTCGGAATGGACCGAGGCTTGTCAAGTGGCCTTGGTATACCACCGGTAGACCACCGGTCAAGTTTCGTTCCATTTGGAGGTTGTTTGGTACTCCAACGGTTAACCGGGCAACCGCAAAGTCCATTTGTGTGTTGCAGCAAAACCCCCCTCAAAACCAGCCCAAAACTCCTCTAAGTCACTTCCATTCTGTAGGTCGTTCGATCACGATTGTGTGGGCGAAAACCGCACCTCATTTGGACTCTCCTAGCTCCCTCTAGCTATATATATGCATCCCTCCCGAATTAATCCGCAGATGAAACCCTAACCTCGTCCCCTCCGCGCCGCCGGACAAAAACATCCACCGACGGACGTGTCCGTTTGCACAGCCGCCGCCATGTGTTGCCTCCGGATTCGCCGCCGCCGCGCCCACTTCGTCGTCGCCGCTGAGGCCCGCCGAGCCCAGCGCGGGCCCGCGGGGCCCGTTTGCCGCCGCCAGCCGCCCGCGGCTCGGCCCGACCGCGCGCCGCCCGCCGGCTCCCTCGCCGCCGCCTCCGAGTCAAACCCCGCCGCCGGTGAGCTCCGCGCCGCCGCGCCTCTTCTCCTCCTTCCTCTCCCTCTTCCTCTTGCCTCCCTCTCTCTCAGATCTCTCTCTCTCTGCAGTGAGCACCGCGCCGCCCTCTCCTCTCCCATCGCCGACGAGCAGGGCCCCGAGCTCGAGCACCGGCCGATCCAGATCTGAGCGCTAGGTTGACTTTTCCCCCTGTCAAAAATCCTAAGTCCTGATAATTTTACGAAATATGCCCCTGTTCATTGCATTGTAACTCTCTGCATATAGCTTCGTTTCGCGCGTGTGATATATCGAAATGCTCGTCTGGTGATGCTCTTCATTTTGTTCAATTACACCATGCTCATTAGAGGACATCTTGATGCCCAAATCTCTGATGCAAGCGTGCTAGTTGCTGTTATCTGCTGTTACTTAGCAGAACTTGGAGATTTGTTATTTTTGTATCATTTAATCTGTGCATCTTATGGGCATGAGCTCTACATGTGTTTTGTTGTATGCCATGCCATCATTCCATTGGTGTATGCCATGTATTTTTGTGATATCTGTGGTGACTAGAACAAGCATGCAAACTAGGCTCTGTTATGTTTATGATTTCAGGGACAGTGATTTCTCTAAGTCTTTGTCTGCTGTTATTTTGTTGCCATGTAAACTTGATAATATAGATAGATCCATGCATATTTTGGAGATGTTCAGTAAAGATGATTTGTAGATATAGTTGTAATTGATCCATTCCTGCCTTTGTTTGCAATTATGGAGTGCCATAGCATGACTCAATCTTGCTCTACTTTTGCTATAAAATATTTCTGGCAGATTCTTAACATGATATGCAATTTTGCCAAGCTTGTTCTAGTTGTCTCATACATGCTATGTATTTGCTCTTGCCATGGATAGCTTCATAAACATGCCATATTGCTGTAGGTATGCTTGTTTTGTCATGCATTGCTTTGTGGTGAGTGCATCAAGCTCACCAATATGCCTTCATATTATTGTTTCTGCCATGCTCTGTTTTTCTGCTGAGTCCGAAACCTGTTAACGGAACTTGCTATGTTTACATGGTTGCCATCATATCTTCTGGTCCTTTTTGTCTTATGGTCACTAAGGGACTTTTGTCATATGCATGTAGTAGAATACTGCCATGCCTTGTTTTGCTATGTTAAGTTCCTGTAGCATGTTGATTTCATGCTCTGAACATTGCTACCTGATGCTGTTTCAGGCAACATAGCAAGTTTCGTTAACAGGTTTCGGACTTAGCAGAAAAACAGAGCATGGCAGAAACAATAATATGAAGGCATCTTGGTGAGCTTGATGCACTCACCACAAAGCAATGCATGACAAAAAAAGCATACCTACAGCAATATGGCATGTTTATGAAGCTATCCATGGCAAGAGCAAATACATAGCATGTATGAGACAACTAGAACAAGCTTGGCAAAATTGCATATCATGTTAAGAATCTGCCAGAAATATTTTATAGCAAAAGTAGAGCAAGATTGAGTCATGCTATGGCACTCCATAATTGCAAACAAGGGCAGGAATGGATCAATTACAACTATATTTACAAATCATCCTTACTGAACATCTCAAGTACATCTTCACTCAGCCCAACCTCAACCTCAGGTAGACTCGATGGGTCGAAATGATTCAAGAGTACAATCCGAGTATTGAATATACTCCAGGCAAGGCCAATGTCATTGCAGATGCTTTAAGCAGGAAGGCTTATTGCAACAGCTTAATTCTCAAGCCATTCCAACCGGATCTTTGTGAAGCTTTCCGCAAGCTGAATCTCCAAGTTGTTCCTCAAGGCTTTCTTGCCAACCTCATAGTATCTCCTACTTTGGAAGATCAAATTCGTGAGGCACAACTTCTTGATGCCATGGTGAAGAAGGTGAAACGTGGTATCGACAAGGGCCTTTCCAAATACAAGTGCTATCACGTTGATGACAGAGACACTTTATTCTTCGAGGACCGGATTGTGGTTCCTAAAGGTGATATAAGGAAATTCATTATGAACGAGGCACACAATTCTCTTTTTTCCATTCATCCTGGAAGTACGAAGATGTACCATGACCTCAAGCAGTCGTATTGGTGGACCCGAATGAAGCGAGAAATCGCTCAATTCGTGAATGAATGTGATGTCTGTCGAAGAGTGAAAGCAGAACACCAACGACCAACTGGTCTCCTCCAACCTCTTGCTATCCTAGAGTGGAAGTTTGATCATATCGAAATGGAATTCGTGACTGGTTTTCCAAAGTCCAAGTGCGGAAATGATGCTATCTTCATTGTCATCGACAAGCTTTCTAAAGTGGCTCATTTCCTTCCAATCAAAGAATCGATCACAGCAGCTCAGTTGGCAAAGCTATACACCTCCAGGATTGTCTCCTTGCACGGCATTCCACAATTGATATCTTTAGATCGTGGAAGCATCCTCACCTCTAAGTTCTGGGACTCCTTCCAGAAGGCCATGGGCACAAACATTCGCTTCAGCACAGCTTTCCATCCTCAAACTAGTGGCCAAGTCGAGCGATTCAATCAAATTCTTGAAGATATGCTCAGGGCTTGTGTCATTTCCTTTGGCATGAAATGGGAAGATTGTCTTCCATATGCTGAATTCTCCTACAACAACAGCTTCCAAGCAAGTTCGGGCAAGGCCCCATTCGAGATTCTCTATGGCAGAAAGTGCCGTACTCCTCTCAATTGGTCAGAGACTGGTGAACGCCAACTTCTTGGCAATGACTTAATCACTGAAGCTGAAGAAATGTGTAAAGTCATCCGTGAAAATCTCAAAGCCGCGCAATCGCACCAGAAGAGTTACTATGATAGTAAGCACCGTGATGTGGTTTTCGAGATCGAAGACCATGTCTACCTCCGCGTCTCTCCAATGAAAGGCACTCGTCGCTTCGGTATCAAAGGGAAGCTTGCCCCTAGATACGTGGGTCCTTTCAAGATCATTGGCAAAAGGGGCGACCTCGCCTATCAACTCGAGCTTCCTTCCAACTTCGCGAACGTGCACGATGTGTTCCACGTGTCACATGTCCGCAAGTGCTTCAAGACGCCTGAGCGCACTATCAACTTCGAAGAGATTAACCTTAAGGAAGATCTGTCTTATCATGAGCACCCCGTTGCTATCCTTGAAGAAATTGAGCGCAAGACTCGCAACAAGTCAGTCAAATTCCTGAAAGTGAAGTGGTCGCACCATTCCGACCGGGAAGCCACCTGGGAACGCGAGGACCATCTCCGTTCCGAATATCCGGAGTTCTTTCAGCACTAGATCTCGGGACGAGATCCTCTCGTAGTGGTGGAGTGTTGTAACACCCCGGATGTAATTTTCTATATTTGTAACTCCAACTCTTGCCATTTTCGGCTATGTGTTATGATATTCCTTCGTGGTCGGGTTTTGTCTTTTGTTTTTCTTTTTGTCCATGTCATGCATTTCATATCATGTCATCATGTGCATTGCATTTGCATACGTGTTCGTCTCATGCATCCGAGCATTTTCCCCGTTGTCCGTTTTGCAATCCGGCGCTCCCATCTCCTCCGTCGCACCCCTCTTGTTTTCTTTCGTGAGCAGGTGTCAAACGTTCTCGGAATGGACCGAGGCTTGTCAAGTGGCCTTGGTATACCACCGGTAGACCACCGGTCAAGTTTCGTTCCATTTGGAGGTCGTTTGGTACTCCAACGGTTAACCGGGCAACCGCAAAGTCCATTTGTGTGTTGCAGCAAAACCCCCCTCAAAACCAGCCCAAAACTCCTCTAAGTCACTTCCATGCTGTAGGTCGTTCGATCACGATCGTGTGGGCGAAAACCGCACCTCATTTGGACTCTCCTAGCTCCCTCTAGCTATATATATGCATCCCTCCCGAATTAATCCGCAGATGAAACCCTAACCTCGTCCCCTCCGCGCCGCCGGACAAAAACATCCACCGACGGACGTGTCCGTTTGCACCGCCGCCGCCACGTGTCGCCTCCGGATTCGCCGCCGCCGCCCACTTCGCCATCGCCGCCGAGGCCCGCCGAGCCCAGCGCGGGCCCGCGTGGCCCGTTCGCCGCCGCCAGCCGCCCGCGGCTCGGCCCGACCGCGCGCCGCCTGCCGGCTCCCTCGCCGCCGCCTCCGGCCCTCCGCGCCGCCGCACCGAACCCTGCCGCCGGTGAGCTCCGCGCCGCCGCGCCTCTTCTCCTCCTTCCTCTCCCTCTTCCTCTTGCCTCCCTATCTCTCAGATCTCTCTCTCTCTCTCTGCAGTGAGCACCGCGCCGCCCTCTCCTTTCCCGTCGCCGGCGAGCAGGGCCCCGGCTCGAGCACCGGCCGATCCAGATCTGAGCGCTAGGTTGACTTTCCCCCCGTCAAAAATCCCAAGTCCTGATAATTTTACGAAATATGCCCCTGTTCATTGCATTGTAACTCTCTGCATATAGCTTCGTTTCACGCGTGTGATATATCGAAATGTTCGTCTGGTGATGCTCTTCATTTTGTTCAATTACACCATGCTCATTAGAGGACATCTTGATGCCCAAATCTCTGATGCAGGCGTGCTAGTTGCTGTTATCTGCTGTTACTTAGCAGAACTTGGAGATTTGTTATTTTTGTATCATTTAATCTGTGCATCTTATGGGCATGAGCTCTACATGTGTTTTGTTGTATGCCATGCCATCTTTCCAGTGGTGTATGCCATGTATTTTTTTGATCTCTGTGGTGACTAGAACAAGCATGCAAACTAGGCTCCGTTATGTTTATGATTTCAGGGACACTGATTTCTCCAAGTCTTTGTCTGCTGTTATTTTGTTGCCATGTAAACTTGATAATACAGATAGATCCATGCATATTTTGGAGATGTTCAGTAAGTATGATTTGTAGATATAGTTATAATTGATCCATTGCTGCCCTTGTTTGTAATTATGGAGTGCCATAGCATGACTCAATCTTGCTCTACTTTTGCTAAAAATATTTCTGGCAGATTCTTAACATGATATGCAATTTTGCCAAGCTTGTTCTAGTTGTCTCATACATGCTATGTATTTGCTCTTGCCATGGATAGCTTCATAAACATGCCATATTGCTGTAGGTATGATTGTTTTGTCATGCATTGCTTTGTGGTGAGTGCATCAAGCTCACCAAGATGCCTTCATATTATTGTTTCTGCCATGCTCTGTTTTTCTGCCAAGTCCGAAACCTGTTAACGAAACTTGCTATGTTTACATGGTTGCCATCATATCTTCTGGTCCTTTTTGTCTGATGGTCAGTAAGGTACTTTGGTCATATGCATTTAGTAGAATACTGCCATGCCTTGTTTTGCTATGTTAAGTTCCTGTAGCATGTTGATTTCATGCTCTGAACATTGCTACCTGATGCTGTTTCAGGCATGTCCAGTAATTTCACTAAGTCTGTGAACCTGTTATCTTTTGCACTTTTGACATGCTTGTTTTAGCTTGTTATGTTGTGATCTAGCTATAGCTCAGTGTTCATCTTTTTTCAAGCATCTCCTGTATATTACTTCCATATGCTCTGTTGCTATGTTGGAGTGCGGTAGCATTGTTACTTGTTGCATTCTAAGTTCTATCATGCTGTTAATCGCAGATTCGTGTCATTCTTGTTTTGCTTGCCATTTGCAAACCGTGCATCCGTTTCCGGTGATCTTTATATCGATTTCAACCGAAATCATCTCATCTTTCCAGTGGCATGCTTTGTTTGCCAAGTTACTGCCTTGTTCACCATTTTTCTTCCGGAGCACGCATACGCACCGCATATCATATCTTGCATATCATTCATGTATTGCATCATGTTGCTTGTGCTTTTCTCGTGATTGATTGCGGTTCCGTTGCTTGTGTTCTTGTCTTGGGTAGAGCCGGGAGACGAGTTCGTGAACGAGGAACCTGTTGATTACGCTTACGAGGATCAAGCTTTCGACAACTCTGAGAACCTTGCAGGCAAGATGACCACCCCTCGAAATCACTTCTATCTTTGCTTTGCTAGTTGTTCGCTCTGTTGCCATGCTGTGCTACCTACCACTTGCTATATCATGCCTCCCATATTGCCATGTCAGCCTCTAACCATCCTTTCCTAGCAAACCGTTGTTTGGCTAAGTTACCGCTTTTGCTCAGCCCTTCTTATAGCGTTGCTAGTTGCAGGTGAAGTTGAAGTTTGTTCCATGTTGGAACATGGATATGTTGGGATATCACAATATCTCTTATTTAATTAATGCATCTATATATTTGGTAGAGGGTGGAAGGCTCGGCCTTATGCCTGGTGTTTTGTTCCACTCTTGCGGCCCTAGTTTCTGCCATACCGGTATTATGTTCCTTGAGTTTGCGTTCCTTACGCGGTTGGGTGATTTATGGGACCCCCTTGACAGTTCGCCTTGAATAAAACTCCTCCAGCAAGGCCCAACCTTGGTTTTACCATTTGCCACCTAAGCCTTTTCCCCCGGGTTTTCGCGGGCCCGAGGGTCATATTTATCTAAACCCCCGGGCCAGTGTTCCTCTGAGTGCTGGTCCAAACTAGAGCCACTTGCAGCGCCACCTTGGGGAAACTCGAGGATTGGTTTTAGTTATACGTAGTGTTCATCCGGTGTGCCCTGAGAACGAGATATGTGCAGCTCCTATCGGGATTTGTCGGCACATTCGGGCGGCTTTGCTGGTCTTGTTTTACCATTGTCGAAATGTCTTGTAAACCGGGATTCCGAGACTGATCGGGTCTTTCCGGGAGAAGGTTTATCCTTCGTTGACCGTGAGAGCTTATGATGGGCTAAGTTGGGACACCCCTGCAAGGTTTTATCTTTCGAAAGCCGTGCCCGCGGTTATGAGGCAGATGGGAATTTGTTAATGTCCGGTTGTAGAGAACTTGTCACTTGACCCAATTAAAATACATCAACTGTGTGTGTAGCCGTGATGGTCTCTTCTCGGCGGAGTCCGGGAAGTGAACACGGTTTGAGTTATGCATGACGTAAGTAGGAGTTCAGGATCACTTCTTGGTCATTGCTAGTTGACGACCGGTCCGTTGGTTCTCTTCTCGCTCTCTTTTCTGTATGTTAGCCACCATATATGCTTAGTGCTTGCTGCAGCTCCACCTCATTACACCATCCTTTCCTATAAGCTTAAATAGTCTTGATCTCGCGGGTGTGAGATTGCTGAGTCCTCGTGACTCACAGATTCTACCAAAACAGTTGCAGGTGCCGACGATGCCAGTGCAGATGATGGGATCGATCTCAAGTGGGAGTTCGATGAGGAACGTGGTCGTTACTATGTGTCTTTTCCTGATGATCAGTAGTGGAGCCCAGTTGGGACGATCGGGGATCTAGCATTTGGGGTTATCTTATTTTTCATTTGGACCTTGACCGTAGTCGGTCTATCTGTGTATTTTGGATGATGTATGAATTATATTTATGTATTGTGTGAAGTGGCGATTGTAAGCCAACTCTTTATCCCATTCTTGTTCATTACATGGGATTGTGTGAACATGACCCTTCTTGCGACAAAACCACAATGCGGTTATGCCTCTAAGTCGTGCCTCGACACGTGGGAGTTATAGCCGCATCGTGGGCGTTACAAACATCCATGGGTGAAAGGAGCTTTAGCTGTCACGGGCAAGCTCCTTAAGGAAATAATGGACCTCAAGCAGCAAGTCAATAAGCTCGAGGAAGAGAATCGTATCCTAAGGGGCATCATCGCCAAGAATATCACATCACCACCTCCGAAGAAAGAGACATAAATACATGGGTATGGGCACTCCCCTTGGCAACTGCCAAGCTTGGGGGAGGTGCCCCAGTATCGTATCACCATCACACTTCTATCTTTACCATTTTTCTTAGTTCGATCCTTTTGGTAATATCTTGATCTAGTAGAATAAAGTTTTAGTATGATCTAGTTTTGATTTTTGCTTTATGATCCTTCTATGTAATCGAATCCGTGAGCTATATATAATAAAGATTAGTCTTGAGTCGAGCGCTTTGCTATCTTGCTATGATCTTGAGGGAATAAAAGAAAGAATAAAAAGAAATAAAGGGATCGTATTGATCTTATGGAGAGTAATGACTTCACATATAAAGAGTATGATGAATAAAAGTTGTTGAGAGTAGACAAACATAGTTTTGGTCATCGTTGCAATTAATAGGAAGTATTAAAGAAAGAGAGGTTTTCACATATAAATATACTATCTTGTACATCTTTTATGATTGTGAGCACTCATTAAAATATGACATGTTAAAAAGTTGATGTTGGAAGAGAAAGACAACGTAATGTGTTATGTTTTCTTATATCCGAAATAAAGTATATTGTCATGGATCATCCAGCATGTTGGGCTTGCCTTTCCCCATCATGCTAGACAAATTCTTTGCACCAAGTAGAGATACTACTTGTGCTTCTGAATATCCTTAAACCCGGTCTTGCCATGAGAGTCCACCATATCTACCTATGGATTGAGTAAGATCCTTCAAGTAAGTTGTCATTGTTGCATGCAATAAAAATTACTCTCTAAATATGTATGATCTATTAGTGTGGAGAAAATAAGCTTTATACGATCTTGTGATACGGAAGCAATAAAAGCGACGGACTGCATAATAAAGGTCCATATCACAAGTGGCAATATGAAGTGACGTTCTTTCGCATTAAGATTTTGTGCAACCAACTATAAAAGCACATGACAACCTCCGCTTCCCTCTGCGAAGGGCCTATCTTTTATTTTTGCTTTATACCTTATGCAAGAGTCATGGTGATCTTCACCTTTCCTTTTTACACTTTATCCTTTGGCAAGCACATTGTGTTGGAAAGATCCTAATATATATATCCAATTGGATGTAAGTTATCATAAACTATATTGTTGACATTACCCTTGAGGTAAAAGGTTGGGAGGCAACACTATAAGCCCCTATCTTTTTCTGTCTCCGATTAAAACTCCATACCCATAAGTATTGCGTGAGTGTTAGCAATTGTGAAAGACTAAATGATAGTTGAGTATGTGGACTTGCTGAAAAGCTCTTATATTGATTCTTTCCGATGTTATGATAAATTGCAATTGCTTCAATGACCGAGATCATAGTTTGTTAGTTTTCAATGAAGTTTTTGATTCATACTTGACATTGTGAATAGATTGTTACTTTAGCATAAGAAATCATATGACAATATATATATATATATGTTGCTGTTATAAGAATGATCATGATGCCCTCATGTCCGTATTTTATTTTATCGACACCTCTATCTCTAAACATGTGGACATATTTTTCGTTATCGGCTTCCGCTTGAGGACAAGCGAGGTCTAAGCTTGGAGGAGTTGATACGTCCATTTTGCATCATTCTTTTATATCTATATTTCTTGCATTATGGGTTGTTATTACACATTATGTCACAATACTTATGCCTATTCTCTCTTATTTTACAAGGTTTACACGAAGAGGGAGAATGTCGGCAGCTCAAATTCTGGGCTGGAAAAGGAGCAAATATTAGAGACCTATTATGCACAACTCCAAAAGTCCTGAAACTCCACGAAAGTCAGTTTTGGAATATATTAAAAATATTGGGCGAAGAAAGCACCAGAGGGGGGCCACACCCTGTCCACAAGGGTGGGGGGCACGCCCTACTCCCCTGGGCGCGCCCCCTGCCTCGTGGGCCTCCTAGCAGGCCTCCGGTGCCCATCTTTTGCTATATGAAGTCTTTCACCCTGAAAAAAATCAGGAGGAAGCTTTCGGGACGAAGCGCCGCCATCTTGAGGCGGAACCTGGCGAAACCAATATAGGGCTCCGGCGGAGCTGTTCTGCCGGGGAAACATCCCTCCGGGAGGGGGAAATCATCACCATCATCATCACCATCGATCCTCTCATCGGGAGGGGGTTAATCTCCATCGACATCTTCACCAGCACCATCTCATCTCAAGCCCTAGTTCATCTCTTGTATCCAATCTTGGTCTCAAAACCTCAGATTGGTACCTGTGGGTTGCTAGTAGTGTTGATTACTCCTTGTAGTTGATGCTAGTTGGTTTATTTGGTGGAAGATCATATGTTCAGATCCTTTATGCGTATTAATACCCCTCTGATGATGAACATGAATATGATTTGTGAGTAGTTACGTTTGTTCCTGAGGACATGTGAGAAGTCTTGCTATAAGTAGTCATGTGAATTTGGTATTCGTTCGATATTTTGATGAGATGTATGTTGTCTTTCCTCTAGTGGTGTTATGTGAACGTCGACTACATGACACTTCACCATTGTTTGGGCCTAGGGGAAGGCATTGGGAATTAATAAGTAGATGATGGGTTGCTAGAGTGACAGAAGCTTAAACCCTAGTTTATGTGTTGCTTCGTAAGGGGCTGATTTGGATCCATATGTTTCATGCTATGGTTAGGTTCACCTTAATTCTGTCGGCGTCCTGGGAACGGGGGTCCCCAGACTTGCCTACCTGCGGCCCACGGCATGGCTCCGCTAGCGGCCCTGTACGGCCCATCTTCATCAGCAAGCACTCAATACCCTCGCGAGGGCCAAGCCACGCGAGGCGGACGACACAAGACCTCCTCGGGGGTAGCCTCACTAGGCGGGCTCGTGATGGGCGGAGAGATCAAGGCAAGGGGCGCCTCGCGAGGTCCCTATGACGCAAGCCATGACGATCGAGGCCAGACGGGCGACAGCCGGACGCCAGCGCGCAGAGTGTACTTGTTTCCTCTTTGGTGCTAAAGGGGCAAGCGCAGGCGAGGAGTCCCGAGGCATCAGGCAAAGGTTTCCATATCGGTGCAACAAGACCAAGACCAGCAGGACGGCAGGATGGAGGTCACCATGGAGCCTAGGACGGCATCACCACCAGAGCCTATGGCAGGCAAAGACCACCTTTAGTCAGGATAACTTGTACTGGTTGTCTCCCTTCAAATTTGGCCGTTGTTGGATCCCTTCCCGCCTACATTTAGGGAGAGCACCAGGGCCTCTATAAATAGACTAGCCACCACAGTAGGAGGCAACTGATCTGGGATCATTCAGATCATCCTCAACTGCACAAGCTCACCGAGCTCAAGAACACCTATCCTCAGGAGGCTGTTCTTCCCTTGTACTAGTTCTTCCTCAGCCCAAGAGGCAATCCACCACACCACACTGGAGTAGGGTATTACACCACATCGGTGGCCCAAACCAGTATAAACCCTGTGTCCCTTGTTCTGCGAGTTTGCTGTGCTGAGCCTTGGGATCCTGGGGAGTGGGTGAGCTAGGGAAGGGACAGATCTTCATGCGCACCCCAGTGTTCGAACCTCGAGGGTTTTGCCGGAACCCGAAATCCGACATTTGGCGCGCCAGGTAGGGGTGCGCTGAAGCTTTCCTTTCATCGATTCACGCTCCACCGCTCCATCGTGCCGACGGCTGATGCACGTCGAGCACGTGCCGAGCGTCGGGCCGCCCTCGCCGCCCGTGTCGCTCAGACGGTCCCTGTCGGCGGGCCTCCCTGTTGTTCTCCATCACCCGCCGCCAACGCCGCCACTGGCCCGGCGGGAAACGAGCATCAAGCATCCTTGCTGCACCCCTTCGTGCGGCGGGACGGCCGCACTGCTACCCCGTCGCTGACTCCAGTCGGCTCATCGTCCCACGCTCGTCGCGCACCCACGGACGCACAGGCCGCGCTGCTCATGGCACGCGAACTCCTGCGCTACCGCCCCGTCGACAACCTCTACGAGGACTGGCTAGACCGCATCGCCGAGCTCATCAGCGCCGCTGGGGGCTTGCCTGCCCCGTATCTCTCGGTACCTCGCCCTCCTCCAGCTGCGGGTGACGTAGCCCACAGGGCGCCTCTGCCACCTCCACACCAAGACGGCGCCCTGACGCCAAGGCGCCCCCCGGCGTGACCCACCGCGCCGGGCGCCCGCGCGAGAAGAAGGAAGCTGCCAAGAAGTTCCCTGGCCGCAAGAAAACGCCCCTGCGCTCCCGGTGCCACCACGACAAGACTGCTCACCGCCCGCGGCGGCGGGGCGCGGGCATCAAGGGCAGGCTCCGCCTCTGCAGAGGGCCCCAGTGGCCACAGCAGGCTGCCACGCCTTCCCTCCAGAGCTACGTAGCGTCGTCTCGCCAGGCAAGTTCAAGCCAGACCTGCCTCCTCGCTATGACGGCACCCTCGACCCTATGGAGTTCTTCCAGCTCTACAAGCTGAGCATCGAGGCGGCCAATGGCGACGAGAAAGTCATGGCAAAATGGTTCCCCATGGCCCTGAATCTGCCCCCGGGCTTGATCTCCTCCTGGGGTGAGATGCGCGACCGCTTCGTCGCCAACTTCCAGGGCACTCGCGACCGCCCGCCGGCCGTGGTTGACCTATGCCGCATCAAGCAGCAGCCAGAGAGACCTTGCAGAAGTACATCCAGCACTTCAACAGCGTCCGCCTCAAGATCCCCAAGCCGACGGACGAGCCAATCATTTCAGCATTTTCCGGCGGCGTCCATGACGTCAAGATGAAGGAGGAGCTCGCCATCCACGAGGAGCTACGCACGACTCTGGAGCTGTTCAACATGGCGACAAAGTGCGCAAGAGCTGAGGAAGGGCGCCTTTCCCTCCTCGAGCTCCCTGCTACCGACCCAGAGGAGAAGAAAGCCAAGGCCAAGGACGTGAAGCGCAAGGGGTGGTCGTGCTCGCGGTGGAGCCAGACATGAAGCGCGGCCGGGACCACCCCGAGTCGTCCAAGAGCAGCCGTCTGTTCTGCGCCTACCACAACGTACACAGCCACAACACCAACGACTGTCAGGAGCTCAGGGCCATTCAAGATGGACGCTTCGGTCAACGCCCCAAGTGCAACGACCGAGGCTACGGCCGAGGAGGAGGACAAGGTGGAGGACGCTGGGACGACCGCGGCCCCCGCGAGGAGTGGCGCGACCGGCCTTGTGAGGACCGCTGGCAGGACCAGCCTCGTGAGGGCGCATGGAGGGACCAGCCTCGTGAGGACCGCCCTGGGCAATGTTGGTCTCCCTTCACTGCCGCCACCACGAAGAAGGAACAACGACCACCATCAGGATGAGGGGGCTGGGGCTTCCAGGAGCCGCGACATCGCTTGCATCTTGGGCGGTGCTCAGTCCCCGGCTTCCCAGCGCATCGTCAAGCAGTTTGCTCGCGAAGTGAACGCGGCCCTTCCCAGGCTTGAGGCCACGCGCCCGCTCAGGTGGTCCAAGTGCGCCATCACCTTCAGTTCATCAGATCAGCTCAAGTGCGCGGCCACTGCTGGCGCCCTCTTGATGTTGTGCTCACCCATCATCAGCAACGTCCAAGTCACCAAGACTCTCATCGACGGCAGCGCAGGACTTAACGTCATGTCCGTCGAGACATTCGACAGCCTCCAAGTGCCATACGATCAGCTACAGTGTACCAAGCCCTTCTCAGGAGTAACCGACGGCTCCACCACCCCGATAGGGCAGGTCCGTCTCCCTGTCACCTTCGGCCAGCGCAAGAACTACCGTACCGAGCTCATCGACTTCGATGCCGCCCACATCCGTCTGCCGTACAACGCCATCCTTGGGTATCCGGCATTAGCCAAGTTCATGGTAGTGACGCACCACGGCTACAACGTCCTCAAGATGCCAGGAAGTGGTGGAATCATCATAGTCCCCTGCGAAGAAAGAGATGCGGTGTGCTCCCTTGAGCACACCTTCCAAGCTGCAGCAATCGAAGACCCCGACAACCAAGGCACCATGTACCCTCCTGAGGCCATCCCCAAGAATAAGAAGCAACTACTCCGCACAGGGCCTTGGGAGAGTGGCGTCTCTAGTGGCGCCGCCTCAGGATTAGCGCCTGCACCTGGGGAGCCTCCCTCCCTCGCATAGGAAGGCGCGCCCGGCGCCCTCCTCGAGCGAGCCTCGGGGGCTCTCTTTTGGAGGGCCTCAGACCTCGCCAACATCACGAGGGAGGTGCTCGGGCACCACGTGGAGGTGTGCTTTGCGGCACGTTTCCCTCAGAATGCATTGGGCGAGGAGCGCCCGGCACTCAGGAGTTCATCGACAAGGCCACCCAGGAGCTTCAAGAAGCAAGAGCCATGCGCGGCGACCGCCGCCCGCTACCCGGCGCAGCCCCCCACCAATGCGAGGACGGCGGGCTGCGCGTCTGCATCGACATCCCAGGGCTCAACAGGGCCGCGTCTCAGGAGCGCTTCTAGCCTTCGCGCGCTCGGCGTTGCGAGGGTCCACCTCACAGCTACATCCGCATGCCATTTGGCCTGCCGAACGTGGCGGTCGCCCACCAGCGCCACCTACAGAGCATCCTGGCAGCTCAGGAGGCCAGGCATCACACAGTCCTGGTGGAGATGGAGACGGTCCTCAAGGAACCGCCTGAGCCCCCAGAGCCTCTAGTGGCTCAGGGCCCTGGCGGCTCATGAGGAACGGCTCCTTCATCACGCGTCTTCGGCGACCCCAACACTCCTTCGACAACGAAACCAGGTGACATTTTCCAAGTTTATTTAGCTGGGAGCGCCCCTCGGGCTGGATTATTCCCAGGCCGCACGGGCCTGTCCCTGCAGCATGTATCCTTTTGCATCTTTAGCTTACTCTGCTAGGGGCGCCCCTCGGGCTGCATCATCCCTAGGCCGCTCGGCTCCGTCTCAGTGGCATGTATCCTTCTTGCATCTATCTAAGCTGGCTTATTTCCTCGCATAAGTTATCTATAGCTACCACCTTCTTATCTGGTACATTGATGCCCCACCCGCGATCGCCATAATCACCACGGGAGCCGCGCCGGTCGTTTTCCCTTAGGATTCCTCGCATGAGTAGGCTCGGCACGGCGTCTGTGCTCGGGCCCGTCCCTACAGCGTCGATAAACCCAACGACCGAGCTCTGTCTGGTGGGCCGGCCCCGTTCACGTCACCTCCTGGGGTCGTTGGTGTTTGGCCTTCGCATGGGATCGCCTTAGGAAACTCGTCCGGCGCAGGTTACCTGACCATCTTGCAGGATTAACGAAGCTGCCAAGAACCAAGACCACGCGCAACCCGCCTTGAGGTAGGGCCTCGTGAGTCCCGCGCTAGCTCATGAGTGCCCAGACACACCTCGTCTAGCCCTGCCGTGCAAGCCACGTGTCAGGGCGGGGCTGTACACGCCCCAAGGGCTCCACTTAGAGGGAGCCCTCACCCACGCACTAGTGGGAGCACCATGCTCCGTGCTAGCAGTCGACACGGTCGAGGAGCGGCTATGCCCGTGCAAGAGCGGAAGCGCTATGCTCCGCGCTGGTGATATATAACTGAGGGCGGCCCCTTGACCGCACCAACCTTAGGGAGCCACCCGGCTCGGTGTCCAGCCCCACCACAACGCTTTCCCCTCGGGAGAGCCGCGTGAGGGGGCTGGGCACGGGGGCTGCGCTCAGGTCACTCCCAAGCGTACGCCGCCCTGCCAGGTCTCTCAGACCTGGTCGTCACGCGCCCTCCCAAGCGGAGCCAAGGTATGAAGGCCGTTTGGACGTCAATGGGGACTCCTAAGCATCGCGACTCAGGAGCCTAACTGGCCACGTAGCCCCTCACCCCTTGGACTCGTCCTGGTGATCCGGACGACCCAACGGCGGCTGAGGTATGCGCGGGGTCGGGCCCTGCCGGCGTAGAACACTAGGCTTACTCCTGCATCTCCTTCCTATAAGTTGTTCGCGCGTCAAGGGGGACTCCTGAGCATCGCGACTCAGGAGCCTAACTGGCCACGTAGCCCCTCACCCCTTGGTCTCGTCCTGGTGATCCGGACGATCCAACGGCGGCTGAGGTATGCGCGGGGTCGGGCCCTGCCGACGTAGAACATCAAGCAAACATGAAGGAAATCGCAAAATCTCAAACAAATATTACAAGACATATTGTTCTTCAAATACCAAACACAAGTTTAACGCCTCTGTGAGGCATGGTACGTGTTGGAGAAGCAAAGCAGGAAAAGGAATCGCCAGCAAGTCACCCCATCATCCCTGGGCGCCGCCGCTGCTTGCAAGAGGTGCCCCTTCGACGGTGATGTTGCCCTCACCTGTGCCGCCCGCCGGAGTTCCAGGTTCAGCAGCGCCACCTGCTGAGGGCACAGGGTCGAAGGCGCGGAACTTCTTCAGCAAAGCCTCCACCTGGCCCTTCACGGCTTTGGCGGCAGCGGTGCAGCGCTCGTCATCCACAGGCTCCAGCAGCTCGTCAAGGTTGGTGTCAGGGTCGCAAAGACGGAGGTGGCTGAAGACGCGCGTCGGCGCGGCCGAGGAAAGTGTGCGGGCTTCTCCCTCCACCAAGGGGCTGATCCCGCCCACGACGTCCTCAAGCACCGTGACCAGATGAGGAAGCAGCTGGGTGGGGCCCTCGTCGTCCGTAGCCAGCGGCTCCTCCACGCCCTTCTCGTAGAGTGCCCGCAGCGCCACGCGGGACCTCTCCTCAAGGGACTTGAAGGCCACGCGGTCCTCGGCCAAGACCTTCGCCTTGGCTTCCAGCTCAGCCTTCTCTGCCTTCATCTTCCGCTCCAGCTTCTCCAGCCGGCTGCGCTCCGTATACTGCGCCTTCGCCAACTGTTCTAGCTCGGCGTCGTGGCCCCTGACAGCGTCCTCTCGGGCCTTCATCTTCTCCTCCTCTGCCTTGCGGCCTCGAGCTTAGTATGCACGCTCATTGCGCATGGTCTCCAGCTCATCCTCCAGCGCCCGGCACCGATCCTGGGCGGCCCTGGCATCCTTCAGCGCCACCTCGCGGGCAGCCGCAGCTTGGGCGATGGCATGCTTGTCCTCCTCGGAGGTCACCGCAGCCTGACTCAGCGCCGCCCAAACAAACAAATCGAGTGAAGCTAGCCAGAGATTAGCTCCAGGCGCCCGGCCACCAGGCGACGGTCGATGCCTTGAAGATCCTCCCGCAGCAGGGTCAGTGCGGAAAGAGCATGCTCCAGGACGTCAGGGGAGGCGGAAGGATCCAGGGTCAGCAGTGCAGCGGGAGGAGGAGGCAACGTCGTCGCCATGGCCTGGGAGGCTGGGAGCTCTTGAGCTTTGGGGACCCCAGCAACCGGACCGGACGTTGGCACCTCCGGAGCCAGCGGGGCTACGGGGGCTTCCTCCTCCGGAGGACGCTCCCCCAAGCCTCGCGAGGACGACCGGGCCGGGGAAGCGCGAGTGACGTCACCGCCCTTCCCCACGGAGGGGGGGTGCAGTCGCCGCAGGTGATTCGGTCCCGAGCAGTACCACCGCTTCCTCCTTCCTCTTCTTTGCCGCGGGCGTCGGCCTAATTGCGCAACGGAGAAGCATCAAGAATCGGCAGCAGAAGCAAGAACAAGGCAGGGTGAGAGCACTTACTGGTCCACCGCGGCGTAGTCTCTCCGCTTCCTAAGCTTGAAGCCAGAGAGCCTCGCAGCCTGAGGCCACTACAACAAGAACCCCCCTATACCAACATATGTCTAGCAACGATATAACAGGATGTGTTGTTTTACCCGGGGAAAAAATATAATGTGTTGTTTCCCACTTTCCGCAAGCGCTAACCTCCTCGTGCCCACACCTCCACCTCTTGCGCAGGAAGCGTGTTCCTATTCTCCCGTCGTTTTGGCCTTCATCCTAAGCGAGAGACGCACCTACAACAGCTAGGGTTCCCACCACCGCCGTCCTTTGCCCTCAATCTCCTCCTCTGTTCCCTCGGTACGTTCAAGAGCCTCCGCCAAGCCCTCCTCCCTCACCAGTTTCTCCGCGCGTCGGGGACGCACTCGACGTTGTCGTCCATCCCCCTCGCGTTGGGGAACGCGTCGCCGCCGTCGATTCATCCGCATGACCGGAGATGCAGACGCCGGCGTTGTTCATGCACAATCCACACAGCCAGGAAAGACGCAAGCACCGACGCCCCCGTCTTCCTCACACTGCAGTAGTTCAGCAGGTCCTATTCTGCCTACCCGCATCTGTACTTCTATTATGTAAAAGTAATATTCCCCGATGTCCTCGCCCACCCTTGTTTTTCCTTGCCGGCCGCATCTTACAAGTTAACACCAATGGACCACATCCTCATTGATGATTTTACCTGCCTGCGTAGCTGCACATATTGATTTAATACCTAAGATTTCCTATTTTACGCGCATCACTGAAGGGAACCGTTTAACTGACACATAAGTTTTTTGTTGAAATAAATGCAGGATTCTTCTACCCCAAACGATGAACAAGAGATGATTTCTGCAGAGAGACAACAAGTTCAGAACCTGTATGGTATTTTGCTTAGTGTGTCCCCTGCTTTGTCTCTCTCTCTCTCTACGTAAATATTGTGCTCATGTTTTTGTATATAATGCAGGTTTGCTAAGGAAATGACCATAATTTCGTGGTCAACCAAAAAGGCATCTATTCTTCATCCCTTGATCTCCCAGCTAGAGTTGGGGTAACCAATTCTTAGTTTTTAATTCATGATGGTTCTAATTCACTTACATTCAAGCCTCATAATGCTACTTTTAAGCCTCATAACAATCAGTTAAGTGTAAGACAAAAACCATGTAGAAAAGCCAGTTCAACAACCTTTTTCACCAAGCTTATACTTGAATGGGCTGATGCATGTAGATGTGATATGTAATTTTAGTAAGATGGGAACATGACGATTGATGTTTCAAGTGATGATAATGCATAGGGACTGGAGGCGTGGTTTGAGGCGGCAGTTAACCGTACAATTTTCACGAAGAATGATTGTGTACATTTTTACTCAATACTCGTTTCTTGTGATGCATTAGGTTTTAATTTTCTTGCTGCTATGTGTGTGGATCAATCCTTACTCATTTTCATGCCGCTTGTGGTCTGAGTCCTTATCTCTGCTTGGGGTGACGCTGCAAGATCAGACGGAAACATGACTTATTATGGTAGGCTCAGTCTCGTATGGTCTTTTACCCCGCAGCTAATCAATTATTCTGTGATGTCCTCTCTTGTATTCTAATTATGGCATGCTCTTGTCTATACTAATTAGATCATGCATTCATTCAAGGTCAAGTCAGGGGCTCAGGGTAGACAGTTCATAGTTTTCTTGCTGTTTCGTCTTTCTGCTGTTAGTTCATTATGCACGTCTTCTTTCTATGCATGTGTTGATAACTCCAGTTGTTCCAATCTGATGATGCTTTTTTTCGTGTTGTTGCTTCTGCAGGTTCTGAGAATTTTACATGGATCAGGAAATTCTAATGTTTGACTTTGTAGTACTCAGGTAACAATGACGTTTTGTGTAATGTAGATTATTTAAAGATTATTGATTTGATAGCACTGAGATTTCTCCTAATACACCATAGCAAGCATGACTAATAAATCGTCCCAAAAATGGGTAGTACAGGAGTGATGTGCCCCAAAGCTAATTAGTGCAGAGACCATTGGAAAATAGAAATATTGAATTATGTATAGTTGGTATAACTAGTCACCTAGAATACTTATCATTTAGTCGGTTGCTGAATTCATCTCACTATTAATATTAATATAATTTTGGATAATTTTTGGTAGTAAACACAAGCAGATGGTTGTTCACAATGAATAGCTACGTATGATTGGTCAAAGGTACTCGGTGTTTTAATACATAGTTTTTATCTTAAAGAGCCATGGGTATTCAGAACATGTGCATGACAATTAAGAGAGAAATAGAATGTCCTCGGTTTACAAAGTAAGGGTGAAGACCCGGAGTCTCTGTGTTTGTACTTCATAGCATGGCAATCACCCTTTCGCTAGTGCGTATTTTGTTATTTCTTTACAGAGCGATGCTACTGATGTTGCAAGTATCTGCACTTTCCACTTCTGCATTTTGGTCTTTTTTATAAAAAAATAGACTGGAACACTAAAACTATATAATGATAGTTCATATAGTTTTGAATTTATGCGAGATGCAAAAAAAGTTAGTACATGGATATAGGGCATAATCATGTTGTTTAATAATTGTTGTAGATGTTTTTATAACCAGATTATTAATTATCCCACCTCTATGTACAAATCTAAGTTTTGGTAAAAAACATTTGTACGGTGCTCCTTTAAATTTTACTTCTATATTAATCTAATTTACTTTACTATAATTTCTCGCCTCATATTGTTATTTTGTAGATTACCAAGATAAATTGAGGATGCATGACTCAGATTTTGATTGCAAGGCTAAGAAGATTTTGATTCCGAGGCAAATAATTTGGCTACAAGTCAATTAGAATGTAATTTTTAGTATCAATGTTACAAACATTATAGTTGATGGCAAGGTCAAGAATTGGCCTACTACTAGATAGTTTCACCTCTTGTAATCTTTGGACCATGTTCTTTGTAATGCCACATATTTTATTTAATATATGAGACTGGATTGTTTATTATATTGCGGCTCCTATGCACTATTGGTGTTGAACTAATAATTTTGGATGCAATATCTGAAAATCATTAGTTGGTCATGCTATCTAACGAAGCTTCTAGAATCATGTTGTGTAGGGTCACCACCAACGCATATGTAGTGTTGTTGGGCCCTAACCTTATATGTTGCTACCTAACAACGCTTCTACATGTCGTTTACAAACGCACCTATATACGTTGTTGTAGATCCTTCCAACGCCACCAATGGCAACACATACTAATTCGTTGGTGTAGACCTTAGCAACACATATATGGACATACGACAACGCATTGATGTGTTGTTAAAGGGGGTTCCTGTTGTAGTGGGCGCTGGCGCGCAGGCTCTAGGAGCAGAAGAGGGGGCAGCAGATGGGCCAGAAGCAGCTCCAGGCAGCGTCAGAGCAGGAGAGCTGTCCCTGGAGATCAGCCCCGACCTGCCCCTCGTCGGAACCTCGGCCGATGACCTCCTCCGGGGACTGACCTTGGACCTCGTGGAGCCCCCCGCCACGGGTTGCTCCCCTCTCTCTAGGGGGACATCGGCCTCGTCATCGTCATCACGTAGGGTGCGGAGGATGTCGGACTTGCGCAAGGGGAAGGTCTCCCCCGCCCCTTCCCGGGTCGCCTCCGAGTCGCGCTCCTCCTCCTCCTCCTCTTCCTCCTCTTCCTCCTCGCGAGACTCATCAGAAGACACGTTCACTGGAGTCGTCGTCACCAGGACATTCGAAGGCGTGGGCGGCACAAGCCCACGCCTGTCGAAGACGGGCATGGTGGCGGCAGCCTCCGCCCCATCTGAGCGACGGAACAAGGGAACGAAGGAGTCCGGTGGGTACTCTTGATCGTCCCCAAACAAGGAGTAGAGGGCCGAGCGCAGCTCCTCATTAGAAAGGGCCATCGGGCGCAGGCGGAGGTCGTCCCCTTCGTCTCCAAGCTTCCACAAGGGGCGCGGGCGCGCCTGAAGGGGAGCCACGCGCTGCTTCATGAATTCTTTGATGATCATGGCCCCCATCAGCTTCGCCGCCCTTGAGTCACCAGGTTTCAGGTCGGCGGTCATCCTCTCTAACACCTGCACCGCCCGGGGGTCGGTGAGCTTCGCGCGAAGCCACCCCTCTTGGGACGCGGGCATTATCGTCGGCAGCACCAGCCGGGGGTGGGAGCACTTGGCGTCCATTAGGACCCACTTGCTCCTGAAGCCCTCGGCCTTCTTCCCGGCCTTCGAGATGGCATTGGTCTTGTTGGCCACGACAAAGCCAACGCACCCTGAGCAGTGGCCCTCCTTGATCCGGAGGAAGAAGAAGTGGCGCAGTAGTGCCACAGACGGCATTACTCCCACGTATGCCTCGCTGTAGAAGGCGAAGATCGACAGGAGGAGGATGGAGTTGGGATGAAGATGGAGGGCGTGGATCTTGTAATGGCTGAGGAAGGAGTAGAAGAAATCGGAGAAAGGGGGAACCAACCCGGCGACGATCCTGCTCGTGAAGAAGGGGTAGAAGGTGCTGCCTGAGGCCTCCTGCTTGGCGGAGCCAGCCCGAAGCTCAGTCTTCCTCTTCTCGTCACCCTCCGCCGTCATCAGGAGCACGTCGGCTAGGTTCTTCTCCGAAATGCTCGGCGCATCGAGTGCCGGCTCGTACCAAGACGACAAGGGAGGGGCCCGAGCTTTCTTGGGCGCCATTAGCGGCAGGCTTGGAGGAGGATCCGGGCAGATCTGGAGTCTCTGGGAGTAAAAAGCAAGGAAGGGGATCTGGAGCAAGACGAAGGAAAGCAATGAAGGCAAATACAGCCCGCGCCAGCCTTTTGTCAGACGGGCAGTTGCCGAGGCAGCGTGGGGAAGCGGAGACGCCCACGTCCCATCAATCGCCACGCGTCAACCAAAGCAGCAAGCTGTTGGGACCCGCGGCGCTCCGCACTTGCCCATTGGCTTCGCCTCGAAGCCAAGTCCGAGCACGCCTTGGGCCCGGGGGCCACGATCTCCAGGAATGTCATCAGGTTGAGCAACTCGATAAGAAGCAGAGGGTTGAATATGAGAAGCGTGATAAGGAAAAGGTCAGAGTGGCACTGGCGGGAAGGGACGAGGCGGTGAAGCAAACCGCCCCGGCAAGGCTCTTCGGAACCAAGGAAAACCCACCAGGGGCCGAGAGAAGGAAGATTGCAATGATGAAAGTGATGGAGGAGATGAAGAGAAAACCAGTGAGCAGGAATTCTAGAAGGCCACTGACGCTCTATGCATTGACAGAGGTGGATCTCTGCACTCCTCTCACCGCCAACTTAAACGGTGGGCGCGTGAGGTCAATGAAGGAAATATACCCTAGAGGCAATAATAAAGTATTATTTATTTCCTTATATCATGATAAATGTTTATTATTCATGCTAGAATTGTATTAACCGGAAACATAATACATGTGTGAATACATATACAAACAGAGTGTCACTAGTATGCCTCTACTTGACTAGCTCGTTAATCAAAGATGGTTATGTTTCCTAGCCATAGACATGAGTTGTCATTTGATTAACGGGATCACTTCATTAGGAGAATGACGTGATTGACTTGACCCATTCCGTTAGCTTAGCACTCGATCGTTTAGTATGTTGCTATTGCTTTCTTCATGACTTATACATGTTCCTATGACTATGAGATTATGCAACTCCCGTTTACCGGAGGAACACTTTGTGTGCTACCAAACGTCACAACGTAACTGGGTGATTATAAAGGTGCTCTACAGGTGTCTCCAAAGGTACTTGTTGGGTTGGCGTATTTCGAGATTAGGATTTGTCACTCCGATTGTCGGAGAGGTATCTCTGGGCCCACTCGGTAATGCACATCACTATAAGCCTTGCAAGCATTGTAACTAATGAGTTAGTTGCGGGATGATGTATTACGGAACGAGTAAAGAGACTTTCCGGTAACGAGATTGAACTAGGTATCGAGATACCGACGATCGAATCTCAGGCAAGTAACATACCGATGACAAAGGGAACAACGTATGTTGTTATGCGGTCTGACCGATAAAGATCTTCGTAGAATATGTGGGAACCAATATGAGCATCCAGGTTCCGCTATTGGTTATTGACCGGAGAGGTGTCTCGGTCATGTCTACATAGTTCTTGAACCCGTAGGGCCCGCACGCTTAAAGTTACGATGGCAGTTATATTATGAGTTTATATGTTTTGATGTACCGAAGGTTGTTCGGAGTCCCGGATGTGATCACGGACATGACGAGGAGTCTCGAAATGGTCGAGACATAAAGATTGATATATTGGAAGCCTATGTTTGGACATCGGAAGTGTTCCGGGTGAAATCGGGATTTTTTCGGAGTACCGGGAGGTTACCAGACCCCCCCGTTTAACTTAATGGGCCTTATTGGGCCTAGGTGGAAGAGAGGAGAGGAGGCTAGGGCAGGGCCGCGCCCCCCTTCCCCCCCCCCAGTCCGAATAGGACAAGGAGAGGGGGGCCACGCCCCCCTTCCTTCCTCCCCTCCACCTCTTCCCCCTTCCACTCCTAGTCCAACATGGAAAGGGGGGGGAGTCCTACTCCCGGTAGGAGTAGGACTCCTCCTGGCGCGCCTCTACCTCCTAGGCCAGCGGCCTCCCCCTTGCACCTTTATATACGGGGGCAGGGGGGCACCTCTCGACACACAATTGATCAACGATCTTTTAGCCGTGTGCGGTGCCCCCCTCCACCATATTACACCTCGATAATATCGTAGCGGTGCTTAGGCGAAGCCATGCGTCGGTAGAACATCATCATCTTCACCACGCCGTCGTGCTGACGAAACTCTCCCTCAACACTCAGCTGGATCGGAGTTCGAGGGACGTCATCGAGCTGAACGTGTGCTGAACTCGGAGGTGCCGTGCGTTCGGTACTTGATCGGTCGGATCATGAAGACGTACGACTACATCAACGGCGTTGTGTTAACGCTTCCGCTTTGGGGTCTACGAGGGTACGTGGACAACACTCTCCCCTCTCGTTGCTATACATCACCATGATCTTGCGTGTGCGTAGGAATTTTTTTGAAATTACTACGTTCCCCAACAGTGGTATCAGAGCCTGGTTTTATGCGTTGATGTTATGCACGAGTAGAACACAAGTGAGTTGTGGGCGATATAAGTCATACTGCTTACCAGCATGTCATACTTTGGTTCAGCGGTATTGTGAGATGAAGCGGCCCGGACCGACATTACGCGTACGCTTACGCGAGACTGGTTTCACCGTTGTGAGCACTCGTTGCTTAAAGGTGACTGGCGGGTGTCTGTCTCTCTCACTTTAGTTGAACCGAGTGTGGCTACGCCCGGTCCTTGCGAAGGTTAAAACAGCACCAACTTGACAAACTATCGTTGTGGTTTTGATGCGTAGGTAAGAACGGTTCTTGCTAAGCCCGTAGCAGCCACGTAAAACTTGCAACAACAAAGTAGAGGACGTCTAACTTGTTTTTGCAGGGCATGTTGTGATGTGATATGGTCAAGACATGATGCTATATTTTATTGTATGAGATGATCATGTTTTGTAACCGAGTTATCGGCAACTGGCAGGAGCCATATGGTTGTCGCTTTATTGTATGCAATGCAATCGCCATGTAATTGTTTTACTTTATCACTAAGCGGTAGCAATAGTCGTAAAAGCAATAGTTGGCGAGACGTCAACGATGCTACGATGGAGATCAAGGTGTCGCGCCGGTGACGATGGTGATCATGACGGTGCTTCGGAGATGGAGATCACAAGCACAAGATGATGATGGCCATATCATATCACTTATATTGATTGCATGTGATGTTTATCTTTTATGCATCTTATCTTGCTTTGATTGATGGTAGCATTATAAGATGATCTCTCACTAAAATTTCAAGATAAAAGTGTTCTCCCTGAGTATGCACCGTTGCGAAAGTTCTTCGTGCTGAGACACCACGTGATGATCGGGTGTGATAGGCTCTACGTTCAAATACAACGGGTGCAAAACAGTTGCACACGCGGAATACTTAGGTTAAACTTGACGAGCCTAGCATATGCAGATATGGCCTCGGAACACTGAGACCGAAAGGTCGAGCGTGAATCATATAGTAGATATGATCAACATAGTGATGTTCACCATTGGAAACTACTCCATTTCACGTGATGATCGGTTATGGTTTAGTTGATTTGGATCACGTAATCACTTAGATGATTAGAGGGATGTCTATCTAAGTGGGAGTTCTTAAGTAATATGATTAATTGAACTTAAATTTATAATGAACTTAGTCCTGATAGTATTTTGCAAATTATGTTGTAGATCAATAGCTCGCGTTGTTGCTTCCCTGTGTTTATTTTTAATATGTTCCTAGAGAAAAATTATGTTGAAAGATGTTAGTAGCAAAGATGCGGATTGGATCCGTGATCTGAGGATTATCCTCATTGCTGCACAGAAAAATTATGTCCTTGATGCACCGCTAGGTGACAGACCTATTGCAGGAGCAGATGCAGACGTTATGAACGTTTGGCTAGCTCAATATGATGACTACTTGATAGTTTAGTGCACCATGCTTAACGGCTTAGAATCGGGACTTCAAAGACGTTTTGAACGTCATGGACCATATGAGATGTTCCAGGAGTTGAAGTTAATATTTCAAGCAAATACCCGAATTGAGAGATATGAAGTCTCCAACAAGTTCTATAGCTAAAAGATGGAGGAGAATAGCTTAAGCAGTGAGCATGTGCTCAGATTGTCTGGGTACTACAATCGCTTGAATCAAGTGGGAGTTAATCTTCCAGATAAAATAGTGATTGACAGAATTCTCTAGTCACCATCACCAAGTTAGTATAACTTCGTGATGAACTATAGTATGCAAGGGATGACAAAAGTAATTCCCGACCTCTTCGTGATGCTGAAATCAACGAAGGTAGAAATCAAGAAAAACATCAAGTGTTGATGGTTGACGAGACCACTAGTTTCAAGAAAAGGGCAAAGGGAAGAAGGGGAACTTCAAGAAGAACGGCAAGCAAGTTGCTGCTCAAGTGAAGAAGCCTAAGTCTGGTCCTAAGCCTGAGACTAAATGCTTCTACTGCAAAGGGACTGGTCACTGGAAGCGGAACTACCCCAACTATTTGGTGGATAAGAAGGATGGCAAAGTGAACAAAGGTATATTGGATATACATGTTATTGATGTGTACTTTACTAGTGTTTATAGCAACCCCTCGGTATTTGATACTGGTTCAGTTGCTAAGAGTAGTAAATCGAAACGGGAATTGCAGAATAAACAGAGACTAGTAAAAGGCCAGGTGACGATGTGTGTTGGAAGTAGTTCCAAGATTGATATGATCATCATCGCACACTCCCTATACTTTCGGGATTAGTGTTGAAACTAAATAAGTGTTATTTGGTGTTTGCGTTGAGCATGAATATGATTTGATCATGTTTGTTGCAATACGGTTATTCATTTAAATTAGAGAATAATTGTTGTTCTGTTTACATGAATAAAACCTTCTATGGTCATACACACAATAAAATGGTTTGTTGGATCTCGATCGTAGTGATACACATATACATAATAATGAAGCCAAAAGATGCAAAGTTAATAATGATAGTGCAACTTATTTGTGGCACTGCCGTTTAGGTCATATTGGTGTAAAGCGCATGAAGAAACTCCATACTGATGGGATTTTGGAATCACTTGATGCTTGTGAACCGTGCCTCATGGGCAAGATGACTAAAACGCCGTTCTCCGGAACTATGGAGAGAGCAACAGATTTGTTGGAAATCATACATACAGATGTATGTGGTCCGATGAATATTGAGGCTCGTAGCAGGTATCATTATTTTCTAACCTTCACAGATGATTTGAGCAGATATGGGTATATCTACTTAATGAAACAGAAGTCTGAAACATTTGAAAAGTTCATATAATTTCAGAGTGAAGCGGAAAATCATCGTAACAAGAAAATAAAGTTTCTACGATCTGATCGTGGAGAAGAGTATTTGAGTTACGAGTTTGGCCTTCAGTTAAAACAATATGAAATAGTTTCACTACTCACGCCACTTAGAACACCATGTTGTTATGGTGTGTCCGAACATCGTAACCGTATTTTATTAGATATGGTGCGATATATGATGTCTCTTACCGATCTACCACTATCATTTTGGGGTTATGCATTAGAGACAGCTGCATTCACGTTAAATAGGGTACCATCTAAATCTGTTGAGACGACATCTTATGAACTATGGTTTGGCAAGAAACCAAAGTTGTCGTTTCTTAAAGTTTGGGGTTGCGATGCTTATGTGAAAAGGTTTCATCCTGATAAGCTCAAACCCAAATCGGAGAAATGTGTCTTCATAGGATACCCAAAGGAGACAGTTGGGTACACCTTCTATCACAGATCCGAAGGCAAGACATTCGTTGCTAAGAATGGATCCTTTCTAGAGAAGGAGTTTCTCTCGAAAGAAGTGAGTGGGAGGAAAGTAGAACTTGATGAGGTAACTATTCCTGCTCCCTTATTGGAAAGTAGTTCATCACAGAAATCTGTTCCTGTGACTCCTACACCAATTAGTGAGGAAGTTGATGATGATGATCATGTAACTTCAGATCAAGTTACTACCAAACCTCGTAGGTAAACCAGAGTGAGATCCACACCAGAGTGGTACGGTAATCCTGTTCTGGAGGTCATGTTATTTGACCATGACGAACCTACGAACTATGAGGAAGCGATGATGAGCCCAGATTCCGCGAAATGGCTTGAGGCCATGAAATCTGAGATAAGATCCATATATGAGAACAAAGTGTGGACTTTGATTGACTTGCCCAATGATCGGCGAGCCATTGAGATTAAATGGATCTTCAAGAGGAAGACAGACAGTGATAGTAGTGTTACGGTCTACAAAGCTAGAATTGTCGCAAAAAAGGTTTTCGACAAGTTCAAGGTGTTGACTACGATGAGAGTTTCTCACTCGTATCTATGCTTAAGTCTGTCTAAATCATGTTAGCAATTGCCACATTTTATGAAATATGGCAAATGGATAAACAAAACTGCATCCCTTAATGGATTTATTAAAGAAGAGTTGTATATGATGCAACCAGGAGGTTTTGTCAATCCTAAAAGTGCTAACAAAATATGCAAGCTCCAGCGATCCATCTATGGACTGGTGCAAGCATCTCGGAGTTGGAATATACGCTTTGATAAGTTCATCAAAGGATATAGTTTTATACAGACTTGCGGTGAAGCCTGTATTTACAAGAAAGTGAGTGGGAGCACTACAACATTTCTGATAAGTATATGTGAATGACATATTGTTGATCGGAAATAATGTAGAATTATTCTGCAAAGCATAAAGGAGTGTTTGAAAGGAGTTTTTCAAAGAAAGACCTCGGTGAAGCTGCTTACATATTGAGCATCAAGATCTATAGAGATAGATCATGATGCTTGATAAGTTTTTTCAATGAGTACATACCTTAACAAGATCTTGAAGTAGTTCAAAATAGAACAGTCAAACAAAGAGTTCTTGCCTGTGTTACAAGGTGTGAAATTGAGTAAGACTCAAAGCCCGACCACGGCAGAAGATAGAAAGAGAATGAAAGTCATTCCCTATGCCTTGGCCATAGGTTCTATAAAGTATGCCATGCTGTGTACCAGATCTATTGTATACCCTACACTGATTTTGGCAAGGGAGTACAATAGTGATCTAGGAGTAGATCACTAGACAGCGGTCAAAATTATCCTTAGTGGAATAAGGATATGTTTCTCGATTATGGAAGTGACAAAAGGTTCATCGTAAAGGGTTACGTCGATGCAAGTTTTGACACTAATCTGGATGACTCTAAGTCTCGGTCTAGATACATATTGGAAGTGGGAGCAATTAGCTAGAGTAGCTCCGTGCAGAGCATTGTAGACATAGAAATATGCAAAATACTTACGGATCTGAATCTGACAGACCCGTTGACTAAAATTATCTCACAATCAAAACATGATCACACCTTATTACTCTTTGGGTGTTAATCACATAGCGATGTGAACTAGATTATTGACTCTAGTAAACCCTTTGGGTGTTGGTCACATGACAATGTGAACTATGGGTGTTAATCACATGGTGATGTGAATTATTGATGTTAAATCACATGGCGATGTGAATTAGATTATTGACTCTAGTGCAAGTGGGAGACTGAAGGAAATATGCCCTAGAGGCAATAATAAAGTATTATTTATTTCCATATATCATGATAAATGTTTATTATTCATGCTAGAATTGTATTAACCGGAAACATAATACATGTGTGAATACATAGACAAACATAGTGTCACTAGTATGCCTCTACTTGACTAGCTCGTTAATCAAAGATGGTTATGTTTCCTAGCCATAGACATGAGTTGTCATTTGATTAACGGGATCACTTCATTAGGAGAATGACGTGATTGACTTGACCCATTCCGTTAGCTTAGCACTCGATCGTTTAGTATGTTGCTATTGCTTTCTTCATGACTTATACATGTTCCTATGACTATGAGATTATGCAACTCCCGTTTACCGGAGGAACACTTTGTGTGCTACCAAACGTCACAACGTAACTGGGTGATTATAAAGGTGCTCTACAGGTGTCTCCAAAGGTACTTGTTGGGTTGGCGTATTTCGAGATTAGGATTTGTCACTCCGATTGTCGAAGAGGTATCTCTGGGCCCACTCGGTAATGCACATCACTATAAGCCTTGCAAGCATTGTAACTAATGAGTTAGTTGCGGGATGATGTATTACGGAACGAGTAAAGAGACTTGCCGGTAACGAGATTGAACTAGGTATCGAGATACCGACGATCGAATCTCAGGCAAGTAACATGCCGATGATAAAGGGAACAACGTATGTTGTTATGCGGTCTGACCTATAAATATCTTCGTAGAATATGTGGGAACCAATATGTCACGTCCCGAGCCTTGCTATGCACTTGGACTAGCTTGGTTGCTGCATCATGTCTAAATTTCATTTAAAGTTGAATTGGGGATTGTTAAACCCTAGCACCAAATGAATTCAACTAGGTTCAAAATAAAAATATCTTCAATGAACCCAAAATGCCCTACAAAAATGTTCATTATTTATGGAAAAAGGTTAAAACCTTTACCAGAGGTCATGCACATTTTTCCAAGCCATTTATGGTCTTTGAATTAATCCATATTGTATTTGAATTGGGGCATTTAAATACTATTAATATTTTCTAATGCTCCAACAATTCTAAAAATAGTTAAGGGCCTCTGTAATAATTCGTTTAATGCCCACAATTATTTTCAAGATTTATTAGAATGATTTGGGCTATAAACTAAATCAAAACAAAATAACAAAAATAGAAAAGCAGAACAGATTATTGTTAGAGAGAGAGAGAGAACTGACCTGGCCGGCCCAGTGGACAGCCCAGCCCACTGGCCTGGTGCCAGTCATCCCTAACCTCTGCCAGTAGGCAGAGGCGGGACAACGCACGCGCGCGAGGCGCCACGCCTCCTCCTGCTTGCCGCCGAGCCCCTGGACGCGTGGGTGAACGCCCCAGCGTTGTCCCGAACCGCTCGAACCCTTTCACTCTCCCCCTGCTCTCTCCCTCGTTGATCCCCACCTCCCCGAGCGCGCCCGTCGCCGCCGTCCTCTGCCACCACGGCCACCGACCACCCCTCGCCCTGCCGATGAGTCCACGAGCTCCGCCTTGTTCCTCTCTTCCTCCTCACCGAGCCTCCCGATGCCGGAAGCCCCGAAAACGTCGCCGGCATCGCCGTGTTCACCGTCGGGCACCGGAGATCATCGTCGCCGATTCGTCGTCCACAGGGCTTCCCCGAGCACGCTGGCCATCTCTACGGCACCGCTGTGAGCCCCCGAGCATTTTCCCCCTCTCCCCGCAGTCAATCCCCTCCTCTAGCCAGTCTAGCCACCCGAGCCGAGAGCTCCGTGTCGCCGGCCATGGCGCCGCCATGGCCAGGGCACCCAAAGCTTGCGTCCGAGCACATGGTTGTGCTCCTACTGGTCCGTAGCTGCCGCCCCGCTGCTTAACTTGCTCCGCCACATGCTCTAGCCGCAGCTGCCGCACACACCAAACTCTGGCGGCCGCCCAAGTGCTCGCTGTCGGTGAACCAGGCCACCCCGCGACCTTCTGACACCTCCCCTGGATGCGGAAGAGCGTGGGCTACCCTCTGGTGGTTTCCGCGCGTCCAACCGCCGTCTGTAGCTCAAGTCCGGCGAGTTGCCGCCGCAGTTTTGGTTGTCGCCGGTGAAACTCCGGCGAGGGCCGACGTGGCCTCGTCATTAGCACTAACCCCGCCAGCTGGACCACCAGTAGACGCTGACAGCGGGCCCCGCAGCAGGTCAAAGCCGGAGTCAACGCGGGATTAGTGTCTGTCTCACGGACCAGTGGACCCCACTGGTCAAGTTTGACCTGGACCCGGTCTGTTGACCTGCTGACGTCACAGTGACGCAGTGCTGATGCAGTTAATTATTTTCTGGATTTATTCTTATTCAGGAAATTCCAGAAAAATCCTATAAACTTCTAAAAATCATAGAAAATAATCTATAACTCAGAATGAAAAGATGTATATATGAAAAATGATCAGAAAAATCCAATCTATCCATCTGTACCTTTTGCATGCATGTTAGAGCAACTTATAGCTACTGTTTATGACAAATCATGTAAATGGCATTTGAATTTCCACATATGGAGTTTGAATTTGAATCTTGGATTCAAACCAACTTCATTTAACCTGTTGCTAGTTGCATTAGCCCAAATCACAGCATACTGCCATGTCATGATCATGCATCATATTGTGCATTGCATTGATCGTGTTTCTTCTCTGTTTGCCGGTGTTGTCCCCTCTCAGTAGACGTTGCTTCGACGATGCGATCGATGACACCGATGAAGAGCTATACTATCTTCGGAAGTGTCAGGCAAGCAAAACCCCCTTGTTCATTCCGATACAATCCCACTCTCTCGCTCCTGCTCTCTTTTACTGCATTAGGACAACAACGATTCATCTGTTACTTGCTGCGGTAGCTGAACCCCTTTATCCTCTGCATGACCTGTCATTGCCACAGTAAATAGATGAAACCCACTAGCATGAGTAGGAGTTGTTTGAGCCCTGATGTGCCTACTCATTCATGCTTGTTTGTCATGCCTGTTATTGCTTAGAGTTGTGTCAGGTCTGATTCATCGGGAATGAATTGGAAAGTTGTGAACATGTCCTACTGTGTGAGAGCTAAGTGTGTGAACACGATTTGGTAAAGGTAGCGGTGAGAGGCCATGTAGGAGTACATGGTGGGTTGTCTCATTGAAATCGTCCTCAGGAACTGAGTTCTGTGTTTGTGATCCATGAACAGTTACTACCACACATTGGAATGCTTAAGTGCCCCTCTCGACTTATTAATCAACTTGATCTCTGTCCAGGAGTTGCAACTAGTTTCTGGTGTTTGTAGGTAGTGTTAGTAGTCTACCAAGTGGTACCCGGTACAGGTGGGCTTGGGACAGACTAGGCACCGTGGCACGGTGTACCAAGCATAGATCCATCCGTCGAGGTGGGCTTGGGAACCCTGCACACATCGTTTGGGGCCGTGAGCGACACCCCGTCCGGATCTCCTTGCGGATGGAACCCGAATAGGCGATAAACTTGGACGAGAGACTTGTGTGGTTAGTCAGGTCGTGGCCGACTCCCTTGCCAGGTTTCCGCTTGAAGGTTGCCGAGGTACACGACGTGTACATGGTGGTAAGTGGTGAGAGCGTGTGTGACGAAGTACACCCCTGCAGGGTTAACATCATCTATTCGAATAGCCGTGTCCGCGGTAAAGGACTTCTGGGTTGCCTATAACAGTTCATAGACAAGTGAAAGCGGATACTCTAAAATGCACAAGATAAGCGTGAGTGCTATGGATGGCGTTCTCGTAGGGAGACGGGAGCGGATCCATAGTGGTGTATTGGTATGGTGAATTTGTGGACTCGTGTGCGCCACCTCAAAAGAGTTGCTTGCAGTCGTAGTTCAGGATAGCCACCGAGTCAAAGCTGGCTTTCTGCAGTTAAACTCCACCACCCCCTTTTGTTGACACTGATGCATATGTAGATAGTCCTGATGTAAGTCTTGCTGGGTACATTTGTACTCACGTTTGCTTATTTTATGTTTTGCAGAGAGACGTTAGTCTCGCTAGTAGTTCCGTGTGGACTTCGACGTTTAGCTTGATACCTCAGCTACGATCTTGTGCCCTCGGCAGGATCTAGTAGATAGTCAGGCTTCTCAGCCTTTTTCATTTATAGTTGTCTGTACTCAGACATGTTAAGCTTCCGCATGTGCTTGTTGCTTGTATGCTCTGTATGTTGGGTCATGAGACCCATGTTTGTAATATCTGGCTCTTCAGAGCCTAATGAATAAATACTCTGAGTCGTAGAGTCTTGTTGTGATGCCATGTTGTATTTGCACATATCGAGCATATTGTGTGTATGATTGAAATGCTTGGTATGTGTGGGATCCGACAACCTAGTTGTTTATCCTTGGTAGCCTCTCTTATGGGGGAAATGTAGTCTTGTGCTTCCATGAGCCATAGTAGTCCGCTACAGCCCGGTTCACCGGAGTCCTGCTAGCCCAGCACTACTGCTCCGGAACACTTAACTGGCCGGCATGTGATTCACTTCGTTCCTGTGTCTGTCCCTTCGGGGAAATGTCACGCGGTGACATCCGGAGTCCTGCCTAGCCTGCTACAGCCCGAGTTCCCAGAGTCCTGCTAGCCCAGTGCTGCAACCCGGATTCACACGCTGCTGACCGACATGCTCGATGTTGATTCATGTATGCCTGTCCCCATAAGTTAGTGCCACTTTGGGTTCACGACTAGTCATGTCGGCCCGGGTTCTCTGTCATATGGATGCTAGCGACACTATCATATATGTGAGCCAAAAGGCGCAAACGGTCCCGGGCCATGGTAAGGCGACACCCGTGGGAATACCGTGCGTGAGACCGCAAAGTGATATGAGGTGTTACCGGCTAGATCGATGTGACTTGGAATCGGGGTCCCGACAGCTTTGGTATCAGAGCCTGACTGCCTGTAGGGTTACCAAGCCAAACTGGTCGAAGTTGAGTCTAGAAATGCTTTAGTTATATAAGGGAATTGATTGTGGAAGGGAACGTAAGGCTCTTTTTACTCCTTTACCTTATAGCCTTCTGATCCCAGTCATCCTCTTCTCTTCTACGGGGATTAAGAACTAGGCTTCTCATCTTTCTATCAGGATCACGTGTTACTAATCTGTAGACTTGTAGGATTGTTGGACTTAAGCCTCAGTTCAGTTTCTCCTACTTCCGTATGTTAGCTGTTGATCTCGAAACCTTGATATTGTGCTTCTAAGTGGTTATGCCACCATTTTGTAGGATGTCTCAAATCTTTTTGAGCATTTACAGCCGTTATGCTGTCCGAGTCACCCCAAGTTTCTAAATAGTCTGATGCATTTGCAAATCCTTTCCGTCCGTTCTCGATGTTCCTTTGGGCCAGATTAACCACACTAATCGGTCTGTTGAGGTACTCTATTGCCTCGGTATATATGTTGGAGCTATTATTATGACCCTAGGTGTCCTAGAGAACCACCTAATAATCTAGCCATGTTTTGTTTTCCCAGTGTGATGATTCTGGCCATTATTCTCGAAAGCATCCCGTATGATGCTATTTAGTAGTAGGTATTCTACTTCTGGGTTTTTTGAACCCAAGATTCACTCTACTTAACTCGTATAGCTAGTATTTGCTCGTTCCTTTAGGATATTAGTAACCTTTGTGATAGTCTTCGTGGTCCGTGGTATATCGTTCTTCCAAATACCATGAACCATTCTTGGCAGGAGTTCTTTTGAAACAAAAGATCACAACCAGAGTGCTCTCGATGAGTTCTCCATTCAATATTGTGAATCTGCCAGTTCTACTTTCCGCATGGGTTATCCGGAAGAAATATGTTGAACTTGTTGACATACTAAATCTATGCATCCGCAACTCAGAAAACCATATGTCCCTTTGAGTTGTCTCTCTTTAGTTGTATTCTGACCTCTGTCTATCAATTGATAGTTAGGACTAGTTGTACATCTGTGTTATCGATGCGTACTATCCTTGTGGTCCGTCAAGACATTCTATTTCAGAATGACTAGGAGAAACAAACTCTAGTACCTCGTCCATCTTTGGGATTGGGTCAAAGTAATTGTATTCCGCAGACCAAAATGCCAATCCAGCTTTTGCTCGGCTCTACCTTGGAGCGTTACCATCTTTATGTCAAGAGTGTCATGAGAATTGCACCACCTCTTATGAATTCTTGACGCAGTGATACTTCTCGCCATCATTATTCATTCCTCGGTCCCGTGTTGTCACAACCGGAATGCCGACAAGTGTACTGTGATGTGTGAAATCAATACTCCTAGCAACTCCATTGCTTGGTAGTTAATGGACAACACTCTCATTCTTAGTGTGCTGGTTATTAAATCATCATCCTAAGATTGATCGTGCTACCTAGTCCCTATTTTTGGTGCACTCTTCAATCAATGAGTTAGGATTTTTGTCAAACCCTTGCTCAGTTGATCATATCGTCTTGCCCTGAAAAGCAAGATTGTTCTCGAGCTTAGTAACATATCGGTGGTACGTGATTTTCCGAATATCTTCTCGGAAGTATTACCAGGTTGTCACCTGACCGCTATGTTGAGCTCGTGATCAAATGGTTTTCCTATAAACCACTCTTTCTCCAAGAATCTGTGTTGGATACCCCTGAGCTAGTTGGTTAAGCCAAACAACAACTTGGAGAGTTGGAAGATAAAAGCTTGCCTGGCTTAGTTCATTTTTAGGGATATCTTTTTGTGAGTGTGTTGAAGAAAGATGATATCTTCATTGATTGATCCTCGTGATCAATTGTTGGATCTATTGTCTTGTCCAAACTATGATTTGAGTGTGGGCTATCCTTAAATCAAATCAGAGCCAACGATATTCGTAATGTTGTCTTACTCGTGGTGTTTTCCTCGAGCATACACCATTATATTCTTTGGGTCTGACCAATGCTATAACCTTGTCCACATAGTTGTGGAATTCCATCTCCATTGGAATTTTGATAAATTGTTGCTGAGCCCATCGGCAACATTCTTATCTTCTCCATGACTCGTGTTGAACATTAAGTTAGTGTTGGAAACTTGTGCTAGCATTTTCTTCGTGCTACCTCATGAAGGATATGTTTGGATGGAAGAAGTGACTTCCTCTGGTCTATGTGCAATCGATGCAAGTTACCGCCGTGAACTCGAGAAAGCTTGTTTTTGCTTCCTTTGGAATCATCCCAAGTCAGTCATGCATATGTGCGAAGTATTCTGTGGTCTGGAGACTTGCAACCTTCATGCTATATGTGTTCCTAGCACACCAAGCCACTGATTGATTTGTTCGAGGAGAAGAAGTTCCTTCTTAAGAAGCATGCCTTATGTAAGGACTTCGATATCCTCGTTGATGGCTCCCAATCAGAACTCGGTAGTGTTTTATTGCAAGACTACTCTGTGGCCATGCTTGTCTGGGACAGCGTGTTCACATGTTTGTAGCAGAACCCACTCATGTTTTGGAGCTTTCTACCAAAGTTCATCTCCCGAGAATCTCGCAACGCCATCTCGTCGGTTTGTGTTGCAAACTTTCCTTTTCCGGACATGCTGTCTGAAATATCCTGTTACCAACCAGATCTGAATCTCAGGCAGATATGATGGTTGGAACATCTCCCAATAGCTATAATATTGGTCTTCATAACCCGGTAAGTGGATGTCGTGGCCAACACACCCAGCCGGAAGACCTATTATTATAGTAACTTGATTGAGGAAGTTGGCCACCTCCCCATAAGGATTTCGTAGGATTTGCTCCCTAGTTGTTCCTTATGGATTTTTATTTCCGAAGTCCGACCTTTTACTTGATGTTCTAGATATCAAACCATATCTATGAACGGGATATGCTAGTGCATCAAGGAGAACATTAGAAGCGGAGTGCTAAATGTCTCTCGGTCGATCATCCAGATTTGCTTCTTTGGCATTGCTAAGGAAAAATCTGAGAAAGTGATGTCCTCCTTTGCACCTGCATCCTCCATCACCGTTCAACATGGTAGTATGATGTGTTGCCAGGATCCTCGGCATGGATGTTGGTAAAACCTTGATGAATATGGAAATGCTCAAGTTCTTGAAAGCACGCTCAGTCACTAGGTTATATCCTTGGTATCAACTGGAATGTGCCTTCCATTTGCCAAGTTGTTCTATAACCATAGCTTCCTTTCCAAATTGAGTGTGCCATTCTTTTGAATTCTTTCAAATGATCATTTGTAAATTGCCTTACGCTGGTATGAAGAGTTTCAATGATCTCTGAATCAAAAGTAATTCTTTTTGCCACTTAAGGGAATAATTCTACGAGTCACCTTTCCTAAGGTGCCCCGTTATGGAGTCATGGCAATTAACTCCTCGCTGCTTTGGAACCCATGCACCATATTATCTAAGCGTGGGATTGTTGCCCACCAAATCAAACCTCATCGTTTGTTCTTCCATCCCTCTCGATGTGTTTTGTGTCTCAACTCGAGATGTTTCAACATCGCATTCCGCGAGTTGATCTTGTATAGCTCGATCTTCGAGAAGATCAATCCTGTAGAGTTTCCCTCCCTTCCGTCATCATAGTTGGTTGAAGCTCTCGAAAGAAAAGATGTCAAGATCAAGATGATGCAATGAATCAACATCTTCGAGAAGAACAATTGGATCGTGAAGATTATGTTAGTTTGCGTTCCCCTTTCATCTTACCCTACGCTTGAATCTCGGGACGAGATTTTTGTTTAGTGGGGGTGAGTTGTCACGTCCCTAGCCTTGCTATGCACTTGGACTAGCTTGGTTGCTGCATCATGTCTAAATTTCATTTAAAGTTGAATTGGGGATTGTTAAACCCTAGCACCAATGAATTCAACTAGGTTCAAAATAAAAATATTTTCAATGAACCCAAAATGCCCTACAAAAATGTTCATTATTTATGGAAAAAGGTTAAAACCTTTACCAGAGGTCATGCACATTTTTCCAAGCCATTTATGGTCTTTGAATTAATCCATATTGTATTTGAATTGGGGCATTTAAATACTATTAATATTTTCTAATGCTCCAACAATTCTGAAAATAGTTAAGGGCCTCTGTAATAATTCGTTTAATGCCCACACTTATTTTCAGGATTTATTAAAATGATTTGGGCTATAAACTAAATCAAAACAAAATAACAAAAATAGAAAAGCAGAACAGATTATTGTTAGAGAGAGAGAGAACTGACCTGGCCGGCCCAGTGGACAGCCCAGCCCACTGGCCTGGTGCCAGTCATCCCTAACCTCTGCCAGTAGGCAGAGGCGGGACAGCGCACGCGCGCGCGGGGCGCCACGCCTCCTCCTGCTTGCCGCCGAGCCCCTGGACGCGTGGGTGAACGCCCCAGCGTTGTCTCGAACCGCTCGAACCCTTTCACTCTCCCCCTGCTCTCTCCCTCATTGATCCCCACCTCCCCGAGCGCGCCCGTCGCCGCCGTCCGCTGCCACCACGGCCACCGACCACCCCTCGCCCTGCCGATGAGTCCACGAGCTCCGCCTTGTTCCTCTCTTCCTCCTCACCGAGCCTCCCGATGCCGGAAGCCCCGAAAACGTCGCCGGCATCGCCGTGTTCACCGTCGGGCACCGGAGATCATCGTCGCCGATTCGTCGTCCATAGGGCTTCCCCGAGCACGCTGGCCATCTCTACGGCACCGCTGTGAGCCCCCGAGCATTTTCCCCCTCTCCCCGCAGTCAATCCCCTCCTCTAGCCAGTCTAGCCACCTGAGCCGAGAGCTCCGTGTCGCCGGCCATGGCGCCGCCATGGCCAGGGCACCCAAAGCTTGCGTCCGAGCACATGGTTGTGCTCCTACTGGTCCGTAGCTGCCGCCCCGCTGCTTAACTTGCTCCGCCACATGCTCTAGCCACAGCTGCCGCACACACCAAACTCTGGCGGCCGCCCAAGTGCTCGCCGTCGGCGAACCAGGCCACCCCGCGACCTTCTGACACCTCCCCTGGATGCAGAAGAGCGTGGGCTACCCTCTGGTGGTTTCCGCGCGTCCAACCGCCGTCTGTAGCTCAAGTCCGGCGAGTTGCCGCCGCAGTTTTGGTTGTCGCCGGCGAAACTCCGGCGAGGGCCGACGTGGCCTCGTCATTAGCACTAACCCCGCCAGCTGGACCACCAGTAGACGCTGACAGCGGGCCCTGCAGCGGGTCAAAGCCGGAGTCAACGCGGGATTAGTGTCTGTCTCACTAACCAGTGGACCCCACTGGTCAGGTTTGACCTGGACCCGGTCTGTTGACCTGCTGACGTCACAGTGACGCAGTGCTGATGTAGTTAATTATTTTCTGGATTTATTCTTATTCAGGAAATTCCAGAAAATCCTATAAACTTCTAAAAATCATAGAAAATAATCTATAGCTCAGAATGAAAAGATGTATATATAAAAAATGATTGGAAAAATCCAATCTATCCATCTGTACCTTTTGCATGCATGTTAGAGCAACTTATAGCTACTGTTTAGGACAAATCATGTAAATGGCATTTGAATTTCCACATATGGAGTTTGAATTTGAATCTTGGATTCAAACCAACTTCATTTAACCTGTTGCTAGTTGCATTAGCCCAAATCACAGCATACTGCCATGTCATGATCATGCATCATATTGTGCATTGCATTGATCGTGTTTCTTCTCTGTTTGCCGGTGTTGTCCCCTCTCAGTAGACGTTGCTTCGACGATGCGATCGATGACACCGATGAAGAGCTATACTATCTTCGGAAGTGTCAGGCAAGCAAAACCCCCTTGTTCATTCCGATACAATCCCACTCTCTCGCTCCTGCTCTCTTTTACTGCATTAGGACAACAACGATTCATCTGTTACTTGCTGCGGTAGCTGAACCCCTTTATCCTCTGCATGACCTGTCATTGCCAAAGTAAATAGATGAAACCCACTAGCATGAGTAGGAGTTGTTTGAGCCCTGATGTGCCTACTCATTCATGCTTGTTTGTCATGCCTGCTATTGCTTAGAGTTGTGTCAGGTCTGATTCATCGGGAATGAATTGGAAAGTTGTGAACATGTCCTACTGTGTGAGAGCTAAGTGTGTGAACACGATTTGGTAAAGGTAGCGGTGAGAGGCCATGTAGGAGTACATGGTGGGTTGTCTCATTGAAACCGTCCTCAGGAACTGAGTTCTGTGTTTGTGATCCATGAACAGTTACTACCACACATTGGAATGCTCAAGTGCCCCTCTCGACTTATTAATCAACTTGATCTCTGTCCAGGAGTTGCAACTAGTTTCTGGTGTTTGTAGGTAGTGTTAGTAGTCTACCAAGTGGTACCCGGTACAGGTGGGCTTGGGACAGACCAGGCACCGTGGCACGGTGTACCAAGCGTAGATCCATCCGTCGAGGTGGGCTTGGGAACCCTGCACACATCGTTTGGGGCCGTGAGCGACACCCCGGCCAGATCTCCTTGCGGATGGAACCCGAATAGGCGATAAACCTGGACGAGAGACTTGTGTGGTTAGTCAGGTCGTGGCCGACTCCCTCGCCAGGCTTCCGCTTGAAGGTTGCCGAGGTACACGACGTGTACATGGTGGTAACTTAATGGGCCTTATTGGGCCTAGGTGGAAGAGAGGAGAGGAGGCTAGGGCAGGGCCGCGCCCCCCTTCCCCCCAGTCCGAATAGGACAAGGAGAGGGGGGCGGCGCCCCCCTTCCTTCCTCCCCTCCACCTCTTCCCCCTTCCACTCCTAGTCCAACATGGAAAGGGGGGAGTCCTACTCCCGGTAGGAGTAGGACTCCTCCTGGTGCGCCTCTACCTCCTAGGCTGGCGGCCTCCCCCTTGCACCTTTATATACGGGGGCAGGGGGGCACCTCTCGACACACAATTGTTCAACGATCTTTTAGCCGTGTGCGCTGCCCCCCTCCACCATAGTACACCTCGATAATATCGTAGCGGTGCTTAGGCGAAGCCCTGCGTCGGTAGAACATCATCATCGTCACCACGCCGTCGTGCTGACGAAACTCTCCCTCAACACTCAGCTGGATCGGAGTTCGAGGGACATCATCGAGCTGAACGTGTGCTGAACTCGGAGGTGCCGTGCGTTCGGTACTTGATCGGTCGGATCGTGAAGACGTACGACTACATCAACCGCGTTGTGTTAACGCTTCCGCTTTCGGTCTACGAGGGTACGTGGACAACACTCTCCCCTCTCGTTGCTATGCATCACCATGATCTTGCGTGTGCGTAGGAATTTTTTTGAAATTACTACGTTCCCCAACAGTCAATGCCATGGAGCCAGCGGCAGAGTCTCGGAAGCCGCTCAAGTGGTCACGCACGCCCATCATCTTTGACGAAGTGGACCATCCTGACTGCACCACCGCGGTAGGATGCTTGCCATTGTTGGTTTCACCAACGATCCGCAACCTCAAAGTTACAAAGATGTTGGTTGGCGGCGGGGCCGGGTTGAATCTGATTTCCCCAAAGGTCATCAGCAAACTTCAGATAGCAGAGGAATAACTCAAAGTCACAGGCGCGTTTCAAGGAATCAACCCCGGTAGGAGTCATCCTAAGGGAAAGATCACGTTGCCAGTGACACTCGGAGGAGAGTTGAACTAACGGACTAAGAAGGTTGTGTTTGATGTGGTCGACCTCCCCCTGCCGTACAGTGGAATCCTTGGACGCCCAGCTCAGGCAAAATTCATGGTGGCATCCCACTATGCCTACAACACCTTAAAGAAACCAGGGCCGATGGGAGTCATTTCCATTTCGTCATACGAGAAGGATGCAATTATTTGCGTGGATAAGGTGTACTGGGACGCAGTCGCGGTAGAGGCCGTGGAAGCCACAGTTCCCGCCAAGGAAATCAAAGGAAAGAAGAAGGCTAGCAGGGACACCAGCAAGGAATCGGGAAGCGTACCTCTTCGGAGTATGATGCGCCTGTTGATGACTTGCCGGAGAGTTCCAACAGCAAAAGATCCAAGGCTACTGCACCTCATGTGAAAAAGGTCATGGCAGGGCTGGCTGGCGCTGATGGTACCTTTATTATCAGTGCCACCCTTGATGGCAAATAGGAAAGCGCGCTTGTTGCCTTCGTGCAGGCGAATCACTACAAAAAAGACACATCCGTGACATTTTGGGCCGAACGAAATTTTTTCTGTCATACATATGACACTTCTATGACGATAATTGTGACAAAACCCGGTATCATCATAGATGTGGTGGGCTCCTACTTCTATGACAAAAATCATGACAGAAAATGGGCTTTTCGTCCTGGGCGGGCCGGAGACGCAGCTGCATGACATTCTTTGGGCCGTCCATGACGGAAAAAACCGTGGTAGAAGCGAGGGGGAGGAAAATTTCAGGGAGTTCCCGGTTACGGTGGGAGGTCGGGGGCCGAGCGATGCGCGTTTGTCTCGTACATGTACGCGCGTGTGTGCGAGGTGTTGGCTCTAACTGAACCCGAGCGAGGCGTTGGGCTCTAACTGAACCCGAGCGATTGCACTGCAGGCTACGCGTTACTGAACCCGAGCGATCGATTGATGGCTGTTAACTGAACCCGATCGAGCGATTCCTTCGCTACTGCTGCTAACTGAAGCCGATCGATGCTGCCTCTAGATGAACAGTGAGCATTGCTGGGGGGGGGGGGGTTTGGATGAACAGTTCCCGGTGGGGGTGGATGAACAGGACCCCGTGGTGTTGCCTCTGGATGAATAGGACCCCGATCGATCGAGCCGGTTGGGGCTGGATGAACAGGACCCCGTGGAGGGAAGGATGAACAGGACCACCCCGTGGAGGGCAGAATGAACAGTAGACGGTGGAGGGCTGGATGAACAGTAGCCCGTGGAGGAGTGGTTGAACAGGAGCCCGTGGAGAGGGCTGGTTGAACAGTAGCCGGTGGAGTAGCGCGTGTGGTGGAGGCTGGATGAACAGGAGCCCGTGGATAAACAGTCACAGGTGGAGGCTGGAGGAGGTCGACGGTGGATGAACAGTAGCCCGTGGAGGCTGGAGGGGGTCGACGGTGGAGATGAACAGTATCCCGTGGAGTCCCGTTTTGCGGTACGCCACACCCCTCCCGATGAACAGGACCCCCGTTTCGACCGTAACGCTCCAACACAAGTCTGTTTCCTCCGTTTTGCAGTACGCCACACCCCTCCCGATCAACAGGACCCCCGTTTCGACCGTAGGAGGTCCGTTTCCTCCGTTTTGCGGTACGCCAGACCCCTCCCGATGAACAGGATCCCGTTTCAAACATGGCCGGTCGAACACAAGGCCGTTTCCACCGTTCTGCGGTACGCCAGGCCTCGTTTCCATCGGCTGTTCTGTCCAAGCCCTCCCGATGAACACGACGACGCATTCCGTTCCGACCCAGCCGGTTGGCTCCCCATGAACACGACGACGACGCTGTTTCTCCGTTCCGACCCAGCCATGTACACGAGCCCTGGCCGTACGTATGCGCGAGTAGGCGTTCGAGACCCTGCCCGTATGTACGTACGTGGCCGTATTTTCTTTCTTGCACACTGGCCGCTGTACGTACGTGTACATGCTACGTGCGCGCCTCTACATCGACCAATATGTACGTACACGTTCGCGACCAGAATGACAATGCTACGTACGCTTCGACCAGGTGGGTCCCGACTGTCAGGCACTTCCTTGCCTGCCAAGATGTAGCTGGTGGGTCCCAGCAGTCAGGGGGCGAATCTTTTTTTTGCCCGGACGCACTTCCTTGCGTGCGAAGATGTAGCTGGTGGGTCCCCACAGTCAGGGGGAAATGTTTTTTTCGCAAAATACGGTGTCCCGTCTGGTGAGTCCCCGCTGTCAGGTGGAGGAATAATTATTTTGCGCGTAATAAGGAGGCACTTCCTTGCTGCGGCTGTGGACCCAGCTGTCAGCCTCTCCATGTACAGTCCACGTCCGATGGAAGCCATTCCTTGACCATGTTGACCACGCCGCGCCGAGAGCACCAGGGCGGTGGACGACGGCGAGGCCTAGGAAGGGGATGACACGGAGCCGGGGAAGACGCGGTAGTGGAAGCCCGTGCGGAGAGGAGTACGAGGGTTCACTGGTTCGGCTGCGGTGTGAGGCTGCCGTCGCTGCAGGGCCTGGCCAGCGGTGGGAATAGTAGGGGGCGGTGAGTTCTCCGCGGCAGCACAGCTGGCCACGGGAGGGAGGAGCATGCGGCACGACCGGCGCTGCTTTGGGCGGCTGGAGCAACAAGACCAGAGGTTGAAGAAGCACTACGGCCGTTGTATGGACATCATACGGTCACTGGAGCTAGAATCGTGCATATTGACTAAGTTGACAAAGCCCTCTGTCCCCGTCAACTTAGTAGGCCCACAAGTCAGCCTGCCACTATACTGGGTCCCAGCTAGTAGGGGAGTATTCATTTTTTTGTGCGTAATAAGGACGCACTTCCTTGCGTGCGAAGATATAGCTGGTGGGTCTGAGCTGTCAGCGGCGGTAACATTTTTTTCGCGAAATACAGAGGCCCTTTCGATGGGTCCCAGATGTCAGGTGGAGGAATCATTATTTTGCATGTAATAAGGAGGCATTTCCTTGCGTGCGGCCGTGGACCCAGATGTCAGCCTCTCCACGTACAATCCACTTCAGATGCATGTCGGTCGTTGACCATGTTGACCAGGCCGCGCCGGGAGCACCAGGGCGGTGGACGACGACGAGGCCTAGGAAGGGAACGACACGGAGGCAGGGAAGACTCGGCAGTTGTTTCCCACGTGGAGGGGAGTACGACTGTACGAGGGTTTACTGGTTCGTCTGCCGTCGCCGGAGAATAACAACAGGTGTGGGTGAGTAGAGGGATGGCTAGGCCAGCGATGGGAGTACGGTGGGGCGATGAAGCCTGCGCGGCAGCACAGCCGGCCGCGGGGAGGAGGGAGTAGGCAGTCCCGCCGGCGCTTGTTTGAGCGGCCATAGCAGGAAGAGCAGAGATTGAAGAAGGTTGACGGCCGTTGGATGGACATCCAACAGTCACTGCTTGTGCGTCAACTTTTTTTAGGAAAGCCTCAAATCTGTGGAAAACAGCATACAACCCATCTGCCATTATTTCTAATAATTTACAGCCCATTTGCTAATTCTGATGGTTTTTTTGGAGCCCATATTCTTTTTGTTAGCATTACAGCCCATATTGTGGCCACGGTTAAAAAATTATACGAAATGTTGCATATTTCGGTGCGGTCCGAACTGTTTTTAATCCCAAAATTTTGAGTCACATTCAAACTGATTTTAAAAATAAATGTATATCAATATAAAATCCAACAAATTGTCCACGCATAAAAATTAATGCAATTTAAAATCTTGAAATGAAAAAAAGAAATTTGAAAGTAATTGTCGGTTTGATGTGTTCTAAAAATGTACATCCCATTTCTCATTACTGATAGGCCATTTTCTCGTCCAGCCGAATGAAGCTCTCCTCGTCTTGAAAGATTTGCATCCCAATAGGCCTGACAAAGCGACTTACTTGGCAAATCACAAAAAAACTGGGCTAGCCATTTTCAGAAAGAAAAAAAACTACTGGGCTGGTCTGTGGTAAACATAAAAGAGAAGGCTGTCTAGACATGCCAGAGTGCCCCGCACAGCCCAGTCGACACCCTGCTTCCGTCTCAAAAACAAATTAGATAAATGCCACAACAAATATGACGTTTCATAAAAATGCCACTGCAATTTCCAAACTTTGAAAAATGCCACTGCAATTTTTGCAAACTTTGGAAAATGCCACTGCAATTTGCAAAATTTGAAAAACGCCACTCCAATCTTCGAAAAATTCCATTGAGGATGGAATGAAATGGCATTTCTTAGAAACACCAGATTTGGAGTGGCATCTATCAAATTAACCCAAAACAAAAATAATTGGGCGAGATGCTGGGTCCCTGATGTCAGCCGCTCGTTGTGCAACTCTCTCGTTTATTGACTACGTTGACAATGGCATGGGACCCAGATGTCAGAAATCCATTACGAGGAGCCATTTTTTTATTGGATTGAAATAAGGAGGCACTTTGCTTGCGTACTGCCATGACCTTGGCGGGTCCCTACTGTCATCCTCTCCACGTACAATCATCTCTTGGTTGTGTACGCGTCAACTTGGTAGGCCCACAAGTCCGCCTCTAAACCCGTGGAGGACAAATACAACCCATTTAAAAAAATAACAGACCATTCCATATGTTCAAATGGAAAGTTCAACATTCAGAGCAAAGTAACAGGTCTGATCCACATATAGAGTACTGAACTTCCACGTTGACAACCATCATAGCCAAGTTAACTATCTACTTCCACTAATACTCTAGTAGCGTACAAATACTAACTTACTCTTAGCTAACTAGACGATGCCGGCCGCCATCTGTGGTACATGCTAAATGCTGGCACCAGCGTCCTCTGCCTTGCCTCGGACTTGCCAGAGGTGCGATAGGGCGCGTTGCTCGCGCGATTTGGCCCTTTCCATGCCGGCGTGGTCCACCGAAGCTTCGGCTTCTAAGCGGGAAACCCACTTGACGAGCTGGTAGTAAAAATCGGCGTCGCGAACGCGTGCATGCCCGACAGCCTCCAGGGCTATTTGCCAGGCGCCAGCCTCCACGTAGTCGGCCCACGTGCGGGCGCTCTGCTCGCGACTCAGAGCGTCGGTGCGCTGCTGCTCCATGTCCCGCTGGCAGCGCAAATGGGCGATACGCTGCTCATCCGCCAAGCGGTCGCGCTCCAACAACTCCTACTCCTCTGCCAGGCGATCGCGCTCCAACAAGTCCTCGATCTCCGCATTGCCATCTAAAGACCGATAGAATGCCTCCTCCCTCCGTCTGCCTTCTGGTGAAAAGCTGAACACTAGTTCCGGCGGTGACCGCCTCCGGCCACGCCTATCGCGGACGGGCGGGGGCATGGCGGACGTGGCGAGAGCGAGGATAAGTGGCGAGCAACGTCGGGCCAGTGGGGGCTTATGAGGATAGGGCGAGTTGGGTCACGGTGCCACCATAGAAGGCCGAGAAACAGTACTTATAAGCGGAACGTAGCGCGACGGTCATCGGAATTCAATGCATAATGAAGCAGGCATGGCTTAGCGCGCCAGCTTGCCGTGGAAAACTAGAGAAACTGAAATTCTGACTGTGTCGTCCCGTCCCGTCCGTGCTGGGTCGCACGCTGGCCTTACGGTCAAACGAGTGCACTCGAATCATCTCCCTCCTTGTCAATAATGATTCCACGGATTTAAAAGGCCCGCAACAATTAAAGCGCATCTTTTTCGCATCAGTTAGCTGCCTTAATTACGGCCGGCTGCATGCGGGCACTCAAAATCGCTCACAGCCAGTACGCGGAGCAGCATGCAACGAGTCGCTGCCGAGGGCATTAATTGATGAACTTTAGCTGGGAGATAAGGCATTTGCGAACGTTTTTGCTAGCAGTTTCTTCAGATTCGCATGGCATTTTCTTCAGAGCAGCTTGTCAGTTTCTTCAGAGGTAGGCATTTCTATTCAAAAAACTGCCACTTTGGATCTTGCGTCGCAACTAAAATAGCCAGGAGCGCATTAGTAGGCTAGCTAGTGATCGATCGGTAACTTGTAAACACTGAGCGAACAGATATAAGGAACTGTTAATGCATCTCAATGATTCACATCATATACAAATATGTAGCTCCAAAAGCAAAGATCAGCCACAACTAAAACCAACTAGTACGATTCCCATACATAAGATCAACATGTTAATGCATCTCAATGATTCACAGATCATATACAAATATGTAGCTCCAAAAGCAAAGATCTAGAAAAAACATATGTTCTTCCTACTAACATGGATGCTTCTCTTGGCCAACATTCAGTACAGACTGAATGACAAATTTGTTTGTGAAGTCTACAATTCCTCTTGGCAAACGTAAGTGGTTTCACCAACAGCTGGAACCATGGGAACGAACCACACATGATGGAGGAACATCCACTACAATATGATTTGGTCTTCTCTTGATCACACGGCGAGACTATTTTCGGAATACAAACTTTAACTTAGGCAAAATGATGCCCATTGTATAATCAGACCAAAGCAATGAAGCACCTAGTGTTGGCCAATAAATAGTACAGTACTACTTTTCTGCAGTCCATGAAGTGACTATCCAATCTTTCTGTGTCTATTTTCAAATGGCACTGCATGCAGTGACTATACTATTCTCTTGTGCAGTTCAACAAAATTGCGGTCACTTTGTGTGTTTGCTAAATAGCAACGAGCAGACATCTCTGTCTGCACAAATATCAAGCAGCTAGTAAACATATACCCCACCTTGTATTTTCGGTTTAAACATGTCTCTTCCGCTTAGATCTGTCATGTTTTGCATTGGACAATTTGATACAGTCATGTTTTGCCCTGGACAATTTCATACTGAATTGATTTGCTTGTTCAGAGCAGAAATATAGCGCCTATTCTTCATCAGACCAAGGATATCCATGTTCGCAGTGATGGAAGAGGTGAAATCGATACAACCGAAATTGAGCATCCAGTCATTGAATCATGTCCTGCACCTCCAATGTAGGTCCACCCTACCAATAAATTCACATGCAAACCACTAGTATTACTATCTAATGACAGTACAAAAAGAGTAGCAAGATAGTAGCAAACCATGTACCTTCTTAATGAACAACTCATTGTGCCACCAATTGGATATAAAGGTTTGGGAGAAAACATGCTCCTAATGTTGAACCAGTTGGACTTTTTGTGCAGTTCCACTAAACTCGAGCATCCCTGTTTGCATAGATATTGAAAGTGTGATTACTATAAAAGTGGCACTATTTGAAGCATAGACTCACAAATATAAGCATTCCAATTTCTTAATGGGAAAAGGTAGCAAGACTGTTTCTAACCACCTTTTTGAAGGAATAAATAAGGCAACAGAGGCTGATGTCAGAAAGGCATATATAGTTCTTTCTGAAAGAATGATCGATTCCTGACCTTTCCTCTTCTTTTAAGCATATTTTGTGCAGTTCAACTAAAATAAAATGCCATCACCGCCTTGACAATTCAGTGACACTGTACAAAAGGAAATGACTTAATATTACATCATGATGTCAGGTATGTAGTCGACAGGCATTAGAGACAAACTTACAGACCTCCTCCGATAACATAATGAACATTAATTTTAACAAAGGTGTGACTAGCTTTACCAGGATAATTTGAGTGAACTCTACACCCTCTGTTCAACGAAGAGACACAAGACTCATTCCTTAGCTACTGTTTTTCCCCTTCTCAACCTAGATGCGGGTTCGATGCCTACTCTCTTGGACAGTACAGTCTCCCTTCCTTTCCTTATTCAACCCAGACATGGATTAGTCTGCATGAAGTAGGGTTTCCTTTAATAGTGCAAATTAAGGTTTTCGTCTGCGTGACCAGCAGAGCAGAGGATAGCAAATTGGGAAGATGGTGGAGTGGAAAAAAGATGCACATGCAGCGACATGGCAGATGGGGCAATAGAACAAGGGTATGGTTCAAAAAGAGGTAGCATACCTGAGGGTCGGCGGGAAGTGGCTTCGCTCGTGGTCATCGTCCTCCACACGCACTACGACAGCGAGCTTGGGGACGGAGGCCATCCCGCGCGGGCGCTAGGTCTGAGAGGACGGCCTTGTCGTCAGTGCGTGACCTCGCTCGCCGACGACGAGTGCGTCAACACTGCACGTCCTTTCTTCCCCGACGGATCTGTGACCACCGGTGAGGAGGGAGAGAGAGGCCGTCTTTTTTAGATCTGGAGAGAGGGTGATAGTGTGAGAAGCAAGTGGGCAGCCCTTAGCAAGAAAGCTCTGAAGCTCCAGCCTATATATCTTTTTTATACTACTAGTACTAGAGGTGGAGTAGTGGTAGAGTAGTTTATATTTTCTCTGCAAACAGTACCAGTTAGTCGTGCTTGAAAACTGAACGGCACGCCATTAAAAAAATAAAGTCGAGAAATAATGCGGCACCTCGGGCCAACGCGGCCAGATCGCATTTTGCACGAGAAATTACACACGATGTTTCGTTGACATGTGGTCCCGTTCCAACATGTCAGTGAGACGACGACGAGTCCTTTTGTACAATTTCCGAAAGGACGTGTAGGCCGGGGCGCCTCTTCGTGTATCGTGGCAAACTGGCAACCGTCCACCGACTCTTCGCCTTTCCCTCTCGATTTGGAACTGCTGTCGCACGCTCTTCCTCCCTCCACTATTTGCCTTCACCCTTCCTTCTGCCATTGTTCGACCATCTTCTCCATGGAGGGAACAAGCCGGAAACGACCCCGTTATTCTTGCCCCGATCTGAAAGATGACGTGGTGGGGGAACTCATTGATCGGTGCGACGTCATCACCTCGGCTAGCATGGCAGGTTCGTTCAAGCCCATTCTCGACTCAACTAATAACATCATTACAAGGAACCCAAGGGTCCAGGAGCGGTTTGATCTCCCTTATCGTCTTCACTATAAGCCTGTTCGCATGGGCGCGGACGACGGAGGCCTCGCCTTGTGCAAGTTGATGCCGCTTGATAATGATACGTGTGATGTCAAGATGCCATCACTTAAGGGTAAGTCCTGGGCTGGCACAAATGGAGATTGGGTTGTTTATATTGGGTACAATTGCGAGTGGGAACTTGTGAATGTGTACACTCGTCAGCGGATTCCACTTCCAAAAATCTCCGAGTGCCCTAAGGTTGAGCACACAGATGATCTACGTACATTCAAATACGATCATCGTGTCTGTCGTCTACTGAAGATAGCAATTTGTCGAGTTCCCAACCACTCTTGGAATTACAAGAACTATCAAGTTGTTGCTATCTTCGACAAGCTTGTTGCCGTCCTTCGTGGTTCGACTGGATGGATATTGCTCAAAAATCAGTTTGTATACACGGATGTGTACTGTGATGCAATTGAATACGAGGATCTTGTGTTTGCTGCCACCACTCGTGGCACTATTTTTTGCATGGGATCCTCGTAGTTTCGGACGTTTGTCTTCCACCGTAATTATAATTGTTTCATCCACATGCATGCGGGTTAGCAAGTTTCCCTTTACTAATTAACCTTCTTCTTGTGTTTCCAAGGTCCTGTGAACATTCCACCACCTATACTTGAAAAAATTTATAAGCAAGGGGGAGATGACGATGGTGATGATCACGAGCATGAGGAGGAGCAGAACTTATATACTCAGTGGCGCCTGGCAACTAATTCCGATGGATCACCTCTTCTTGTCTGTATACAGTGCACTCAGACTGTTACTACTGAGGAAGCAGGTGTTGTCTCCCATGGTCGCCCTCTCCTGACCTATTCCAACACCTGTTGCATGGTATTCAGGACAGATACTAGTGTGCTAGTGCCAACACCTTCTCCCTGGTTCAGTATTGATAGTCTTGGAGCAAACTCGCTCTTCCTTGGACCAAACTATCCAATGATGGTGAAAGGCGATCCAGCTGCTGTTGACACAACGTTACTACCATTTATGAGAAGCAACTGTATCTATACCTCGGACATTTCGGTGGTTCCCTACCCTGGTCCTGATATATGCCGCTTCAGCCTGGATGATCAGTCCTGCCTTGCTCTTGATATTGACAATAGTTGGCCCTTCCCAGAGCACCTATGGTTCAAAGCAAGCGTTTCCAACGCCGAGGATTGGTTGAGTTGAAGTTCACTTCATTGCTTGTTATTTGTTGTGTGATGAAAACTTTAGTATTTTCTAGAATGTTTTGTTGGAAATAATCTATAATCCAACATGTATCCTCGTTGTCGTTGTGTGTTGATGACTTGTTGTATTTAATGAATGGTACATTTCAGTTGCGAATGCATGTCATAGACTCAATTTATGAATGGTTTTCGAGTTGAAGTTCATTTCATTGCTTGTTATTTGTTATGTGATGAAAACTTTAGTATTTATAATCTATCCTCATTGTTGTTGTGGGTTGATGACCTGTTCTATGTAATAAAATGATATGCCTGTGATAAACTTACTAGATTTATGAATGGCTATCGAGTCGCTTCTCTGAGTGGGTGCTGCGACGAGGCAAAAAAATATTTTCCGAATACATAATTGTACGTGCATTGCAACAGGTTATCGGATGAGGCCAATCAACAATAGTACACTATTTGTACTAGCTTCACATGCTGCACTATCTCTACGTCTACGTACGTAATACAACAATTTTTAAACTTTTTAACCTAGCACAGACTCCAGGAAATTTGGCCACAGTGTGAGGTGGGCCATATGTTAATGTGTTCGCTGTACGTAACCAGCACCTCGAATCCTCGATACTACTACTATAAGTAGTACTAGGAGTAGTAGGGTGGCATGGGCCAGAACAAGCATTCACGTCCAGGAGTACGGCACACACCACCAGCACGACTTCCATCTGACACCATATTTCTTGGAGTCCGTGCTACAACAATCTCTTCAACCTAGTCGTTTCTCTAACTCAGCCATCATGCGGCGGGTGAGCTAGGGGTTTGCCGATAGTCGGTTTCCTCAACTGCGGTCCCACTTGTAAGGCCAACTCCAACACACGACCCCAAACGGACCTCTATTTTGCCTGGATTCTGTCCGTTTGGGTAGGGCAATGGGGTCGTGTCCGGGCCATTTCTCGGATGCGGTGGTCGTGCGCCGAATGCGCGACCGCATCCCGGCCGCGTACATTTTTCTTTGCAAACACATATCTTTTTTTCATCATTGATTTTTTGGTACATGGAAATACATCACCAAAATTTTGACTAGAAAAGCAAGACCAAAGAAAACAAGAACCACAAGAATACATTTTAGAAGATATCCAACTTCCATAACTGCTCCTGTAAGTTGGGTTACTGCCTTCTCGATGCATTCATTGTTGATCTGCGGAGGCTCGATCTTGCGTGCTTCTTTCTTCTTCGAGTGTATAGAAGTAGACGTGTCTAGCCTCTATTCTATCAACAAGTGCACTAGTCTTATCT